>NC_071335.1:10132142-10438928 GCF_027744825.2 Synchiropus splendidus | reverse complement strand
TGAGAGCATGGCCTTCTTGTAGCCTGCAATGCGACCCGGCTCGTGACTTATTTTTATAGTTCTCTCGAAGTTGATAGATTGGTGAATGTCCACGACTCAGAATACTTTACCTTTGTGAAGCACAACTGCCCCAAATTCTACTGCTACTGTATTGCCCTGGATATAATGAATACATTTAGTTGTGAAAAATGTAACTTCATGTATGTGGGATAATTTCATCATGAAGTTAAACTAACCGTCTGATCCATATTTGGAAGCCTCTGCCGACAATCGAAGTGAAGGAGGAGCCTCACAGGATTTAGTTGATGAAATTGTTCTACCTTTTAACATCAATTCCAAAAGTAGCTAGCTGACAGTTTTGCCAGTAGGGGACAGTGGGACGTTGACAACTCTTCATTAGTAAGTCCTGAGAATTTGTTTTAATTTCAAAGCCCTGGATCAGTAAAGTGAGGAAGTGCTTGAAAAGCTTTTCAAAATAAAATATTTGCTGGTGTATTGAAGTTAAAATGTTAAACTTCTTTTTCATTAAGGTTGATATTGAACCACATTTCTAGATGGTTGAGTTCTACTATGCATTCCTTTTTTCACCAAATGCAGTGAAATTCATTTTTCTTAACAATTCTGAAGATCATAGTTATGCAGTAGTTGCTTGCTGACAGCTTGGCTTGTTTACAATAAAATAACTGTAGCTCAGCATTTTTTAACTTGTCTTTCTCATTAGCATGATAAAACTTATAAGAAGTGAAGAGTTTTGATGGTTTGGGAGTATGAAACATCAGGGGTCAAAAGTCATATTTTCCTTATATGGTGATGAAATCGGTTGTCTGCACCACTGTCACTCTAAAAAGCAAAATGTGAGTTGCATTGTTCTAGTGGCAGTAATGAAAGGTTCCATGTGAAGTTCACAGCCGGACCGTCTTTACTTGAGGGGGCTGAATCGGTGGGAAATTTATCATGTGGTTGTCGCAATCTTCCCTGGCTCCACCAATTCTGTCGAGCCAGGCCTCAGCAGGAGATTGATGGTCTGAGTCAGCAGCCTGAGGAAAAGCCACATAAGGGATCGGGCCAAATACAAAGGAAAAACCCACCATTCTAATCAGATCGAGATGATTTATTGTTCTGCGTAGCAAACAATTGTAGTCATTTTGAACAATGTCAGGAGCGAATCCATATGACTAGCAAGGTGGCCACAGTTAGATTTGACCTTGCATGAAAGCTGGACATCTTTAGCTCCTGTATATTTGTGCATTAAACAGTCACGATTGCATTTCAGCAAACTGCCAGCTTCTAAATGTATCATGGGAAATCACCGTCAGACGTAGAAGACTTTCTTGAGCCAAAGAGAGCAGATAACAGAAGCTCTCAGCGGGAAAAGAAAAGCATTCTCCGCACTGGGCTGCAGCTACAGCAGATCCCTCGACCACTCATTCATTATCTCTCCAGGTCGGCGATAAATCTTGTGCACCATTTTCCTCTCACCTGTGAATAACTTCCAGAAAGACTTATGTCTCCAGTGGAGGGAAGAGTATAAGAGTATCTTACACTGTATATGACTGTAGCTATAAAAAAAACTACATTTAAGGAGAAGTAGCTCCTCTGACACTCCATCTTGTGACTCGAGGATCACGCTGTTGATTTTGTCCAAGTGTTTCGTCACAGTGGGTCGAGCAACAAGATCCATGGCGAAGACTGAAATCATCCTTCCAAACTTCATCACGGGGATAAGCTGCCAAGCGTATAAAATAAAGATTTCCCAATCTTCTCCCCACTCTGGCACACGGGCCGCAGTAAATGCAGGGTTCTTCCTAATTTGTCTGTGTGTGATTGTGTGCCACTGAAGCGTGGATTCATCCTGGCGTGTAAGCAGCTTATCCATTTACTATGCTTACTTACTCCCTCCACTTCATCTCGGGAAATTGATTTTATATTCAGTGACCAAGTTCAATTATCCGTTCCCTGTTTATTTTTCCTGTATTGATGGCAATTATGGAAGAAGTCCGACACTCAAAATGTGGAATTTGTAAAGATTGTGCTTATTAATATTTAATGGCTGAAGCAATAGCTGGAGCTTGATAAATATCAGCACGTCTACCTCTCTCTCTCTTTATGTCTCCTGTGCAAACACACAAGCACTCACCTATCTAAATGTAAACCATGTAATTCCCAGCTTGAGGGAGAATCCAGCATCTTTTCCTGTGGATTTGTTTTATGGAGCCGAGCAGTGGATTGAAATGCTCCACAGCACAGCCTCTGATTGTGTCCGTGTGCGAGAGACAGAGCGCTAGAGAGAGAGAGATGAGGGTATGGCCCAGGGAACTGATAAGATATTAAGGTCTGAATCGACCCTGTGTGAGTAAGATGATCTCTGATTGTGTGCGGTCGAGAAAACAAATGATTTCTTCACCAATTTAATCCCTCAATCAATAAGAGAACAGGTTCTAAGACTATCTGACCTCTCCCATCAGTGATCACATGGTGTTTCCGCTTGTTCTCGACCCACATCACACGCCCACCGGTGTATTTGCTTAATCTATTTGTCGCTTCGATTTGTTGCTGCTGTTTTACGTCCCTGTGTGTCTGATCAGTTCTTGGCAGACCTGGAATCCAATCCCCTGCTACGGGACAGTGTGGAGTGCCAGCGACTGCTAATGGAGGGAATGAAATATCACCTGCTGCCCCAGCGTCAGCCGCTGCTGCAGAGCCCACGCACCCGTCCTCGCAAGGCAACTGTCGGAGTGATGTTCGCAGTGGGAGGCATGGATGCTTCGAAAGGTAACAAGATTAGGGTCAAAATATAGAGCAACTACACTTTCATGTGAACCTCACTGAGACAGTTGTTCTGGCAAGATGTCTGCTGTTCGCCGATTGTAGTCTATTTCTAGTGTTTGGAGCTATGAGGGGGTGATATAAACAGGGATTTTAAATTGGAACTTCATTTCATTTGTATTTAAAAGTTCTGAACAATGAAGACATGATAGGGAAATCCATAACATTTAAACTTCCATCTGGTTGATGTGAGACAGTGGCAAGTAAACGCATAGATATTTTATCTGCTTTCAACTTAATCTCGATTGTGCTTTGCTCTAGGCGCCACCAGCATAGAGCAGTACTGTCTGCGGCAGGACACCTGGAAACAGGTGGCAACCATGAGTGGACGTCGTCTGCAGTTTGGTGTAGCTGTCCTGGACGGTCGCCTGTATGTGGTTGGGGGACGAGACGGGCTCAAGACACTCAACACTGTGGAGTGTTACAACCCTTTAAGCAAGACCTGGAGTGTGATGCCCCCCATGTCCACACACAGGCACGGCTTAGGTGAGTGTGATGTTCTAGAATCAGAATATATTTGACTGTTTGGGTTTAAATGTTGGTGTCAAAGTTTTGTGTCATCACAATCATATGTGGAAGGACAAGGACAAGGGTTCTGAATTCCGGGCAATTGATTGTTTTGTCACTTTTATTGCACTTTAAGAAACAGACTACTGGTATGTTCACACAGTAAACTTGTTGTGATTCACTCAGTCATGGCCTTGCAGTCAGAGACACTGAACCTTGAGTGATATTCTCAGCTAAAACACAAAGCCAATCATAACTTATGAGAGGTTTTGTCATAGAGGTTTTTTTTTTTCTGGTGCGTCAATGTTTTTACGACATCCTGTTTGGAAGGGGGTTTGTGGTGACTACACATCTGGAGGTGCAGATGTTCTGGCGCATAAATCCTCCCTGGTGTGCAGGTGTCAACGAGCTGCTACTGCCAAGTGTCTAATCACGCACGCAGTGAAACCTCTTGTCTTGTTTTATGGGCTGGTAATGATTCAGTGACACATCAGGCCTCTGTGACTGCTGCAGGTGTTGCCGTCCTTGAAGGACCCATGTATGCAGTTGGAGGCCATGATGGCTGGAGCTACCTCAGCACAGTCGAGCGGTAAGACTGAAGTCATCCTGTATGGATGAGTTTTGGTCATGTGCGATTTCATAATGTTCCTTTTGGTAGATGGGACCCTCAAGCTCGCCAGTGGAGTTTCGTTGCTAGTATGGCAACACAGCGGAGCACTGTTGGCTTGGCTGTACTTAACAGCAAGTAAGTGACCTTCGTACGAGTCCATCAGTCACTGTTTACATTTATTTCAGTGCTAAAGGGCGATAAGTTGAATTCTTGTTTTCTAAGAAGTCCTTTATTGAAATGACCCAATTGGTTTGTTATTCTTCGATACAAGACTCAAGAAAAGAAACACAAATCATTTCTAAGCTCTTCAGGAATGACACTCACGTGCGCGCTCCTATTCTCATTTATATGCTAAAGTGGATATGATATGATTGTTTCCACGGCTCGACGTGTCTCTGTTGCTCCAGAAATCTTCGGTGGGCGACAAGAAAGCATATTAGAATTGCAAACCAGCACTGTTGTTTTTGTTATTCAGTACCTGGGGGAAATGCCTCAATGAAGGGCTTTATAGATTGTAATTAATACAGCACCAACAGCGCTAAGCATTGCTGGTGAGTGTGTGTGTGCTGCCTTGTCTCTGGGTACTGTTCAGATGAAGCTCATTACTTGCTCGACTGCCACCGTCAAGCGTCTGTTTTCCCCACTGAACTGAGTCATTGGTCGGCAGGACACAAAATCTGAAGGTTGAACATGACACGCACATATGGTGTGACCCTCTCTGCATTTGATGTCTCATGGCTTTAGGTCCATTGATCTTTTTGGACCTCATTTTGTTCCCTAAATTTAGCACACACCCGTCACACCATCTGTTTCAGTGTCCACCAGCGCAGGTGATGAATTATTTCTGAGTGTTTTTCTTCATTCTCAGGCTGTATGCAGTTGGAGGTCGTGACGGCTCATCGTGTCTGCGCTCGGTGGAGTGTTTCGACCCTCACACCAACAGGTCAAGAAACTTGATTTCACTCCAGTTAATCTTCATCTGCAACTTCTCTATCAAGTTCTTAGTACTTGAAATTATCTGAACAAACAATGCACCCATGTTGCTTGAATACACTTTAAATGTTCATTTTCAGGTGGACCACTTGTGCTCCGATGGCAAAGCGGCGAGGCGGTGTTGGCGTGGCGACGTGGCACGGCTTCCTGTACGCTATTGGAGGCCATGACGCACCGGCGTCATCTCTGGCCTCGCGACTTAGTGACTGCGTGGAGAGGTGAGATGATCCATCCTTTAGCAAAGCTCACTTCCTTAGCTGCAGTGAAAACACGTACGTAAGCCATGATTGTTCTCAGGGACATTGATTCTAGTGTCAAAATATGCTCGGGCAGAACAGGATTTTTTTTTCTTTCAAGATGGTAAGGAATGTAACCTTAATTGATTATAAAACTTTTGAAATGCAAATCTATTCGGAACAGATACGACCCACAGACTGACGTGTGGACTGCAGTTGCCCCCATGAGTGTCAGCCGAGACGCTGTCGGCGTTTGTCTCCTGGGTGACCGTCTCTTCGCTGTGGGGGGTTATGACGGACAGGTGTATCTCAACACAGTGGAAGCTTATGACCCTCAGACCAACGAGTGGACCCAGGTAATTACACAGTAACACAGTAACTTACACCAAACCATTCCAGCGCAGCTAGAGAAGGAAATCCAACAAGATTGTATTTAATCATTCTCCCAGTTGTGTGAGCACTGACATTAACAGTTATCAACTTTCTTATAAGAATGATTGCACAGAGAGGAGAACCAAGAGCAAACATGAAATGTGGTGATCAATAACATGCAGTGGAGCACACTAACACGAAACAGAGAACAGGTAGAGGCAGATTACAAGGTGTAGTCTATGACAAACTCACAAAAAACAGAAACCACACGAGGTGGTCAACAACCACTCTCTGAATGTAACAATAACAGAAGCACCTAAATAAGAGTCACCAGGGAGAAGAGAAGGCACACAGCACTGGAACAGCATGGTTTTTAAGTACTGCAGATCAGTTCCAAGTGTGTGCCATGAGCAGGTCAGGCTCTCAGAGAAATGCACTGACAAAGTAACACCAAAAATGATAGCAGATTACAATCTTTTTTGCATACATTATATTTTAAAATTGAATTGTGGAGCTTATTAAAATCCAAAAATAAATATAATCCTGCTGTTTTTCTTTTGCCTTCCAGGTAGCACCTCTGTGTTTGGGTCGGGCTGGAGCATGTGTGGTGACAGTCAAACTATGAAACGTGACGCTCCACACAGCAAGGCGGAGGAGTGCGCCCTTCTCCCACCTCTGTCATGTTCACACCATTAAGCACAAAATCTATGTCAGCGCTGAGCTGAACATGAACTGAAGCTGAGTTTGTCTCACTCAGGTGTGTCTCCTCAGCACAGCACAATTGGTGAAAGGAAACCACAGAGATGATGTGGTTTTGGACCATTCTGGATGGGTTCTGTGCAGAGCTGAGCAGTTACAACAGCCATGATGAAGCAGATTATTTCAGCGGAACAGCTGCCTTGCACAATTTTCCTCAGCAGACCAGGCGACATTTTCACACGCACACACTACTACATGCTTGTATCTGAGCTGATGCACCTTTGATGCATTCCACATGAAGATGTGCTGCAGTCGACTAGCGCGCTGCTTCACTTCACTTCTCCCTCCAACCTGCTGACAAACGCAAACTAAACTTGACATAATCAGCACAGGTTTTTAAAAGCAAGGAAAGCGAATGCGTCTTAATCTGATGCAGTCAAAAGCGCGTTGTCAGTTACCTGCGATAACTCGGTCGGTGTGTTGTGTTTGGGTACATCACAGGTCCTGACATACTCCCACTTGAATTAAGCTATAGTTGTAGAGGCAACAAGCTGCACAGCACAGTTCTCTTCAATGGGAAATCCATTTGCTTAGTCATTTATTCAATCCCACTAAATTTGTCAGCTCTTTTATTTACAGCTGCTGAGAGCTTATTAGATTAATCTGTCTCAACCACTTGACATCAGCCAGGCTGTACATGAGAATCATTTATGCATTCATTGGAATATTCCAACAGAAATTACTGTTATATCTACTGACATTAATCTAATGGAATTTTGGATGATTTCTTAATGTCAATATTAAAAAGTTATTTGAAATTCCTCCATAAAGTGATGAAAGGCAGCAGTACTTTTTATGTGAAACTATAAAGATAGTGTATGTATCTGTCCTTTTTTTTTGTTTTACCAACATTGAATATGTTTCATCTAGACGTTCGCTGTTTGAATCAGCTGTCAGTCTGGCCTGTCCACACACACTGAACGGATTATAATGTATGACACTAATGGCAGTAACATGCTATTTGAATGGTACTTGACATGAAGTATGAAATTCACAATGATGTTTTAAAACTGTTGATCCTCTTGGAGTTCTTCAGTCACCACCTCACGTCGCCAATATTTTGTCATGAGGGAGTGCATGTGAGCAGATATGTGTTCACAGTAATGCTGGAATCCACCTGAATTGTTCCTCCTGCTGGTGCTTTCATTTCATTTTCTCTTTGAGCAGTACTGTGTTAACCTCGTGTGGGTTACACTTCAGATTATGGAACATTAAAAGCCATCTAATCTAGTCTATTTTTTATCATGAATAAACTACTCATTCATTTGTGTATAAGCAACATACCAGCCTGTTATCATTATACAGTACCAATTTGCATGCTGTTTAGCCCGACTATATTTTCCCTGAAATGCTCACTGAAAGTTCACTCGAAACAACGGCATAGTTACTGATAATTAACACTTATCATAGGTAATTCGTTTATCAGTAGTCAATATGTGTTCTGCATTCTAAAGAGTTACCATTTTGTGTCTTCAGTTATAAAGCAGAGCAGATATTTTAGGTGTGTTTACACAATGTGTCCCAGCAACAGTGATGATATTTAGACTCAAATCATGCCATGGCAGAATTCAGCCTCACTAGAATATGAAGCTCTTCACTTCTCATTTTGGTCACCTGTGTGACATCCCACAATTTGGACTTGACAATTCAATGTTGAGTGAAGTATCATGAATCCATTCTATGTCACATGACATGACTTTTTCCTCTTCTCACGTGGGTCTACTCCAGGCACTCCAATTTCCTCCCACAGTTCAAAAACATACAGAGGTGGATGAATGAATAATAGTAATAATGAGTGATTGCACTCATTCATTGCAGACAACTGTCCCTTTGTCACATTTATCAATTTTAAGATTTCATTGTGTGGTTTTGAGGATTATTCTGCTCCAAACATTCTATTTCCTGCCTGTCTAATAAATTCCACCATCTGTGACAGCGCAACCAGGCATGACTGAATGAACGTCTCCCAGATTAAATCAAGTCTGTTCCAAAAGGAGTCATAAGAATCTCTCAGTTACGGCGCTTGTTTTTCTTCCACGCCTTATTCTGGGGACTCTTCATCCTCAAATGTAGATGAAAATGTCGGATTCAAGGCAGCCAAGGAAGTGCGAGCGCAGGAAGCTGCGAGGCAAAGCAGGATTCCTGTCTGGACTGACACATCTGAACCTCTTGTTGCCCCAGGAGGCACTTCACATGGACAGGCTGCACACACACACACACACACACACACACCGAGGCACATACACATGCTTGGAAACACAGCTGAAAGCCAACTACTCCAGGGACCATTGAAGATTGAAAACGGCTGCCAGATTTGCCAGCGTGACATCTTAGAAGCAGAGACGGGCAATATAGATTCCTCACAGCTGACATGGTATTTGGAGGAGACAGATGCTGTTATAATCATATTTCTGTCTGATTTAAACCTGCCGGCTGCTGAGTCCTTCTGTTAGGATCAGGGAGAATTGTGTTACCTCTCTGTGTGTTCACTTTTTTATTACATTGTGTGTACATATTGTACATTAATATGAATCATTAGTGCTCTTATCACAAAGTGCTGTACATTATACTTTTGCCACATCATGTGTATTTGTATCATGAATGGATTAAGTGTTATCGCGAGTGCGGTTGCTCTTTTATGGCAGAAGCAAGTGTCGCTGAAATGATGGATGTATATATATGGTGCTGTAATATGCTGTTAGTGGCATTTTATACATTAAAAATGTATGCAAGTGATTTGAAGTCTCTCATTGCCAACAAATACATGATGCTGTTTTCATTCATCTTAATTTTATCAAATGTGGGGGGAAAGGATAAAGAGAGGCGCTTAAAATTTAAGGACACTTCCCCCCCAGGCAGTGACTCATTCAGTTATTTATAGCAGGGGGAAGCTTTAAATCATAACCAGCACTGACAAACAGCTCCTGATGCTGCTGAGAAATGATGCCACTGACCTTGTGCTTCTATCTTAACGCCAGCGTAGTATATTACATCTGGCAGAAGCTAAGTGGGACACAGTCTGTTCCGCATTCAAATGAAGAAATGACCCGGCATCCTGCAGCCGAAGTGGACCAACAACACCAGCGGCAATTAGATTTGGAGGTCCCCCTTTGAGCAATGTTGTGGAGAGTTAAACTACGTGTCATTGAGCTACTAGTTTGAATTTTCATTTACTGTCACTTATTGGCACTTCAGCAACATCCATATTTGTGCTGTATTGAGTAATTCAATTGCATTTTGGGTCATGTGGACTACAATTTAAGTCGGCAGTGCAAAGAATTTAATTTTCAAATGTTTCAAATCAGTACACTCAAGTTACACCTTCACCTGTGCTCTGTCAATGTCTATGCCTTCGCTGCTCAAGTCCCACAACACCTATATAACAGAAATTTGTGCTGGGGAAGTGAGTGCATGCCTCATATAACACAAGCATGTCATGGATAACCTTAGACAAAAGCTTCTTATTTAGCTGCACAAACTGCTGTTAGGTTGAACCAAATGTAGTTTTACAGCCATTAGTCCATGATATGTCAACATAAGAATGATTTTTTTTCTGCTTTATCTGTCTGGACTCTCTGAACAACAGAGTATAAGAGCAGGTAGATTATTGATTCAGTTCCAGGTGTGCACCATTAACAGACCAAGCTCAGCTGGACATGGAGGGGAGAACACAGGAAATCTTTCAATTGCTTTAACTTTGAAGGTGGCAGCTGACACACGTTGGTCACCTCCTGTCTTTAAAGCTGTGAAACATTAATATGAAAACAGATGCTCTCTTTTGCATCTTAATGAAATTTCAGTCAGCAGATCGCCCTCTGTGACCTTGGCGCCAAATATTTGAGTCACACGCTGATCTTCACTCCAGTACTACAGTTCCTGGCTGGGTGCAGGGAAAATAATCTTCACGGTGAAGCATAAAGAGCTAGAGGAGGTGTTCTCCATCTTTACATGGAAATGAAATCCAAGCAAGAAGACCATTGCAATTTGGTTTGTTTTTTTTATTTTTAAATGGCTCGGGGCCTCTTGAGGTTAATTTTACAGCTGTTGACCGAACCAGACCCAACCACCTTACACCCTAACTCCTGAAAACCTTGGCAATAACAGTTGGTTCAACAGAAACATTGATCCACCAGGATGTCAGTTTCATTGTGGTGAAGAAGACTCTTTTTCTCACACTATGACCTTAAAATCATCCCTTTCATCACCTGACCAGGATGAGCTGTCTGCAACAACCGTTATTCAGTCCACGCTTCACTCCTTCATCACTGACGGAGCTCTTTTGCTCATTGTAATTCATTTATTCACTCATGCACACTGTTGACCCTGCACCTTCTGGGGTCCCTCAAGGCTCAGTTCAAGGGCCCAAATTTTCCATACTATATATTAATGATATCTGCGGGGTGTCAGAACATCGCTTGCAGATGGCAAATTTTAGCAATAGTGGAGAGGACCTAAAGAACGTGGAAAAAATGCCTAGAAATATATAGACTCACCATGAATGAAGAAAAAAAATCAAGGCCTTTCAAATCGAAATATCTGGTCCTTCACTAACCATTAAAACAACACCTTGCGTTTTTAAATACGATTAGTTTGCCGACTGCGATGCAAATTATTATGTTGGGAATGGCTATATAAGGTTAAAAACAATTGTGGTTCATTTTCATTCCATAAATTGACTAGAATCTTTCCTCTCGATACACTCAGTTCATTGGCTGCTGCTGTTGCTAGGAGACTGACTTCAGACGCGTCCGCGCAAAGCATTATGGGATACATGTTGCTGCTCATCTCTGAGAATCCACTGAAACAGGACCTCGTAACTTTAAACTAAATGTCAAACAATTGCCGAGATGAAGGTATGCAGTTTTATAACGTACAAAAAACACTTACTTTGTTTTGTTTTTTTCATTTTAACTTCGTGTTAAAGCACACCGCTATCAGCAAGCTACATGCTAACTACTGCCGTCAACTAGCAACGGGTTTACCTAATAAAAAAAAGCCCTTTTTTGAGACACTGGACAGAACTATTCAGTCGACGTCAGTAGAAAATGATCTTTAAGTTCATCACAACAGTTGAATTACCTGTGTCCGCAGAGTGTCTTTATCCTCGCTGATAAAGCCTGGTCTGGGTCCAGTCTGCTATATAAGTGGCAGAAAAGCCTTGGAAACTACATCGCAGTTGCTGGGTGAGTCAGCTATTTAGGTGATAGATGTTAAACAGCAGTGTCCTCTCAAGTAATTTGTTACCTATTTCTCTTCAGGCAGGACAACACTGTCAAAGTGTTCGATCGACATGGCCACAGACAGAGTGAGCTCAACCTGCCGGGGTTAGTGTGTTGTTAGTGTGTTGTTTGGGAGGTGTGCGTCTCCTGTAACCACTCTTTAACGCATCTGTTTTCTTTTCTCACTTCTAGACGATGTGTGGGAATGGACTGGGACAAAGATGGGGACATTTTAGCTGTGATTGCTGCCAAATCCAGCTCCATTTTTCTCTGGGATGCCAGTGTGAATAAAACATCCCAAATAGACAGTGGAATGAGGTAAAGATTGCGGCTTGTATGAAAGTGGGTGACTAAAATATGAGGATGGAATTGCACTATAAAACAGAATTGGGTACAATAGATGCTAGTTCTGTTTTCTGGGGGGAGACCGGGCCTTTTCAAAGACATGAATAGTTCATAGATTGTTGCATATTTTATATTTACTTCAACTTCAACTCATTGGTTGATTGTTTCCTTCCGAGCTCTACTCCATAGATTTGTCAATAGAATTTGTTCTGCACCGAAGAATTCAACTGAGTGACGTATTTGTTTGTGCAGAGATCAGATGTCTATCATCTTGTGGTCAAAGACTGGACCTCTGTTGGCGGTTGGCACTGTGAAAGGGAACTTGTTGATCTACAATCAGCAGACATCACGCAAGATCCCAGTTTTGGGTGTGCATAAATATTTTAACACACTGTAGAGTGATTGAGTTGTTTTGTATGACTGCTGTGCTCCTGCTTCATTCTATTTGTCAGGTAAACACACCAAAAGAATCACCTGTGGATGCTGGAGTGCCCAAAATCTGCTGGCTCTGGGAAGTGATGACAGCACTCTGAGCATCAGTAACCAGGAGGGTGATACAGTCAGACAGGTTTCACAGATAGTTTTGTATTTTGGATATCAATTATTAAATTGAAAAAGGCTGTGGTAATATTTAGTGCATGAAGTGAAAGAGTTTACGGTGCTATCTGCCTATCATTTCAGACAACTTTGCGTGGTGAGCCTGGTGAAATACACTTTTCAGTGATGAAGACGGATGAAAGGTCCTCTCAAGGAGAGAGCACTGTAAGTTCTGTCATAAATCAACTGAGAAGGGGAAATAAAGCTTTGAATATGAATTTTTAAATTTGTTGAAGTGTAGCCTATGAAGGAACAGAGCAGGGAATAAATTGAACCGTAGCACCTTAGAAAATCTCTTGGTAACTTTCTGCAGGTGAGTGTCTCCGTGGAGAAGAAGATCCTGATGCTTTTTAGTGTCAATGACCCTGAGAATCGGATTGAATTGACCTTCCAGCGTCACTACGGAAGCATCGTGAGCCACAGCTGGTAAATCGAAGCATTACTTTAACAGCAGACTGTCCAGTCAGTCATTTCTGGTGCTTGTTGAAACCAGGTACGGCGATGGCTACATCCTCATCGGTTTCTCTCATGGATACTTTGTGGTCATTTCGACACACATCAGGGAAATTGGGCAGGAGCTCTACCAGACACGGAATCATAAGGACAATCTCACCAGTGTGGCCATCTCATCCGCTCTGAACAAGGCGGCCTCGTGCGGGGACAACAGGTGAGAACTTTAGTTTTTCTCAGCCATCTGCCAGCCCAGGTGCAGACTCCAGTGTTTCCGTTTCAGTGTAAAGATACACGAGCTGTCAGAGCTACATAACATCAGCAATGTCGTCCAGTTGGAGGATGAAACGAAAGGTGAGCCAGTTGAATGCTGGATGCACTCCACAGAGTTTTCTCTCACCTCCTCCTTCTTTCCTCACTTCAGGTCTGGACCGCCTGAGCTGGACAGATGATGGACAGCTGTTGGCAGTCTCCACACAAAGAGGGACGCTCCATGTCCTGCTGACTAAGTTACCTATTCTAGGAGATAGCTACGGGACACGACTGGCTTTCCTCACATCCTTGCTGGAGGTGACTGTGATGAACCAGGTGGAAGGGGTGAGATACTGAGCCATCTATTTTTTAAAATCTGAACTGCCAGACATCATTCCTGCTTTGGGAATTATTCAGTCCACGTCTATTCACGGACTGCCACTTAATATTTCATTAGACCCACTCATTTATCCCTTTTCATTGAGTGTGAGGCAAAGAACAGAACAAATTAAAGATTAAAAAGTATTTATTTTATTAAAACCATTTGATCTCAGGTTATAGATACTGAAAGTGCTGCAGCAGAATCCCTGCTCAGAGGACCATCAAGAGAAATTGTCAATGTCCCTCATTTTTAATGCGACTGAAGGAAAATGTACGATTATAGACCTTTATTTTGTTGTTTTAGGGTCATGTGTCTGTCCACTTTTTCTAACACCATCTAATCGCTGTGTTCCAGGAGAGTCCTGTGACCATTCAGGTGGAAGTTGAGCCCACTTTCATTGCAGTGGGACCCTACCACGTGGCAGTGGGAATGAACAACCGAGCTTGGTTCTATGTGCTGGTCGAACAAGAGCCTGGTGAGTGTTTAACTAGAATTCTTTGTGTCACCATGTCTGATGTGCTGTATGAAAACATTTAAGGCAGTAGTCGTGACTTAAACGGTTCACAACAGGTGGACAAACAGAGCAAATGACTGTCCATCACCTTAAAACAACTTTTAAGGCATCCTAAAACTTTGTATAAATTGCAGGTTTTATCAAACTGAAGGACATCGAGTACCTGGGGACGATCGTCAGCATGTGTCTGAATTCTGACTACGCTGCAGCTTTGTTTGAAGGCAAGGTTCAGCTTCACATGGTGAGACAATAAGATGCCGTTGTCATCTAGTCTCCTTGTGACGCTGTGACAAGACTATTTCTTTGTAACTTTAGATCGAAGGTAGAGACCATGAGGAGAGAAAGCAGATGAAATTGTTTCCAGATGACGACAGGAAAGGTCGCATCCTTTGTCATGCGCTGACCGCTGACTTCCTCTACTATGGCACTGATGTAAGAAGATCAACCATCTAAACACAGTGAAATCTTGGAAACTAAAAGCTTTAAAGACCTGCGTGCTCCATTCCTTTCTCTCTGTTCTCTCGCAGTCTGGTAATGTGGTGACTGTCCTGGTTGAGGATCTGGAGACTGTGAGCAGCTACAGTCACGAGGTGGGGGTGAGGAAAATCTTCCCGGACCTGAACGGCACCCGGTTGGTCTTCATCGATGACAAGAACAGCTGTTTCTTGCTTTCACCTTCAAGTGTAAGTATGCTTGATTCCGTTCATTTGAAACGTGTATTCTTATTTTTGAAATGATTCAGTGAACGTGGTGGAACAGATGCTGTCTGGATTCGTGATGAAAGTGTGGTCTCTGTCTTTAGGCGTCTGATTCCTGCTTTGAGCTTCCTAACTTCTCTCCAACCATCACTGGAGTGCTGTGGGACAACTGGCACGCAGACAGGGGAGTGTTTGTTGCCTACGATGATGACAAAGTTTACACCTATGCCCTTCACAAGACCACCATATATGGTAGGTGGATGATCTGTTGTTTGTTGATTTTTTTTTTTTATTTAAGAGATTTTGTGTTTTGGCTCTTCAGGCCCCCAGGTGCTGTTGGTAGGCAGCACTCCGCTCCTGTTTTCCCAGAAGCCTTTGCTGCTGTACAATGGTGTGCTGACCTGCCAGACCGCCAGTGGAAAGACGAGCGAAGTGGTGCTGAGCACACACTCTTTTCTCAAACACCAAAGTGGCACATCATCAGAGTCTGCATCAGAGCTCAGTACGCAACTGGACCTGGCGCTCAAACTGAAACGGTCAGTGACGGTGGTCCGACATTCATGGACTTTCATGGACAATGCTGATATTTTTGTCCCGTGGTCAGGTTCCATGAAGCCTGTGACCTGTGTAAGTCCGGGGGAAGTGACTCGGACTGGGTGGAGCTGGGGAAAGCCTGTCTGGTCCACATGGAGGTTGAGCTGGCCATACAGGTGTACAGAATGAGCGGCAACGTTGGGATGGTGCTGTCTCTGCAGGGCATCCAGGTAAATCCCCTCACTCAGGTTTGGACGCATAGTTCAGTGTTTGTCCAGCTTTGTAATCTGAAGCATTTCCATGGATGTCATTGTGTGCTCGAAGGGGATCGAGGACAGGAACTTGCTATCAGGGCACTTGGCCATGTTTCTGGGGGACTACAACCTGGCCCAGGACCTCTACCTCTCCTCCAGCAGCCCCATTGCAGCGCTGAGGGTGAATCACGTATACATCTGTTTTCTGCACTTGGTTTTGCTCCATATAATTCTTCTTTTCGTATTTTTTTTTACATCTTGCACAAGTTAATAATTGACATTCTGTTTTTTTCATAACCCACAAAAAGTGCATTTTTTGGTCTCTTTAATGAATCGTCTGTTTTAAGATGTTTTGACATTTCATAAACATAATGTAGTTATTGTAATGGTTGTGCTTGAGGTGCCCTGCTCCAGTGTGTAATCTGTGTGTGATGCTGTGTTTTCTAGATGAGGAGAGACCTGCTACACTGGGACAGTGCTCTCAAGTTAGCCAAGAGTCTAGCAGAGGACCAGATTCCTTTTATTTCCAAAGAATACGCCATCCATCTGGAGTTCATGTCAGTACACACACACTTTGTTTCACTGTCTTTCCCCAGCCTCACACTCTAAACCTAACCATACTAAACACATGGCTCACCTTAACCAGGACTCTGAACCAAACCCAGTTATAATGACCCAGTTATTTTGAAGCTTTCTTTCACAAATTGAGGCTTAACCTTGTGGGGACCGGCAAAAATGTCCCCATAAGGTTACGGCTCACACAGACACAGTGCACAAACTACACCCTGTGTATTTCTACCCACCACAAATATTATATGCTGGGTTTTTCCCCTGCAATATAAACAATCATCCTCCCCAAGATATAAAATAATCCTTTAAAACAAGCTTGAGGCAATGTGTCTAACTAAACATGCTCTAATATATTAGATACAGTCTTATGAAACTATCCTGTAGGTCCACACACAGTAAATCTCTAGATCCACACACAGTGAATATATCTAACAAATATATTGTTAGATATATTTGTATTAGTTGATTTTTTTTGAATGAACTAATCCAATTTCACCTGTTTAAGTCTCAGCCCTGCTAACAGTAGGATCTCAGTTTGACCCTGGGAACAGAAACAAGTTTGTTTTGCCTTTGACATCTGTATTAGTCATGGATTTCTTTTTAATCATCGACACCACTGTGTCTGCTGTTTGATAATGAGATGGACATAATATTTTTCAAAGAGTGTGTGTCCTACTGTTTCATAAATCAATCACTACATCACTAAAGAAGACGGTTTAGCGATACACATTTCATGTAACTCATCCTCTCATCATTGCTGCCCTTACACTCGGTATGTATTGACGCTGTTGTCTCTCTGCAGAGGAGACTATGTGAACGCGCTCGCTCACTACGAGAAAGGCATGACACATAATAATAAAGTAAGTCGACTATTTTAACTATGATTTATATTTTTCTAACTTTTCTAACTTTTCTCACGCTTGTTGTTTGATGTTTGAAATAAGGTGAAACGTGTCCGAACACTGGATGAATGAGAATGTAAAAAGTATTGCTGTCAGTTCCAGGAGCATGATGAGGCGTGTCAGGCTGGCGTAGCCAGAATGTCCATCAGGATGGGCGACGTCAGACGAGGCGCCACGCAGGCCATCAAGCACCCGAGCAGAATCCTGAAGAAAGAATGTGGAGCCATTCTGGAGAGCATGAAGGTCTGGGCTCGGTCAGTGTTCAGGGTGGTTTCTCTGAGGTCTCAGCGTGTTTTCCTTCTGCGTGCAGCAATTTTCAGAGGCTGCGCAGCTTTATGAAAAAGGACAGTACTACGACAAAGCCGCGTCTGTTTACATTCGCTGCAAGAACTGGTGAGTCTGGAACCAGCTGGCGCTTGGATTTCCTCAACCGTCTCCAACTATGATCCTGTCGTTTTGCTCAACCAGGACCAAAGTGGGAGAGTTGCTGCCTCACGTCTCCTCCTCGAAAATCCACCTGCAGTATGCGAAAGCCAAGGAGGCGGATGGGAAGTAGGTGCACAACTGTGATGTAGCAAGGTGGACCTGCTCGATGGCGCCTTGTCCTTCGCTCATTTGTTAAATCTTAGTCTGCAACATTCAAACATCGTATTATTGTTGGGAGGATGGGGTTTGTTCAGTTCCAACAGTTTGAGATGAGAGCTCTGTGTTTGCAGCAAAGGGAGAGAAACAGTGTTCATGACGGCTCCCATGTGCTGATGCAGGTACAAGGAAGCAGCGCAGGCCTATCAGAGCGCACAGGACTGGGATAATGTCATCCGGGTTCTTCTGGACCATTTGAACAATCCAGAAGACGCGGTACGCATCGTCCGCGACACGCAGAGCATTGATGGAGCCAAGATGGTCGCCAGGTAAAGTTTCCAACTGATGCCACTCGTGATCCAACTTCTTGTTACGACGCAATGGACATGTAAAATCGTGCCGTCAGGTTCTTCCTCTCACTGAATGACTACGGTTCTGCCATCCACTTCCTGGTCTTGTCTCAGTGCAACGATGAGGCCTTTCAGCTGGCTCAGCAGCATGGACAGATGGAGGTCTACGCCGACATCATTGGTATGTGAGGTGATGTGCCATGCTCTGAGTTTATCTCTGTTAGAAGCTCCACTCAGTTCTGAAACATAACTGCCACCTGCTGTGCAAATGAGCACATGAATTTGACTTTAACGATCAACAAGTTTTCAAATGCTCAACAAAAATCTCAATTTTCCAGCTCAGTATAAATGTCACCGCTCCATTCCTGTCCTGCAGGTGCTGAGGCCACTCAGGAGGACTACCAGAGCATCGCTCTCTACTTTGAAGCTGAGAAGAAACACTTGCAGGCTGGGAAGTTCTTTAGGAAGTGTGGACAGTTCAGCAGAGTGAGAGCTTTTTCAGCTTCAAACTAGAACTACCGCTAGACTCTAGGTGACGTGGCAGGCATGGCAAACCATTTTAGTGAAGCTCTGATGAATCATGGACCAGGAAGTGCTGTTATAGTGGCAGATATAAATAGCGAACTGTGACAAAATGGTTGAGATGTCTTCCAGGCCTTCAGTAGAACCAGATTTAGCTTTGCTCAGGAGTGAGGCAGATTTGGTTCCAATGAAAATGCAGTTTTTTCTCCTTCACTCCGATTATTCCTGACACGAGAAACATGACTTCCACTCAGGCTCTGAAACACTTCATGAAGTGCCCAAACTCAGAGGACAACATGGCTGTGGAGATGGCCATCGAGGCGGTGAGCAATGCGGCCAGTGACTTGTCTTTCTGTGGGACACTGTATTGAATCTATATAATATATTGAAATGTATTTCTGTGTGTTGCATTCAAGGTGGGTCAGGCTAAGGACGCCTCGCTGACCAATCAGTTCATCGATTACCTCCTGGGAGAGAGTGACGGGGTCCCCAAGGTATCAGCCAGGACCAGCATTGAGTTGCTTCTGTTTGGGGTTGTGAAACTCTGCAGAGCAGAGGTGTTGTGGGTGGAGGAACCAGTCGAGTCATTTGTCCTGTTTAATGTCACAGAAGTTCACTTGATGCTCTGTGTTCTTAAGTTAAGTGAATCTACGATGGATTTAACAAAAGGAAATTTGTCAAATAGTCATAATATATCATGATATGGTGATATGATCATATCGTGTCCCAAGTATCGTGAGGGTGAGATTGTGATAGCTGGATGAAAAACAGCATAGAACTTCAGAGTTGCGGGTGAAGGGCCACTCATGGTTTGTCTCTCTGACTCATCGACTTTTCTCTGCAGGATCCCAAATATCTCTTCCGCCTCTACATGGCGCTGCAGCAGTACAGAGAAGCCGCTCGCACGGCCATCATCATCGCCAGGGAAGACCAGTGTGCTGGTGCGAGCGCACGTCCTCCTGTTACCGACCACAGATGCTCATTCTCATCCCCGCGCAGGAAATTACCGCAATGCTCACGACGTCCTGTTCAGCATGTACACGGAGCTCCAGGCCCAGAAGATCAGGATTCCTGCTGAGATGAACAACAACCTGATGATCCTGCATTCCTATCTGCTGGTGAAGGTGAGCCCACCATAGCTGTGCTCTGCAGGGCCGGTTCCTCACACACGGTAGCACCGATATGTGCCATGCGTGTTTTTTTTGTTTTTGTCAATCAAATACCACACTTTGATACCGCTGTTTCAAAATGTCGGAGCTTGAAAACATCAGATTTGTTTATTAGTTGTCACCAGGCAGCAGCCACAGTGGTTCACATAGCTTTTACAGATGTGTGTCTGATCCACGGGAGATACTCTTCCTCATCTCTCACCAGGTGCCTACAGGGTTAAAATACTCAGAGGATCTTCTTGAGTGTTTGGTCAGCACGGAGTGAGAGGAAGCTGAGGTTTTCAAATGTCTTCTGCAGATCCACGTGAAGAGGGGAGACCACCTCAAAGGCGCCCGCATGCTCATCCGTGTCAGCAACAACATCAGCAAGTTTCCTGCCCGTGAGTTGTGCTCCGTGTAAGGAAACCTAGTGACATCTAGTGGCGAGCTCCGCATCCTGTTGAGCCTCCCGACCTCGAAACAAGCTGGGGTGCGCTGTCCCAGCTGTATACGGTAAAAGGCAGGGTTTTGGACTGTGGGAGGAAACTGGAGCCACAGAGACACACAACACAAAGGTCACACACACACACCCACGGTTGCCACAAGCAGAGTTTCATGTCTGTTGGCCTGTGCTTGATCTTCTCAGGGGAAAGTTCAACGGATCGTACAGCCATATCCAGAAACTAGTGTTGACCCTGGCGCTTTGTTGCAGATGTTGTTCCCATCTTGACGTCAGCAGTCATCGAGTGTCACCGAGCTGGACTGAAGAATTCAGCCTTCAGCTTCGCAGCCATGATAATGAGGCCGGAGTACAGGAACAACATTGACCCCAAGTACAGGAAGAAGATCGAGGCCATAGTCAGGTGGCACATGCCGTCCTCATCTGTCACCCCTTATCTTAAGGTTCTCACACATGAAATCTCTGATGGCAGACGGCCAGATAATTCGGAGCTGGAGGAGGAAAGCACCCCGTGTCCCTTCTGTGGTTTCCAGCTGCCCCAGAATGAGCTGCTGTGCATCTCCTGCAAGAACAACCTGCCCTACTGCATCGCCACGGTACACAGACGCCTGCTCTGATGGTTGTCTACCATTGTGGATCCATCATTGAGTCTCTCTGATCTTTGGTCGTGTCAGGGCCGTCACATGCTGAAGGAAGACTGGTGTGTGTGTCCACACTGCGAGTTCCCGGCCCTCTACTCCCAGTTCATCCTGTGAGTCAGCGCTGTTTAATTCAGGGCTCCATCCTCCTTTATACACCCGCTCAAGCTTTCACTCTCACCCACAGGCTGCTGGAGGCGGAGCCCACCTGTCCTATGTGCTCCGAAACTGTGAGGGTCAACGACCTGAAGAAGATCTCCGACTGCTCCAAATACCTGCAGACCGACCTCCAGGACCAATGAAGGGATGCGCTGACGATTCTCAGCAACTGTAGCTACTTGTGTAGTACTTTTGCAATAAAGCTCTTAAATGTTTATCACACAACTGCCTTAATTTTTTTTTTTTTGACTGAAAGTTAGTGTTCTTCATTTTGTTAGACTGCCTCACAACACAAATGGAACGCACCCAAGTGGTTAAAAGATGCTCGCGCCTTTTATGCACTGAACCCTCCCTGATGATGTGACTGAAACACATTCAAGTGCTTTGGCAGACAGGCTTGGTGTTCTCCTCCAGGGCGAGTGCGACGGCTGAAGTTGATCCGAACCTTGGTAGTAATGTACTGAGCATGTCTCACTTCAGCGGGCTGCCAGGCTTGTCTTCTACAGCCTTTGATCTCATTCCGTGAAAACATGATGCTCATTTATGGGGCTTCTTTTACCTTTGAGTTTATCATTTTTTATTTTCATTTCACTTTCTATAAATTGGTAACTCGCCTAGTAGTAATCTGGTCCTTGTCTCCTCTGTGGCAGGTGGCGCCACTGGTCCGACTGATTTCTGCTTCTACATATTCATGTGCATGTGTAGTAAGGAGTCGCAGGCAGGGTCGGCCTCTACAGTCATCTACCATCGCATGTTTTTACAGAGTTCTCCGTACACAGCAGAGCGCACAGGTTTGTTGATACAGTAACAGAGAGCATATTTACAGGTCCGTCAACACAGGCATGATCATGAAGGTAAAAAAAAAAAAAAAGCGCTGTGGCTGTTGTTGAGTGCTGGACGCAGGTCCAGACAGTCTTACTGCAGAGGTGGACTCCACGTGATTTGAAGCAGAGACGCGTCAGTCAGTCTTGCTGCTCATTTCCTGCCCTTGCCTTTCCCCTTTCCTTTTCCAGACTCTGTCTTCTCTTTCTTGGTCTCTCTGGGAGCTTTGGACTTCTTCTGCTGTGGAGACCAAAAAGGCAAAATCAGACAACCGAGTCAGGCTAAGTGACTCCAGTTTTTTTATGCTTACTTTGATCATGGCGTCAGTCTTGAGTCCATCGCTATCGTCCTCAGACTCGTGAACCTCTTTGTCCACGTCCTCTCCCCCCAACTCTGACTCTCCTCCGGCAGCACCACCGCCACGCCCTTTCTTGACGACTTGTAAGGAGTACGGCGTCAGGTGCACCTCCTTGTTGTAGGCACGGGTGAACGCTGCCTTCACCTGCGAGGACCATCAGATCAGGACCAGCTGCACTGACAGTCACCTCCAAATAGAGGCGCTCTAGTCTCTATTTTTTTTAGAACAAGCCTGAGGTTAAATCATCGCTAGAAAACGACTGGCTTGGGGGCCACTTGCAGACATTTTCAAGTGTTAGTAGTTCTGTGTTTTGACATTTGACATTAAGCACTTCTCTATTTACATTCACCATTTAATGGTGCTGAAGCCTGGTGTTGGCTGCGTGTCATTTTCCACACTATCAGCCCAGTGGCGCTCTCTTGAGAGACGAACACAACCTGCAGCTCATCTGTGCATGAAGCTGGGGTACATAAGGAGCTGCATCCTGTCCTGCTGGCCCCTACTGACCTTAGAGTCCAGCTTGGAGTAAGGGTCCGCTTGTCCCCCCCACACACTGATCTCCATCATGCTGTCCACGTCCTCCCTGACCAGCTGGTAGTCATCCAGCAGCTGCACGGCCCGGCCGGCTCCCTCCGCTCCGAGTCTCTGCAGCGGGCTCAGCAGTGCCTGTCTCAGGTAGTGCAGGTAGTCCAGGTTCACTGCCTGTCTGCTGCTCAGGGTCCTGCAGGGAGACGGGCCTGAGTCCAGAGCTCAGCTCAGCGGAGAGCAGGACCAGCATACCTGAGGTGCATGTGAGAGGACAGCTCCTGGACGATGCGAGAATGTTTCCCAGTGGAGGAGTTCTTGCCCAGCCAGCTGGGGAAGGAAGGGAAGTGACTCATGTAGCCTCTCATGAGTTCGCCTGGAATCACACTGGCGTAGATGGCCTGCGCACGCACACACACACACACACACACAGGTTAGTGTTGTCCCTAAACCCAAACAGTCAACGTCAGCTTAAACATCCAGTCATTTCCAAATACTCCATGGGATGTGCAAGTCCCGGTGTGTGCGTCTCACCTGAGTGGGCAGCAGCGACCAGTTCTGACCCGAGCGGATCCGTCTGTCCACCAGATCTCCGTCACAGATGGAGTCTGCCGCCTTGCTGAGCAGAACCAGGTGAGACTTCAGGTTGCCGCTGAAACAGAGACCAGAACAAGGATGAGCAATGCATGCTGGGACGCCCACATCTGATAATCCATGATAGAGATGCTGAGCTGGTTCACCTGAGATCTACAGCTGATATGAATCTGGGAAAAATACCAGGCAGGTTTTCAATCCTAACCCACACACTCACCCAGCAGCAGCCGGCCGCACGTGCAGGTAGTTCTCCTGGACAAAGAGTGGCGCTAGCGAGTAGTCATGGAAGAAGAGGTCGGACTTGTCGATGAGGCTCATGTGGGCCGTCTCCTCCCCGGCAGCGAAGACCTTCCTGCACACGTCGAAGGGCCCCATCTTCATGTCCTTGCGAGCTTTGGCGGCGTCCGTCTTGCACTGGTCGTAGGTCATCACCTTGTCTTTGGCCGACCACATGCTTAGGTTGTGGATCACCTGACGCGGTCACATGATCAGACACCAACAACCACAGCTGTCCTGTCACCTGGCCCGGATGTCTACCTGCCGCACGTCCTGGTTGGAGGCCAAGATGATCTCGTTGAGAGCCGGGGGTTTGATGTTGATGCCCTCCTTGAAGGCGATGGACATCATGGCGCCCTAGACGGAGACAAGCCACCACGGGAAAGAGAGTGGAGAAGACATCAAATGAAATGAAACATGAGAACATCATCTTGTGTCAGATAAAAAGTGAGAAGCACAAAGCAAGTTTCTTGAGTCCCTGCTGTGTTCACCTTGATCTGGTCCACTCGCGGCCTCTGGAATCTCAGGTCGAAGCAGTAGTTGGCCAGCGAGCGGATCTTCATGGCATTCCTGTCATTGCACATGCAGATGATGGGGATTTTGGAGCTTTTGATCAAACTGATGAGTTCCTGCAAGAAAACAGCGTTATGGCGCTCTCTGCTGGTCCCCGATAGAACTGCATGTCTGGTCAGGAACAGCCGGTACCTGCATGCCTCCGCGATCCTCATTCCCCGCCATGCCGTCCACCTCATCCATGATCAACACGTGTTTGCTGCTCACTGTCTGAGAGGTTCCTGGGATGCACACGTGCAGAGTCAGTGTTCATTAAACTCCTCAACAAACCCTATGGGTTTAAGTCCTCACACTAGCATAAACAAGTCTAACACAAAGTGTCCACCTTTGTAGAAGTTCTCGATGCTGGTGTTGTTGAGCGACTCGGCCACAACTTCCTTCAGGCTGTTCTTGCTGCGGGTGGAGCTGGCGTTCATCTCCACGTAGCTGAAGCCCAGTTCCTGCAGACGCCCCGGTCACTTCATCACCATCACACAGAACCTCAGAGTGAACAAGGATTGGGAAAAGCTTCAGGACTCACCTCACAGACAAGGGCAGCTGTAGTGGTCTTGCCCACACCTGGAGGTCCGGACAGCAGGGCAGCTTTGTGACCTGACCCATCATCCTTGGTGGATCCAAACTTCCCAAACCTGGCGGCTACAAGTCCCAACATCAGAGACTGTAGCCCAAAGATCCCTGAGAGGAGTCTGAGTTACCTGCAGGTTTGGACGTGGCTCCTCCATGGTGCGTGTGCCAGTTCTGGAGCCAACGGAGAAGCTTGTTGGCACAGCTCTGCTCCCCCTGCTGGCCGATCACACCCTTCAGCGAGGTTGGCCGGTACTTGTCCACCCAAAGGAGACTCGGACTCTCTTTGACTCTTGACGCTGCTGACGGCAGATCCAGCTCTCTCCGGACCGCCTGACCGGACCCTCTTCCAGGGGGTGTGCCCACCGCCACGGTCTTGGAAGTGTGCCCTTTAGTTAGACTGGTCTTCGATGGGCTGGGTGTATGAGGAGACCTGGAGTTTCCTTTAGATGGAGAGATCTTCTGAGATGTCGGGGTGCTCTTCGAGGTCGAGGCTGGAGTTCTCCTTTTTTCTGCTTTGATCTGAAACACAAAACAAACTTGTCTTATACAAACACAATTTCAATCAAGCATTGACTAAGAAGTGGACCATCAGAAGTGCTGACCTCGGCCTCTGCAGCCACCTCAAACTTGGACTTCTTCCCAGGTTTGGTTCTGATCAGATCTAACAAATCGTCCTCACTGAGGATCTTGGTGCCGAAGCCCTCGGCCTGGGCAAGAGGAAGAGTTGATAAACCCACTGGACTCACAGCATCAACGTTGAGCAGCACCACAGGACTCAGTCACCTTCTCCAGCTTGGACACACCACTGTCCCGGCCCTGGACCAAGTAGTTGGTCTTCTTGCTCACGTTGCCCGTCACTTTCCCGCCATAGCGCTCGATCAGCGATTTGGCTTCGTCCCTCTCCATGGACTCCAGGACACCGGTAAGCACAAACACACAGCCCTCCAGACAGTTGTCCGCGCCCTGAACACAGACAGAACAGAACCACAGCACAGGTGGTGAGATGTGCTGGCAGGTCTGTCCAGCGCAGCAGTTCCCAGATTATGTTTCACACATCAACAGTCAGTCTGTTACCGTTGGTATCTCCTTGGATCCCAGAGCTCGAGGTCCATCCCGGTTGAGGTAGTTCCTGAAAGCAGCAGAGTTGACCTTCTTCCTCTCCTGGTCTTCAGTACTGGTGCTGGAGCTCTGAGCACATACACAGAGATGGATGTTCACGGAGCATTCCTGTGTTGAACAACTATCTAGGTCAGTGGCATTAAAACATGTTGACAATATTTCATGACAATGTTCAAACTAAACATATGTCATTCTGTTTTTATATTCCATCTTCAATCAGTGACAGATCTGTTTTGTCAAGATGAAAGTCAAATGAATATCAGCTCAATGTGGAAGTAGTGTGGAGAGTCTGGAGGTACACGGTCATTGTTCTAAACGTGTATAACAGCAGAAACTCCCACTGCAGCAGCTGCACTCCACTACTGGCGGAGAGGGGAGCTCAGTGTGGTCCAGAGAGTTGCGTGTTCTGAGTGAATTCGGGGCTTGGTTGAGACAGACGGAGCCCTGCAGATGTCTACTCATCCATTCATTGACCCACCTCAGGTTTCTTCGGAGACGTCTTTAGGGCAGTGGGCGTTGTTGCAGCTTTTGGTGTAAACTTCATTTCGGAGCTGGACGAAGCAACAGGCTCTTTCTTGGGAGAGGTTTTCACTTTAGCAGGCGACCTTTTTGTCTTGGCAGGATCATTGTTATGTTCCGCTTCTTTTTTCATCTGGGCCAGCTTAGAGGCAGCTTTGGCCTTAGCCGGGTTCTTCTTGGGACTGGGGCTGATGGCGTCCTCTGAACTACTCCGCCTACGGTTGATCTTCGACATGGTCTGCCCTTCCTTCTTCTCTTCTTCTTTCTTTTGAGGCAAGAGATCCGTTTTGTCATCTGAACCTCTGCGAGCCTGAAGGAGAAATAAAAAAAACATATATACATCAAACCACCATGCCAAGTTCATGGTGGTTTGTTTAATCTTGATGCCTCAGCCCACCTTCTTGGCCAGCGGCTGCTCATCTAGCAGTGCCAACGTCTTTGCAAAGTCCTCATCCTCGTGGATCTGCCTTTCCAGCTGGATACAAAACAAATGTGGAAAAGCCTTGTAATTCATCATATGAGAATGATCCATGTCCAGGCAATTTATTGAATGCAGCAGGAGCTATGGACTTCAGAAGATACACCTTCAATAACGCAGTTAAACAATATATATTGATGAGGGCTCAAAGTCCAAAGTCATATTCAACAGTAAATAAGAAAAAGAATTGTGCAATATATATAGTCACAGATAATGGAGGCAAGTACCTCCATGTCCTCGTCCATCTGCAGCTGTCGGGCGATCTGTTCATCGCTCAGATCGTCGGTGTTTTGTGTGGGCTGAAATGAGACAGAGCAGCCTGGTGAATTTTGTGAGTAAGTAATTCAGCGTCAGGATGAGTTGCAGTGACCCTCACAGCTTTTCTCTTGGTGCTTGCAACCAGCTTCTTTTCAGAGCGCTGGATGTTCCCACTGCCGAAGTAGTCAAACACCGAGGTGGGTGTCTTTTTGGGTGGAGGGGGAGGAGCAGACTTAGGAGTGACTGGAGCAGGGGGACATTTATTCCCTGCCTTTGCTTGAGTGGACGACAATTTAAGTGGACTCTTGACTTCTTCTTTGACACGAGCAGAGTCTGGAGACGATTTGGACTGCTTGGCGTTCTTTGATTTAGCTTTGGCTTTCAAAGTCAGGAAGTTGTCACTGTCAGAATCTGTCAATCCAGAGAAAGGTGTGAAACAATGAAAAGGTTTAGTGAAGTTACTTACACCTCCACCCACCTGTCTCAGAGACATACTGCACAGGGTCTTTTTTGGGTGGAGTTTTTGTCTTGGTGCCTTTCTCTTTTGGCGATTTCTTAGACTTTTTTTTCGTCTCCTCTGAATCTGAATCTAGGAAAAAGTGACAAAAGTGTCACTACATGCACTATAAATCCAAGGTAGTAATCAACAATAACATTCTAGTCAAAGATTTAAATAATAATAAAAATTTTCACAAGGATAGATAGCTGTTTCCTCAGTCGGTTACATGACACTTCAGTTTTTTGAGAGCCTCCACGCAGTCACAAAACAGAAAAGATAAATTACCAGAATCAATGACGGCATGCTTCTTTCGTTTTTTTGGCTCATCCTTCTGTTTTACATCTTTTTTGGAGCTTTCAATCTGAAAGGAGGAGACCGAATGAGTTCAGGAGGATGTCGAGGACAGACGCTGCAACAGATATCCTGCCTTGTTGGAGTCCTTCCTCGGTAAGTCCTCGTCTGAAGAAAGAAGTTTTTTTGTTGTCTTTTTCTCTCTCTTAATGTTGCCATTAGTTGCTGGTTTCTGCACTCCTGCTGATGGTGCAAAGAACCGTCGAATATCCTGCAACAAAAACGTTGTTTACTGTCACGACGTTTTCCAAGTATCACCTACTGTGATCGAATAAAGGAAAAGTGACGTATAAAAGTTGAAAAAGACCATATCCACGTTGCAATTCAGTGGAGAAAAAAAAGGTATGGTCCACAGTCAGTTAGAACGCTTCATGAAACAACTAAGCTATAACTATTACATTAGACAAACGATTGATAATATTAAGTGTTGAAGAGAACGCTAGTTAACACTGTCACGTCACATTCAATCCAGAAAACAATAGTAAACATGGTCACAGTTCGAGCTAACAAGCGCGGGTATAACTTCATCATGAGATTTGCCGACTCACAACACGCCTGTTCACACTTCAACATGTTTTATTCACAACAACAATGTGCAGAACAGACAGAGCCGCTTTGCAACAGCAACGTACCATTGTGGTGTGATATTCTGGCAGTTCTCGGTGGCTTTAGCTGTCAAAGAGGGAAGAATTCCCAACTACAGCTTGGCGCGAAGCAGCAGTCTAACGGCGCACAGTGATGACGTATGCAGGCCCAGCACCTTAAAAAATTCCATTACCCCCGTAATGTAAAGTTCCAGTTTTTAGGAGTAATCCATACGTAATAACTGGGAATTATGTTGCACTACAAATTAACCAAAATGTGAGCTTACGCTAGTATTGTTTAACAAACACGATGTTGTGACGTGAACTGTTACTTGACTACTGTTTAGTAAATGTGCGTTTAATTCATTTTATTCATTTCTATCTGTACCTTTGAAAATCTTGAGCTCAAACACCTTTTTGGTGCTGCACCCGTTTTAATCCAAGTGCAGTCCTACAGGTTTTTAGTTCAACAGTACAGTAAGTGCTTCCATTTCTACAGTTCTCCAATTGAAAGAGCTTACAAAACTTTGTGGCTGTCCACATTCATACCGACTGGGACTCAATATGAAAATGAAAACCTAGCATAACTACTTCAATAACATGCATTCACACATGACAAGATCAATACCAGTTTCTTTGGCCTCCACAATTACAAGTAACCGCAGCGATGGCCATAGATTTCTCCAAGTAAAACTAATGCTTTGGCATATTGCTGCACAGGCATTTTCAAATATATACAGCACAGCATAATGCTGGTCATATATAGATATGTATATATTTATATATACATATGCGCTACAAATTACATAACTATTGGGAGGGGACATCATTTTCACCTGTAGTTCAGCAACAGAAATGTCAAGAAATCAGTGGCCTCAGTGAATATGATCAATGACTGCAAATGTTTACATCCAGCCATTTCAATGGCAGATTCCTGCATCACAATTCCATCCAACCTCACAGCAACCTAGATTGGATTAAAAAATAAACACCAAAATGACAATGTGCCAACAAATACACAGAAATGATTGACTGGAAAAGCAGATATTTTATTGGTCAAATCAGGACATGAACGTATTCAGCAGCATCTCCACCACAGCGATGTTCTGGCTGACAAAGATGTGTCCAGACATTGACCTCTTTTTCTGAGTGGTGGCCTGCTGGATCCAAGCTGCTGCAAATGACAAGAAGAGAAGCCAGGCTGTTATAGGGATGAACTAGACCTGGGCTGTCAAACTGAATCCCAAAAGGCCCATTTGGATGCAGGCTTTTGTTCAAGCCAAAGATGCTGCAACAGACCAACAACTGATTCAAATCTTCAGAAACCTGGTTGGTCTGCGTGCTCCTGATCGGTTGTACCAAAAACCTGCACCTATATGGCCATTTTGGGATTTAGCTTGACACCTGTGAACTGGATAACATGATCCAGCAGTAGACTGGTTAAAATGTAAAGCTGACATTAAAATTTTCAAACAGAGCAACAATCTCCTGTAGTAAAGTGTATGGTGAAGATTCTCCATACAGAAGCTTTAAAAGGACATGCAGTGGGCCCTCACCTCTACAACTCCGGTTCCACTACTGTTCCCTTCTCAGACACATAGATGCCATCCAAGAATTTTCTGATGTCCTTATTTTTGACTGTGGTGGCCTGCTGGATCAGAGCAGCTGCAGAAGAAATGAAAAGAAAGTTAAGAGCACAGCTGCCACAGTTGGCGCTAAAGAACAGAGGTTTCCTTTTAACTGAAATTCTTGCAGTGAAAACATGAGTGCTAACATGTTTGCCTTACTTTTTAGTGATACAAAAACTACACAAGGAAAAACAAAGGATACATTTCAAGTTAGGAAGATGAATGAGGTGACTAAATAGTGAGGATATTCAGTCAGAGTATGTCAGGTTTGAGGTCAATAAGAATGGGTAAGATAAACAATTGCAGATGTTGGGACAACTTCCCACCTGTGCAACGTGAGCTACGGTAACTAGATGGTTCCTCATGGGTCACCCCTTTGTTTCCCAGTTAAAGCAATGTAAGTGACAATGCACTGTTGATCTTTTCTTACACTACCACAGAAACCCTCAACTGGCTTAATCTAAATTGTGTCACAGCTGCAACTGAACAGTGGAAGAAACCCACCTGAGTTTGACACCAGCTCAATATCGTTACCCTCCAGCACAAGCTCATCCTTCTGTGAAGCAGAGACCGCACACACCACACCTGGAGGGAAGAGCACAAACAACCCAACTTGATGCGTGTTCCATAACTCTGCAAGCATACCCACCCATCAGCTGGCAGCACATAAACATGCAATACACCATTTTAATCATTTGTTTGCCAGCATACAGTCTCAATTTAGAATACCCTAACGCATTTAAGAACATCACAATGGTTATAGCCCCTTTAAACAGGTGAATGATCCTGGTTGTCAATACCTACCAGACCTCATCCTGACTTTGCGGATGTACTTCTCTCCCAAGAAGTTCCTGATCTCCACCATAGATCCAGCCTCCTGGATGACGACGTTGATGGGGAAATGGGCATACACGGAGCGCATTTTGTAGCGGAAGCCCTTGGGTTCACCAAAACAAATTCAAAACATTAAATAGTTGATAAAACCCAGCAGAAAAAAAAAAAAAAAAAAAAAAAAATCACAAAAAAGTTGACACAAAGCAAGCTACATCCACAGATTTTCACTCACCAGAGTCACTCCTTTGATCATGTTCTGAACATGGCTGCAGATGGTGCGGACTGTGGCCAGTTCCTTCCTGTTACCCCACCATTTCTCAACACGCAGCTGATAGAACAGATCCATTAAAACAGGTAAGCAAATGGCATTTTGATTAGCAGCAGTTTGATCAAGTCAGTGTGATTTAACAATCAAGTTTTAGAAAAAAAACCGAGGGGAAACCATATGCTTTGCTAATCTAGAAATGGTGCGACTTAGTCCTGTGTAAGAGAGATTGTAGGACATGACAGCTCACCACTGACTTCTATTTATTCATTACTGTTTTAATGTGTAACGCAGTTTTTTTTTTTTTTTAATGACTAACATTTTATTTCCATTCACAACAGACCGCAGACAGAATGAAGAACACTCCTACCTTCTTGTTTTTCTTGCCGAGCAGACTAAGCTCCAAGTTGATGTGGTTGAACTCCCTGACCAGTTTGCCACGGGGACCTTTGACAGACACTGTCCGTCCCTTTAGCCTCACCTCGACTGGAGGAAGCACAGTTAAGTGTTGGCAAGTGAACGTACATTTCCAGAACTTCAGACCAGTGCAACGCTACCAAGCCCTTACCATTGTCGGGGATGTCGACAGTCTGGCCGCTGAGAATGGTCTTCATTCTGTCAACACATCAGTACATCAACATGAGGCGGTTGTTTCAGACACAGACGCCTTACAACTGGACTGAACAAAAACATGCTGCATCACCAGTCATCCCTAGATGACAGCAATGCACCGCTACACTGGGCTATAGCAAGTAGCATTAGCGCTCATGCGGACTGTGGAATTAAGTCTCGCACATTGACCAAGAATGGAACCTGACGACATCAAAAGCCATACAATGAAAGTCAGAACATGTGGGACTGGGCAAACTTGTGCTAGTCTACTGGTATACGACTGGCTGCGGCCCTCGAAGTAGCTCCCTCTGCTTCAGACAGACGCACAGTCCACTTGATAAACAACTTCATATTACACATCGCGCAGGGTCATTTTGAGGAAAAATACTCATCGAAATGTCATCTTGGTAGATTTATGTTTACGTGTGTTGAAAGGATGGAACGTATGACACTCAACATAGGCAGATTAACTTAGATGAAGTTACAGAAACGAATCCATTGCTAGCCTCACCTCGCCGGTAGTAGAGGAAAGGAGGACGGATCGACGTCACCACGCTGTTGTAGGGTTTGTGCGGGCCGTCACAAGGCACTACCAATCGATCGATGCAATCGATAAAACTGAAACGTTTTTTTTTCATATATTTGTTTCATTTTAGTGATGAACGTAAACGTACGGTAAATTATCAACGGTATAATTGTCCATAGTTCTTTATTATTTATGAATGGAAATTGCGCTATCCATTTGCCTTTGATACATCAGGTATATTCAGTCAAGTAGAGCGTACTGTGTGATACATTATTTGTCGCCTGTCATTAAATATTTACTGATTCCCATGTATATGTTGACACACGTTCCCACCCCGCCGCGATCACGTGAATTCTTCTTTAGGCCAAACCAATCGAATATCGATTTCTGTTGTCAAGGACAGCTGGCTAACTGCTAACACTATGGCGTTGCTGAAACACAGCACATGTTTAGTTGGTCGTTTTTCTATCAATAATCTATGGCTGTGTTCCAAAAGTGCTCCGTATGTAAGTAATTCCAAAGTGTCCTTGAGTGTCATGTTTCATGTCGTGTCGTGTTGTGTAGGACTTGTCTGCTTGCTCTTGAAAATAACTTCTCTGCTTGACTGATGTTGTTATGGATCTTCACGGTATTCGCAATGTTGCTGATATGGCGGTCGACTAACTCGGTGATGATGTCGTTCTTAAGCTTCACACCGGCGGCTTGTCAACTGCTGCTAGTTCCTCTCCAAGTCCAGCGGACAGGAAGAAGGATCTGCTGTCTGAAGATGGACCTGATCTGCAAGACTTCATCTCTGGAGAACTGTCCGAGAAAAGCAAGTGGGAAGAGTACAGAGGCAACCTGAAGCGACAGAAGGGAGAACGGTGGGTGGTGGTTTCTGTTAAATTCAAAAGTAATACTTAAGTCTTGTCTGATTGTTGAGAAAGCGAGGGTTTAAAGTACAGATAAGTGTTTATCTACGCGACCCTCTGTCCTCTCACATGTTCTAATCTAAGACATGGCTGCCTTCTGGGTCTTAAATTATTTGGCCACACTTTAGAATAGGGAACATTTACCCTAAATAAACTGCTTATTCATATGCACATTCACAGTGTGTTAGCCAATAATTAATCACTATACTGATTATTAAGACTGACTAGATTTTACCCTGGAATAGTCAGTGAAGGCTCACTCTAAACAACACCATAACCAAGTATGAACCCTAAACAAATAAGGTATGAATACTGATGTTTTTCCCAATCTAAAGTGTTAGATTGGAGAAATTGTTCATACATTTGAAAGAGGGAGATGTTTATTTCAATCGCACACCAAACAACAGTACAACAACTTGAAAAAGAGATGACAGTATAATAAAAATTTCTGCTCCTTTTGTAAAAAAAAAAATGCTTGTAAACAAACTAATACGTGTCAGTACTTTATGATGAACATGTGGTGAAAAAGAAAATGAAAAAAGTGTTGCTTGTGTACAGTATGAACTGTCGGGCTCGGCCACGTGAACCAACATGAAGACCCGGACAGTCTATTTGATGTTTAGGACTCCATTAACTGTGTGGTGTTACAACAGGCTGCGTCTCCCTCCATGGTTGAAGACAGAGATCCCGATCGGAAAGAACTACAACAAACTCAAGAACACACTGAGAGATCTCAACCTTCACACTGTGAGTCATTGAAGTTTGAACAGCATGGCCCCTGATAGTGACTCTTGTGAGTCACAGATATGATGCTGGTCAGGTTTAAGGTAAATATGACAGTGGATGACCTCTTCATTTGTTTGTATTGTGTGCAGGTGTGTGAGGAGGCCAGGTGCCCGAACATTGGAGAATGTTGGGGCGGAGGAGAGTATGCCACAGCGACTGCCACCATCATGGTGAGTGACCCAGTGACCCGACTGACTCACGAATCTCTTTCTTTCTAATAAGATAAAAATACACTTATGTTTAGCATTTCACGCTGCCATTTCATCACTGACTTCCTCTGTGTAGCTGATGGGAGATACGTGCACGCGGGGCTGCAGGTTCTGCTCTGTGAAAACAGCAAGACAGCCTCCACCACTGGACCCTGATGAGCCTTTCAACACAGCCAAAGCCATCGCTGCCTGGGGCCTGGACTATGTGGTGCTGACGTCAGTGGACAGAGACGGTAATGGACCTCATGCTTTAAACAACCTGATATAAATGGGGTTCATGTTTAGTGCAAACTGAAGTCCAGCGAGTGGATGTTTACAAGACCACTTTGTTTTCCTGGACAGATATTTCAGATGGAGGAGCAGAGCACTTTGCCAAAACTGTCTCCCACCTGAAGGAAAGGTAGACTCTTATGGGATTAAAGACAACCTCAGAAAAGATAGACGTCTTGTTTTGTGAGTTTATATCGTCAACATTTTTCATTTTAAGGAACCCTCACATCCTTGTGGAATGTTTGACTCCTGATTTCCGAGGAGACCTGGCAGCTGTGGGGAAAATTGCTGTGTCAGGACTGGACGTGTACGCTCACAACGTGGAGACGGTGCGCGAACTGCAGAGGTGATGCCGTTTATGATTTCAGTTTATAAATATATATACATATATAGCTTTTCTGTGATTTTAAATGATGTTTGCAATTAAAAGCTGTGCATGTTTTTTTCTTAATATTTGTGAGCGTACTTTGCATTTGATTAAACACATCATTTAGTAGCATTAGAAAATACTCATGCTTTCATAAACCCCTCTGAAAGAAACCTAGTCTACACTCATAACAATCTGAGTGACTAATTTCTAAACTTCTGTTCTGAGCTAAGGTCTTAGAAGAAATGGTGTCCTCTCAAATTGTAGAATTAATGTGTCAGAAACCTGTTTGTGAAAAAAATCCTGTCTGGTTTTAGATCAGGACACACCTCAGAAACAGCTCTTATAAAAGCAGTGGACAAAAGCTCCATTTTCTTTTAGATCTCAGTGCAGCATTCAATGCTGTTGACCACAATCTTCACTCCTGCTCTTAGCTGGTTCCTGTCATGTGTCTCTGACAGGACACCGTAGATAACTTCTTGTCATCCAAAGCTAAATTTGCCTGTGGTGTGCCACTGCGTTACATTTTCGGTCCCATTCCATCTTCGGTGAAATCATGCAACGTCACCAGATATAGAAGTATCATGTATTTCAGCTGTGCTAGCACGTCTTGTTGATGCCACCAATTGAATGGCACAAAATGTCCCTCAGCTGAAGCAGTTAAAAGCAGAAATATTAGCCTTTCCCTCACTAAACTTTCCTACCTTCCCTGACAGCAGCCTCGGCCACTTGTCCAAAAACATACCTCCTATACTCCTATCACTTCGGTGTCCTATTTGACTCCTCACTTTCCTTTTACCCTCACATTAAAAATCAGTCCAGTCTTGTTTCCGACAGGTGCTCCATACTCTATATTCATACTCAAAATCTATTCTTGCATTCATATTCTCCTGACTGGACTACTGTAACTCCCTTCTCAAAGTCAAGACTTAGATTTTGGCGACAACGGCACCTTATCTGTTACGAGTTCCTCTGACTGAGGAGACCCCGAACACAACATCAAGCTCGACCCTTAAAACACACAGAGTTTACTCTGTAACTCCTGCTTCTACTGAGATATTATTGAACCATGCATGTATGTACTATTCTGGTTCTGTTTGTGAACAGTGTTCTGAAAGGTGCTACATAAATTGTATGTTTTCGTCAGTATGTTTATATGACAACAAACAGCGCTTAAAAATATCCGCAACACATAAAAAAAATCAAACAAAAAAGAGAAAATACTCTGTTTGACCAGCAGATGGCGCGTGCTTCCGTTTTCGAGAATACCTCAATAAATAATGGACTAGTGCGAATAGATTTACTCCCAAAATGACCCACAAATGTGTCGATTTAAATAAATTACCTATCACTGTGGTGCCGTGTAGGACACAAAATTTTATAAAATGAAATGGGCAACACTGACCTTATCTATTCTGTGAGGAGGTGTTGAGCTAGAGCCTAAATATACTGGATATAAATAAATAGTTCTGAGATGTTTCTAAGTTGTGGTGACATCTTGTCCTCTGAACTCAGACATGTGCGAGACCCTCGGGCAAACTTCGACCAGTCGCTGAGCGTCCTGAGACACGCTAAAGCAGTCAAACCCTCCGTCCTGACGAAGACCTCCATCATGCTGGGGCTGGGAGAGACAGACCAACAAGTCCTCAACACTCTCACTGGTGCGTGTCCTCACACTTGGTGATTTATTGCCAGAAGCGCATCACTGTCAATGAACTCGACGCTGTGTTGCAGAGCTGCGAGAGGCTGGAGTGGACTGTCTGACTCTGGGGCAGTACATGCAGCCCACCAAGAGACACCTCAAGGTACGGAATACTCTTAATACTATGGACTGTAGCTCTACTGAGGGGAATGTGGGACCCCATTAAGTGCTGGATGGTTAGGACAAGCCAAGACTGTAAAGAGTGTTGTTGAAGAATTAGTAACTTTAACAGTCAACAGTTCAAGTTTAGTACATATAATATAGCTGGAGATAAATCAAATGCTGCTCAGTTGTGCTGTGGTCTTATCTATTCACTTCATGTGTGCCGTGGATCAGGTGGAGGAGTATGTGACTCCAGAGAAGTTCGCTCACTGGGAGAAAGTTGGAACTGATATGGGGTTTGTCTACACTGCCAGCGGGCCGCTGGTTCGATCCTCCTACAAAGCAGGTGAGATGCAATCCACATTTCTGAAGGATGATTTGCAAAATGTGCTGGTTCTGGTGCATTGATGCCTCTCCCACTCTCTACTACACGAGTGTGTTCACACCACAATGAGCCACATGTTTTTTATTCTATTTTCAGGGGAGTTTTTTCTGAAGAACCTGCTGAGGCAAAGAAAAGAAGGTGCCAATCATGTGGAGTGAAATTCGGCCTTTTAAGGTGGGACGAGTGAATCGGTTTAATTCGCCCTCTGCAATAGGGCAGCTTTGACTCACACAGCTTCAGGTTGATGTCTCGGATGAACGTCTAACCAAACCCAGTCTTTGAGAGATACTTTTAAACTCCTTTTAAACCCAAGAAGCAACTTATTTCATAGATATTTCTGTCTTAAGTTTTGTACAAATGTATATTTGTTTGAATAATAAAAACACTTATCACGATGTGTCCTTGTGGTTTTGAAAATAGAAAGCAGATTGGACGCACATTTTATTTCATTGGCCAATAGACAGTACAATGACAGATTTAAAAAAGGACATTGATTAAAATGATGGTATAAAAATACTTTAAAAACAGTATAAAATGTTTCTATTCAGAGGCTATACTGTAGTAAACACTGTATAAAACTAAAGGTACATGAGTGCGTGTAGGCGTGGGTTCAAGTCTTGAATGCTGAAATGCTTTAAAAACTGGCTTGTTGACTAACTTCATTCAGAATCAACATTCATAATCACATTCACACTTTTTGGGTCTGAAGCTTCATTAAATGAATGATTGTAAGGCTGGAGCTGACAACTGTAAAGCCGCATGCACATTATTTCATTTTCTGCAGAAATGTTTCAGTCCATCTGAAGAAAATGAAGTATAAAATTCCAAATCTGATAATTCAACATTGAGAATGTGAAGTCAGGATTTATAGACAACACAAGTTAAAACATAAAGTGTCTGACTTTTTCAGATGAGCAGGTGAAATGTCTCAGACCTAATGTGGGAGGCGCATTGCTCTCAACAGTAATTTAAAATATTGTTGCGTGAATGCAGCTTGTAGTTGATGAAGGAATGTGGCGCAAATGTGTGCAGGCTTTAGGCTTTGGTCTTCTTGCTCGGGGGTTCGATGGCAGGGGCACGAGGGCCGACGGCTGCAGGGGTGTAGGGGATCCTGGCTGCCGTCACTTTCTTCCCGATGGTCTCGATCTGGAACAGAGCGCAGTGACACAAGTCTAAACTGAAGGAAACCAAGTTGACTTCCCCTCTAAGCCACTCAGATTCATTAGCCTTAGAAATCTAGTAGAGTTCTCACACGCAACCTGTTTAAGAGGTTTAAAACTGGCTTAAATATTAAGCCGTCTCATCGTTCCCTCACCTGGAAGCCGATGTTCTGGAGGGAGGCGTGCAAGTGGTCCAGAACTCTGCGGCCGTCAAATATAAAAGCTGGTTTCAGCATTTTCTTGTAGATCTTCTCGTAGTCCAGCTCCTGCGGTGTGAAACAACAGTGTAGCCTTCTGCTTAACACGCAGTGCTGTACAGAACGAAGGGTTGGTACCTTGAACATGTCCCACTCGGTGCAGATAACCAAAGCATGGGCACTCTGGCAGGCCTCATAGGGGTCAGAGGTCACGGTCACCAGCTCCGACACTGACAAAAGAGTTTGATGATGAAGACCATTTCAGAGAAATATTCCATCGCTGACACAAAAAAATGGCACTCGTAGGAAGTCCAGCTGAAGAACAGTAGTCCAGAACAAATCAGGCATGACAATATTGTCTGTCAAAGGCTGATATCATTTGCTGTTTAATGCATTAATGATACTGAGTAATTACCCTCAAAGTCCACAAGATAAGACATCAGATTCACATGGCACAAGAACAACCTCACTTAACTGAACTCATCATTGAACCAACTGTAATTTCACAAGTTTTCTCACACACACACACACCTCTCTCTGGGTCGTCTGAGATGCTGGGCTGGGACAGGTCATGGACGATCTGTTCCTTCAGAACTTTGGGGTCGTAAATGAACAGCTTGGCCCCTTCGTCCATCAGATACTTGGAGATGTAGATACTGGACGACTCTCTGCGGTTACGACAGAAACACGTTAAGGGAAGGATCAGGGTTCACTGCGGTGCGCTGGCAGGAGTGTCTCTGAGGTAAAGGTATGATCAACAATGACACAGCACCTTTTTATACGTGCCATTTGTTCAAGGATTAATGTTTAACCTGTGAGAACAACACCCACCGCGTGTCCCCGGTGTCTTTTTTGAAGGAGAAACCCAGGAGTGCGATTTTCTTGCCAGTCACTGTGTTGAAGAGGCAGTCGATGATCCTGCAGGCGAAGCGCCGTCTCTGATACTCGTTCATGTCGATCACCTGAGAGGGCCAGAGAGGGCGGCTGAAGAGAACCCCAACAGGCGACGGGCTGGATTCAACTTCTCACCTGCTGCCAGTAAGAGGCCACCTCGGGCAGGTTCAGGGCTTCACACAGATAAACCAGATTCAGCACGTCCTTCTGGAAACAGCTCCCCCCAAAGCCTGGCCAGACAGTCACGTGGGTCACATGGGTCCTCACCAAAATCAGCAGCCACCTGCAGTCAGTCACTCACCCACGCTGGCTTTTAGGAACTTGCTGCCGATTCTCTGGTCCATACCGATGGCCTTGGCCACCTCCTCCACGTCCGCACCCGTGGCCTCGCACAGGGCGCTGATGCTGTTGATGCTGCTGATTCTTTGAGCCAGAAATGCATTGGCTGCCTATAAAATGCGCATTAGCATCTGTGACTCCATGGAAGTGAGGTCACTTCAGTTTTTAGTTTAAAAAACGGGTCCGCTTTTTGCGATATTAGAATTAATAATCTATGTAGTTACAGGCAGCTGAAACCTATCCTTGCTGCTGAGAGCGAGCTGTCACGGACGCCTTGGACAGCTTATGGCTCCATGCTTTGAACTGTGGGAGGAAACCAGAGTGCCTGGAGGGAGCCAAGGGAGTGAACATAAAAATGCCTGCTTTAAAGCACAATGTTCTACTGGCTAGCAACAGTTTACATTAAATGCATCACTAGCAGCAGGACTATCAGCCTCAGAACATAAAAAAACCCACCTTATCTGTCGCTCAAATGAAACAGTGACACAAACCAACGGGAATCAAAAAACCCTGCAAAGGTCTTTCCTTTTAAGACTGACTGTTTCACCTTGTCTGCCAGTTCGTCTTCTCTCCCCTTAATATCCATGGCCTCCTTTTCTAGTCTCAACTTTCTCCAATATTCTCTTCCATAGCATTCCCAGACAGCAAGTCAACTTCCAAGGACAGAACCACACCAGACTGGTCTGTCAGTGTCCTCAATGACCTAGCAAGCATTTACTTTCAGAAAAATCTGATTGTAAAATCCGTCAAAGAGACGGCGTGAGAAAGCATTGGTGTATTCTTTTAAACAAGCCAAGCTGCAAATATGAAGCCTGATGAAGTTACTACTTCACACTAGCAGATGGCAGACACCCTGGCTTCGATCTGAGCAGCCTTTGTGGGCGTGTTTCTATCACAGTTTTGGAGTAAATAAGATTCTGAAAACTGCCCCACAGTTGAGGAGAACAGGCAGAGAGCGAGTCGGACTGACAGCAGTCCGATAGAAAAGTCAACTCGTGTTTGCAACAACTTCTTAGTGACACAAGCTACGGTCTTTTGAAATAATGAAATCAATATTTCATAGAAAATCTCTGGCATCTAAAGGTTTATATTCACTTATTTGACTGGTATTGGACAGATGAAACAAAAACATTTCTGCACCAAAGTCGGACAACGATAATTAATTCAGGCACTTGTTCTCACAACCTGACCTTATTGACAAAATTCTCACCGTCTCATCCACAATTAGAGGTGGGTAACGGACTATTTTGGGGGTCGAGCAGCTGACACTCAATTTGTCTCCTACACGAACAACGTCTAATAAGTGTTTTGATTTCTTTTAAACTTGAAAAAATCGTGTCTATTGTTATTACCATTTGTTCTTCAATCTTGCTCCAGTACCCCATATTGAACGGGAAAAAAACCCAAAACTAATAAAAAACTAAACTGAAACTAACTAAATAAAAATGAAACCGGTTGAAAAAAATCAAATCCACACTAACATTGACGGCTAATTATTTTCACTGACCCTCGTCATTAAACACCTGGCCACCCGAGTCCAACTCACCAGTTTGGACAGCTCTGAAGACCATGTGTTGGTGGTGATGATTCGCTCTTTGGGCACCCAGTGCTCATACACGGCACACAGCGCTCTAATTGCCTTTTGGCCTTCCGGCGACTCGTCTCCGCCAATCAACACTCGGTCCGGCTCCTTCAAATCCCGCACCGCGGTTCCCTCCGCCAGAAACTCGGGGTTAGACAGCACCTGCAAACACAGGCCACATTCAGAACCTGCACACCTGCTTCATCATGAGGCTCTGCGTCCACTCACCTGCAGTTCTAGGCTCGGCTTAGTGTTGGCATCAAAGATCCGTCTGATACTCTCCGCCGCTCGGACGGGGACCGTGCTCTTCTCTGTCACGATCTTGTATCCGTCCGACACTTCCACGATCCGCCGAGCGCAGGCCTCGATGAACTTCAGGTCCGCTGCACGACCTTTCCCCATCCCATAGGTCTTTGTGGGAGTATTGACCTGCAGCAGAGGAGAAACCCTTGTGATGCTGCTCCTGCACAGCTATAGGGTCGCAAAAATCTACTCTCTCTACAGTGTTCAAAACAAAACTGGACTCGTGCTCCTGTTCTCCGGATTGAGAAAAGATGCTGGTTATTGGAGGCATATTTCAAGGACCTCTGTGCTGTAGGTGGCAACAACCAGTGTGGTTTTTGTAGGAAATAGGGGCTCACATCAGACTGTCTTGGAAATGTGCTTATAAATGTCCTTCAGTCCATGCTACTATTTACCTATCATGATTTGTTCACATCCCGAGAGAGAGTCACATGACATGAGACGCCAAGGAATACTGAAGATTTTAACTATTTACTCTGAGTGTTTATTAGTGGTGTCCTGCTGTGTGTGTGTGTGTGTGTGTGTGTGTGTGTGTGTGCGCGCGCTCATTACAGAGTGAAAGGGTGTGAGTGTGCGGTGGACTCACAGAGATGAAAACAAGATCTGCCTCTCGGATGGCTGAGTCAATGTCTGTGGAGAAAAACAAATTTCTTCCTCTGCATGACTCAACGACATCTTTCAGGCCCGGCTGTGAAAGGAGGAACAAGAGAGAAAAGTTTTTTTAAAAAGCATGACAAAATAGTGAGTCGTCAGTGGAAGGGCTTTTGCTTTCGTCATGGCAGAAATACATCTCACATCTGGTCTGGTTTCCTAAAGGGTTGCATCACCACAACAGCCTGCGACCAATTAAAATTCAAAAGCCGCCCTGTGACTTCACTCAGTTCTCCGTCACTGTCAAGAATAGTTTCCTAGCAACGAGAACTTTCTCCCACTCCTCAGCCTCAGCTGAGGGACCCACCCGGTGGCAATTAAAAGCAATGTAGAGGTCAGATATTTTGCTCTAGTGAAGCAAGCTGGTGGGCTGTTCTGGATCGGTGCTGAGGCCACACTCCCGTGAACCCGAACACGACTAACCTCGTAAATGGGTAAAGTGTCAGAGTTCCAGGCCTTGATGCGAGACTCATTGACATCGACAACCGTCACGGTGACCTCCGGACACATCGCAGCGATCACACTACACGTGGGTCCACCCACATATCCGGCACCAATGCAGCAGATCCTTTTTATCTGAAACATCTAGAGGACAAACAAACATCAGTCTCATTTAGCTCATAAAAAGTCAGAGCCATCACTCATCATTTAAGTCTATATAAATGCACCAACACAATGGGCCACCTGAAGGGAGAGCTTGAACAAAACTACCACTTCATTCCCTAAACAGCAGCCAAATTACCAATATGTTTATATTTCACTCAGAAAACTAACCATATTTCACTTTTTAAAGTACTGGCTCATGTTTATCATTAAATAATAATAGTTATAACGGTTCATTTAATATCCATATTGGCTCTTGCTAACGAGAAACGAGGAAAAATGAGACAGAAAGAAAAAATACAATTTAATAAAATTTCATTTTGTGACTCTGGTCGGTGGCATGGGTCCAGTTTCACGCGCTGCGTTAGACAGAACTGAAGCTGAGAGGCTTATTCATCTTCACTTGAATAAAGTAGCCTTGGCTCGCTAAACCATTGAGGCTCAGGACCAAGAGGCAGACTGACCCCCCCACACTCCCCCAGCAGCACCGGTGTAACCTGGCACTGAAGATAAAGAGCCATTCATTCGGCTGAAACACCTCATTATGAGAATTTTAACCAGATCTCCCGTTCATATGTTGAATGTTTCGCGGTGCTCTGTAACCCTCTGTCAAGAAGCCCTCGTCCCCGCGAATGGAACTGGTCCGGCCGTGAAAGGGGTCTGTGTGGGAGCAGCTAGCACCCGGGACTCACCTTTGCCAACTCGACACTCAGCAGCCAACTTCAGTGCAGATGGTTTTGCGGCTCGCTCCTGAAACACGGGACACGACGCGGACTTCGGAATTGTCGGAAACTGTTGGTTCCAGGTGAGAGGTTGCAGCAAAGCTTCAGGAGTTCTCCGAGTCCACCTGGTTGCTGTCAGAACTCCACCCGCCTGGTCCTCCTCACCCACACTGGTCCACGTCCCTACTCAGCACGTCCTACTAGCCAGTAAGCGCTTCCGGTGTGGGGGCTTTCAGAATAAGAGCATGCTCGCTTGAAGCTTCCCTGCTTTTAGCGGAAATGGCCAAGGGGAAGAAGCTGTTCCTGTGACGGGAGGTTCTGGTCTGGATTGACCGTAGCCTCCTGCCAGAGGGAAGAGGAACAAACAGTCCATGTCCAGGGTGAGAAGGGTCGGCTCTGATCCGACCTGCACGTCTATGGGTCCTGGAGACATACAGGTCCTGAAGAGGTGGCAGGTTGCAACCGATCACCTTCTCAGCAGAACGTATGATACGCTGCAGTCTGCTCTTGTCCCTGGAGGTGGACCTGTTGTACCACACAGTGATGGAGGAGGTGAGGATGGACTGGATGATGGCCGTAGAACTCCAACAGCAACTTCGTCGGCAGTCGTAGTTTTTGTAGCTGCCTCAGGAAGAACATTCTCTGCTGGGCCTTCCTGATGAGGGACCTGATGGTTGGCTCCCATTTGAGGTCCTCAGTGATGGTGGTTCCTAGGGAGCAGAAGGAGTCTACAATAGGAATGGGTAAACCAGCCTACATGAGAGGGGACAGAGAAACTGTTACTCTCCTGAAGTCTATAACCATCTCCACTGTCTTCTGGGCATTGTGCTCCAGGTTGTTGGGGCTGCACCAGGACACCAGCCGCTCCACCTCCCTCCTGTAAGCCGACTCATCTCCATCTGAAATGAGTCCGATGATGGTGGTGTCATCCGCAAACTTGATCAGCTTCACGGACTGGTGGCTGGAGGTGCAGCAGTTAGTGTACAGGGAGAAGAGCCATGGAGAGAGAACACAGCCCCGAGGAGACCCGATGTTGAGGGTCTGAGTGTCGGAGACAGTCGTCCCCAGCCGCACACGCTGACTCTGGCTGGTCAGGAAGTCTGTAATTCATCTGCAGAGGAAGTCAGGAACGTTGAGCTGGCGAAGCTTGTCTTCAAGCAGAGCTGGAAGAATCGTGTTAAAGGCAGAGCTGAGGGCCACAAACAGGATCCTGGCATAGGTTCCTGGGGAGTCCAGATGCTCCAGAATGAAATGAAGGGCCTGGTTCACTGCATCGTCCACAGATCTGTTGGCTCTGTAGGCAAACTGCATTGTGTCCAGGTGAGAAGCAGTGATGGACTTCAGGTGAGAGTGAACCAGGCGCTCAAAGGACTTCATGACCACAGACGTCAGTGCCACCGGTCTGTAGTCATTCTGTAGTCATTCGTCCTGTGATCCTGGCCTTCTTGGGAACAGGAATAATAGTGGAGGATTTAAAGCAGGCAGGAACATGACAGGACACCAAGGAAGCATTGAAGATGTCCGTGAACACTGGAGCCAGCTCAGTAGCACAGTAGAAACTCTGTCCGGACCCGCAGCCTTCTGAAGGTTCAGCTTCTTGAACTGAGTGAGCACGTCCTGCTCCATGATGTCAAGAGAAGGAGGGGGAAGGGGAGAAGGTGGCTCATCAGTGACTGTGATCAGTGACTGTGATCGTCTTTGCTGTCTCAGTGACATCGTTCGTGGAACATGGGGGTGGAGAGACCACAGAGGTGTTGAGGCGATATGGCTGCTCAAAGTGACAATAGAAGTTGTTCAGGTCCTGTGCAAGATCGAGGTTGTTAAGCCCTCTCCACACTGCAGCCGAGTCACTGGCTGAGAACTGCTGCGTAAGTTTGCAGTCAATGGCACAATCACTGACTAAAACACAATATCGAACAACAACAAATGGACACAGATTGGGAAAAAAGATGTCCCTTCTCTAACCTACATATTCATGACGTCACACGTGTATTATTACACTCTTCACCCAGTCAATAAAACAATAAATACATCAAAGTTTTTAACACAACCCAGTTATATTATTGATGTAACAAAGCATGTTTATTTTCAGACTTTCTGTAGTTCAGCAGCTGAACTTGGAATAGATTATTAGTCTGGATAAACACACCAACAGAAAACATATATCACACGTCTCGGATTTGGTCACATTAACAAGTACACACAAAACTATAGGTGGAGACGTATACACATACATCTTTATTATATAACTATATAACTCTTATTCCTGTTCAGGATTGACAGACAGGGCACCAGTCCATAGTAGTAGGTGGAGACACAAACCTACAAATATTTAAAAACATGCCTCTAAAATGACTCACAGACACATCTCTATAGAGATAAACATACTTACACTCTAACATGCTTGTACACACATACAAAGAAAAACACAAGTGGATGAAGGAGGCTGTGATACACAGATATATACACATGCAAGTACTTCTCAGAATAGATGCACAAACAAAGTCACAAGTCAGTTCACACAAATGCCTGAATGACTGCACATAACCCTTTACTTCAGAAAAAGAAACAAACCAAAATGCATACTTAACCCCAACATTACACACCTACAGTACTTAAATGCAGACACAGACGCATGCGTACACTTAATATATACATGACAACGTTAATGTGACTTGAGTGTAACCTGAAACATAGACTAGAATTGAGGAGATGATATTAGAGTTAAAAGAAGTCTGATGCTGGCTCTGGGGCCACACAATGGCCAGGACACGCTGCACTGCGAGGGGCCATCATGTAAATGTGGTAATTGTAGGTTGTTAGTATGGACAGCTGTGTGAAGCCATTTTCAAACATCTGCAAGTCAGTTGGACTTTAAAAAAAAACCCAAACTGAGCTCTCCTCATCCAAATCTGAAGACTGAGGGAGAGCAGTGAAGCCAGCCATCATGGATACTCTGGAAACAGTGAAATTGATGACTGAAGGACCATATCTCAAATGGCTTCAGGGCACTGAGGCGTGACAGAGTAGTAAAACAAAAGTATTTGTCCCTGTTGGAACTTGTAATTAAGAGTCACAGCAGCAATTAAGATACAGCCACTATTTACAACCTCACTGCGAGGCGACATTCCTCGCCATTACTTCAAGTGGAAGTGAAAAGAATATGGACATGAAGCAGTTCCCACGGATGACTTTATTAGTTATGCATTTGTATATCTATTTGCAGTTTCACTACAAATATATATGCATATACAAAACAGTACAAAAATAAATCAATGTCACACGAAAGACTTAACAAATGTAGTTTGCTGGCACAGGTCACATGTGTTGACCCACAATAGTGAATTCCATTTCCAAGATATTCCTCAGAGTGCAGCTGAACATTTGAGTTCTGCTGTCAATTTTCCCTTTAGTTAACTCACAGCAACTCACCTTCTTTCAGTCAGAACACAACACCAATGAGGCCGATGAGTGTAGAGACCAAAGCGTAGCTTTTCATCTCACAGAGCTTTGTTTTTAAACAATAAGCTTAGCTGATCAGAATTGAACTACTCATAGAATCACTGAGTTTCCAGCATCAAAGTACTTATACTACTACTAAGCTCAGGTTGCCCTTTACTGTGTTTTGTTTAGCTGTTTTTGTTTTGTTGCTGGCTCTCCTGGTCTGCAATTGAATGCGTGGAACCAGAAGGATTTGTAGATGAACTACAGTGCCACATCCCAATTACGCAACAAACACAAGCAACCTCAATTCAATTGCAACCACCTTCGTATGCTTGTTTTGAGACTGTAATTGAATGCATCTCAGGGTGCACATACAACCGGCATACAACCTCCCAAAAAACACATTGCTGACTAACGCCCGTCCCTAAGTAAACAACACATTCGACGATCAAACCGGGACTTTGGATTTTTCTACAGCACAAAAGGCATCAGATCATATCCCTGAGAGAGCAATAGTCTCAGACTTACAGTTGACAAACTACATCCCCACACACAGGCACATAAAACAGAAGCACAAACAGAAGTGTGTGGGGGACACACTCATTTCTTAGCCCTTTGTTGGAAATCCAGATGAAAGTTGCACTCTTCCTCTTGTACTTCCTAGAACCAGTATTCAGCAATAGGTACCCCCTCACCTGCACACATCTTGTCAACCCTCAATCCTAAAATCATAAATAACAATTGAAACTGGATTCTATACGAGACACACTAGTTGCTATCTTGTTGATGTGGTCTTGTTTGGAGGGCTCCAGGGTGGAGGAGGACTGTCCTGCAATATCTCTCTGATATGTCGCTCATGTTTTCTTCTTCTTTGCTCCAGGTCTTTCCTGGCCTATTTTCAAAAAGAAATTATTACATCACAGACAATCATTAGTGACAAGACAAAAAAAAAACAGACCATCCTTACCAGCCACTGCTCGTACACCTCTATAGCGTTTTTATCGCGCTCCTCTTTCATGTAGCGATCCTCCTCTGCTTGGTTCCTGCCTTGCTTGCGTTCTGTCGCCACCCGTTGGTGGATGACATGTTTCTTCTTTTCATACCTGCAGCAGGTGAGGATGAAGGATGAGGGCTAACTTTACAGAATAAAAAGGTGGTGTTTCTTTGCAAACTAGAGTTTAAACACACTGGAGAGCAAGGGGCACTTGGATTTGAGTATGAGAGGTTTTCAGACTTGTATGCAAGCGCTGTTCCCACACCCCGACAAGTACGACCAGGCTCTCACCTGTGCGGACAACACGTTCTGCCCATGTGCATTAGGGGGTCTTAGAAGTTACAGGAAAGGTTTTTTTATTTCTCTTATGCATCATACTTGGGTCCTACATCCGAGCATACAGGCAAAACTTCAATCATTGTGGCTCACCAGCTAGAAAAAGCAGATTTGCTGTTCCTCATCCTTTCCTCCTCTTCTTCCTGTTTCTTCAGCTGGCATTTTCTCTCTGCTTCTTTTTGCTTTCTGTGCTTTTCTCTGAGGATATTATCTCGTTCCGCCTTCCATCGTTCAAACATCTGTTATCACGAAACGACAGACACATCAGATTGCCGTCTATTGAATAAGATTATAGTCAGTTTCATCATGTGACCTATTTACTCAGAGAACTAACTTTTAAAATGAATATACCTGTTTCGCAGAATTCTTTTTCTTTTCATTTTCTTCCAATTTTTTTTGTTCTTCTTGGATCAAAGATTGCTTCTCTCTGAATCTGGCTTTGAGACTCTCTGCTTTCTTTTGCTTCCAGGCCTCATAAGAGGCAGTGGCTTCCGCTCTTTTTGATTCCTCTTCCTGTTGAAGTGCAACAATATACATTTCATCCTGCGCCAGATTTGAAACACTGAAATGCATAATTTGGAGCTGAACAATCACCTTCTTCTTTTCCTGCCTCAGAATCCTCTCCTTCCTCATTAACTCCAAACTTTCCTTGGACTTCTCCTCTTTCTTCCGGAGCCACTCCTGCCCAAGATGAAAGATGATTCAACTTTCTATAGTAGGGTTAGGATTACAAAAAAACACGAGGGATTTTCTCACACTCACCTGATAAATAGTTGCCCTCAGGGAATCCGCTTCTTGTGGAGGACAATCCTCTGGTACCTTTAAGTCCAAAACTTTGAGAGAACCCAAATACTTGGATTCAATGCTGTTGAACTTGTGAGAGGATTGTGGCCGCACACTGTCAATTTAAAATAAACCCAAGGGAATTAACATAGGGTTTTACTGACATGTGTTATCAAAGACACAAACATTCATTCAAGTAGCCCTTTAAATTTTTTTTTTTTTTGCTGAAGTAGAATCTGACCAGACAAAATGGATATCAATAGACAGAACCCCAAGTCAACTGACCTTCTACGAGATTTTCCAAGATCAAATGTGACATTTCCAGAGGATTGATTCTGAGGAAAAGACCCATCAAACATAAGTAAAACTTGAATGAAATGTGATGATGACTGATATATATCAGGATAACAAACCATGGTCACTTCAAATGAATTGTTCCTCTGCACCTTGCTCCCTTCAAGAGTTGATCCTTCTGAAAAAGAAAAAAAATGTTTAAATTTCAGTAAAAAATATCTTACAAATCTTTCATTACCTCGGCATAAATCAGGATCAACTCTTGGACAGTTCATTTGTTGAGACGCTGTGCTTGTATCTGACGCGGATTCCTCATCTGTCCACTGAAGCAGAGCACAATTAGTGGACACTTTCAGCGCTGTCAGCGTGTCAAATAAGTTATCTCACGTGAGGGCTGCAGCTTCTGGCTGTGATCCTGTCAGGAGACGAGATTTGAGGCACGGTGCTCGATGCATCAGGGGATTCAGTGGACGTCTGCGGTCTGCTAGAGTCCTGAGAGTCCAGTATATCGAACGTTTTCTCTGCAGCATGCTGGTTATCGACCAGAGTTCTCTGTCGTGGTTTGGGCCTTGGCGGCGCCAAGCTCAGACCCTCTGAAGAAATTTGTTCATTATCACAAGTGGGTGGCCTTTCTTCATGATTTGTTTCTACTGCCTCATCCACTTCACTCTCAGATTTCAATGACCTCCGATATTCTGGGCTGTTAGACTCCAACCGATCACTTCCAATTTGTTTTCCATCTCCACTGGCATTTTCTGAGTGTGGTTTGAAATCACAGTTGAGGCTGTTATGTCCAGCGACGGGCAAGCCCGCAGAATCACACGGCTCCAGTAGTTCTGTGTCTGGGGTAGGTGACTTGTTTCTTGCAGTTTTGAGGAAGGACACTCGTTTTGGTTTCTCGTGCTTCTCTTCATCATCTGATAAATCAAAGTCATTGATTTGGGGTCTGTTTCTTGATGCTTTAAATGCATCTGACCGATGCTTCCTTGACTGGAGCAGCTCATTTAAAAACTCTGTGAAAAGGTGCACAAGAAAGCATGAATACACGCAAGACTGAATTAAAATGAAACACAGACCTCACATTCTGGAATATAATTTTCATTTATCATAGCACCTCGGGTGCACAGTCCTGTGTCCAGGACCATCTTGGCTAAAAAATAATGACATGATCACAAGCATTTTGCTGCTTAGTGAGCTTCCAATGAAACATGAAAAGGAAACGTGAGTTTAGATGTAAATTTTATGTACTTTTACAGGAAAGTGAACAGTGGGAGAGCTTTTACCTATAATAAACAAACTGCCAATGCATGACAACATAGCAACTACTGCTCTGTCTATCTATCTATGCTCGCTGCATTTTCCTTTACTTTTGGACACAGACCTTCTTTTTGAGAAAATTTGAGAATAAGCTTGGATTGGAAAATTTTATCCCATCATAGTATAATATACCAAACTTTTGTATTCACCAGATAATATCTCTAAACAGTGGAAAACAAGGAACAGCCAACACATACGTAAACAGAGACGCCATATGTTGAGACATGCCCAATGCCGTTTAAAAGTGTTGTGAACACGGAACTTACCGTCCTCCTCCTCCTCATTCTCGAAGTCATCCGGATATGAATTATTGTCAGCTCTCTTTATTCTGGCGGACACAGCAGCCTGGAGTTCATCCTACACCAACACAGTTGGTTGACCATCTCGATTAGAGTACAAATGTCAGTGAGTTGCAGAGTGTATCATACCTGGAATGTTGTCCGTTTCGCTGTTTTCGGACTCTCCGTGTAAGCGAGAGTTTCGAAGTCCTGACTTTTCATGTTAACGAACAGCTTTTACATCTTATGATTCCAGTTAGCATGCTATTTGAAACTAGCCAAGTGCTCGGGCATTAAACATTTCATCGACATATAGCTTGTTTAGTTAATGCTTGCATTTCAGAGAAGCGGGTGATTGATAGAAAACTATTAGATGCCTCTCCTTTGACCAACTTCAAAGAAGGGTTTTTTTTTTCATCATAAGTATAGCGACAGATTTACGCTCTTGTTGACCGTTACCCATGGAGACGCTGACTTCCGTTTTGCAAAATGCGCATGCGCCAAGGCAAATTGCTGTTTATTTTGTTAATGTTACTTCACTGCTCACTTCGATGTTCCATCCTTAATTCCCTCTGATTAACTGCGTATTATTTAATCAACCTGTTGAATGATAATGGTGTGGCCGATCACCCATTTCCATTAGCGTACAATAGAGGAAGTGTACACGGGCCTCTTGACACCACAATATGACTGAAATATTACTGATTTCACTGAATAAGTCTTGTTCTGGACCGTAAAATCTCAATAAAATCTTCAATAAAATTTCCCATCATCCACCCTCACCCACACAATCCTCATATAAATGCAGAGTAACGCAGCGAGATGATAAATCACAACACACGAGAATGAGACACATAAAAGTCTCCATCATTAGACTTCACTGTCATAACTGGGTTGACCTTTAGAATACTGAGTAGAATACTCCCTTTCAAAACTACATTACCTTTTCCAGGATAACATAAAGACGTTATTAAAGGGGGAAAAAAGGGATGTAAATAAATAATCATAAATATACACAATATACATAATATATTATGGCAAGAGATAGAATGGGTAGTTGTTGGTGTGTGTGTGTGTGTGTGTGTGACTAAGTATTGTGCTCCAACTTGTTAACTTGCTGTGCAGAGCTACTAGATACCAGAATTGTGTAAGAAGGTAGATTTTAAACCATAGACATGGTAAAATAGAACTTTATTTGAAAAAATGTATTTTGTAGTCGCTATGTTGACCTACGGAGACACACTGGCCACGGGAGTGTGGTGCACCGCTCCTCTCTTCAACCTTCCCATTGCTCTGCTCCCTCCAGGCTCTTTTTGGAGGTCTACCAGAGATGAGGGATGGTCTGCCCTCCAGCAGAGTCTTTCGGCAAGCAATAGCTGTGGGCTGCACACCTGTTTCCGTGCTCATTTGCAGAACCTTTCTTGGCAGCATTTTGTTGTGACGCGCAGCTGCACTCCTGGTCTCACCAAATGCGCACAGTGCTGGAATGAGGCTGCTGTCAGAGTGGATTCGTTCGTAGTTTGACACAAAGGATTCAATTGGGGCTTGGAAAGTCTTGTCTTTTTTCAGCTTGTCCATGAGGCCCTCGAACATGGATCTGAGTCGACCTTCAAGCTGCTCACTTTGGAGCTGAGGAGGCGTCATCTCAGAACGAGTCTGTAAGACTTCCCCCTGTTTCTCTCTGGCCACATCCTGCAGCGGTAAGTCCTTGGCACTGGCAAGCTGGTGGTTGTGGTGATGTTTTATGGTGACGTGCAGCAAAAAACCCTGTTGAATATGAGCATCACTGGATCTATGCAGAATGAAAAGGAAACACGAGCATGGAAGCTGGATTATACACAATGTTGATCTATTTATAAACTGTTCTGGTGCACATAATAGCCAACCTGGACTTCCTGTTCTGACTGTGCCTGCTTTTCTTTAACACCAGGTAGAGCCCAGCAGGACACTGTGTGTTCCTCTCACCGGATCCCATCTGCTTGGTGCTGTGTTGGCATTTCATGTCAACCTTTGAACCCAGAGAAGCTTCAGTACAAGTCTTGAATGACACCACATTTCCTGCTCAACTAACTAATTCTTTGTCTCTATGTTGATACCAAAGCCCTTTCAAATGACTCACTACATTATTGTCAAGTACAGTACAGGCACAGTTCGGACACATCTGATTCCGTTTTTTGTCATCATTTTTACTACTGTCTGCATTGCAGAAGACATCAAATACATGAAGCGGGATACATGGAATTACGTAGCAAAGAAAACATATTTTGTAATATATATTTATATTTCAGACGACTCAAAAATAGCCACCATATGCTTTGTTGACAGCACTGCAAACCCTCGACTCGAGCTCCATGATGGAGTCACCTGCTGGAAAACCACCATCAGTCCCACGATCGTGCAAAGCAGTAATCAAAGCAAAGGGTGGCTATTTTGAAGAATCTAAAATATACAATATGTTTTCAGTAATTGCACAATTTTCTGTTTATGTCTTCATTCACAGCTCTGATGCCTTCACTACAATGTAAGTAGTCATGGAAATAAAGGAAACACATTGAATGAGGGGTGTGTCTAAACTTTCGGCCTGTACAGTACCAGCAGAGCAGAACTATTTTTTGCAACTGCAAGGATGCTTCTAGATTTCAAGACTACATCATTACAGCTCTATTCTTATATCTTAGAAATGAAACAACACAAAACATAACAATTAACAATTAAATAATCTTACTCTGTAGCCATTGCGTCGTGTTGTATCCTCAGTAACAGGATAGGTTTTTTCAACTCTTAGTGTCACTCCTGAGGACCTTTGGAAGTCCTCCAACCATGTCTCTGCTTCTTCTCTGGTGCTAAGTTGGAGCTTTATGAAGGCGGTGAAACCTCTCTCCAGTGGTGCGTAATGACATAGGGCATGGCTGTGGCCTTCAGGCAGAAGTTGCTGTTGAAAAAAAGTATATAGTATATCGATCGTTTTTTCAAAAGGCAAACTGAGATGATTTCTGCAGTAGAATGCGTAGATCTAGTCAGTGCAACAAACTAACTAACCACAGCCATTCAATATCCGTGAGGGAACAACATGGTTCTCCCCAGCAATTCAGCAACATAGGGCCTCCCTACACTGGGAAAATTGCCAGCATAGGGAGAGTTTTCAGGTTTTATTGTCAAAATGTAGTGAAATATGCCGCCAATGTTAAAGTGCACATTTTTAGGTACGACCTTAAAGAGGACTGTGAAGGATGTGCACCAAGTACAGTACATCGCGTGAGTGTCAATAAAGTGTTCTACTGACTTATATATTCTACTGTACACCCTTTGCAAACATTCTGTTGCATCTTTTCATGCAAATATTGTACTGTTTGGGCACAATTAGGGCATGTCGGATGTACTTACTTTAGCTACCGAAAACATAAATGCAAAGGGTGAACTCACTTTTATGATGTACGGTACTTCTGCCTCCTCTAATAGCGGAGCTGTGCTCCCTGATCTTATCCTAACCTCAAGGTGATCCGGTATGGCGTTCTCCAACTCCTTTCCACAAATGTGACACCAGCAACACTTAGCATTCATGGCTGCGAGCACAACACAAACACTTAACACAAATTAGATGAACATACAGTTATTGGTAATTATTATTTACCTTGGAATGACTACGGCTTTGGCTTTCTATTTTTCAGGGTAGATAGTTTCTACAGAAGAGAAGCTGGAAATAATCAACATTTCTGCGTTAACAGTGAACAGGCTTCGCTATTGGTTAATCCACTCTGAGGCTCCACCTTGTGCCTGAGAATTGATTCGCTTCACTCTCCATCCAGGTAGGCTCCACCTCTCCCAATAAAACCCCCTGTTCCCCACTGCTGGTCTCCCTTTAGAAACTCAGAGAAAGAACGGCTCCTGCTGGGCGGACTGGCTAATCACATATTCACAAAACTGAAGTTACATTCAGGTCATGTCAATGTCATACGTGCTACGCCTTCTAACAGGCTTCAATATCCATTGAAACCACAGCGAAGACCATGAAGATGTGTTCCCTTCCAGAATGGCCCTCAACCAAAGAACCAACCGGATTCAGAACCCTTCGATAGAAGAACCAGCCCGATCCATCTCAGGGTGGATCCGAGACTGTCTGTAGGAACGCCATATCTCTGATATAAGCTCAAGCAAAAGTAGAAGCTGAAGACCAAGATGCAGCTTCACAAATGTCCGCCATGGACACACCTCTAAACAAGGCTGTGACGAAGAGATCGCCCTGGGTGAATGGGCCGTCAACCTGTCAGGGGGCTCATCTGCTGAGGCCTCATATGTTCTGGAGATAACTCCACTGATCCAATGAGCCAAACATTGTGTGGTCACCACCCTCCCAGTGGACTGACCACTGTAACACACAAACCATCTCACTTGAAGGGGGGAGGTTAGCGGCTCTGGCACATCAGGCCCAACATGCCAGACAACTGTCCCAAAGTCTTCCTCGAACCTTTGAATCTTTCCCCATGTTTGGTGTTACCCTCACCGTACAGTGAATCTTCTGTTATGGGTACTCCAGAGGACCTGTCTCTCACTGTTCCCCAGTCCTGTAAGGCCCAACCACATGTTCCACGCCGCCACTTGTAAAAGTGTGCATCCATTTCCTCTGTCTATCATGAAGGCCGGCACTATGAAGCAGCAAAGCAGCCATAGCGACCTGGACCATGTGGATCTCATCAGCGGACAACGATTCCTTGTCACAAAGGTTCCTGTCCATCGAGCCCACTAACAAGGAGAGATTATTAGCTTGTACTAGAGCAGATAAGGGACGTAAACCAGGAATGTTCGTCCGGGAGCGCCTGCTTCCCCATAGACCACGGGGAGGTGGTTGGTGACAAGCACAATCAATGCCTGAGAGGCGCCGAATAAAGTTGACTCCCGCCACTTTGGCGTTCGGCTTGTACACATCCGCTAGTCTTGATAGAAGCTGGGGCCTCCATATCCCCAGTAGAATGGTCCCATAGGTCCTGCATCTTGGGGCAGACCGTGACTGGGCGTATCCTTCTCTTTGCTCTGAGCTCATCGACAGACCACAAAGTGTTTTCTCTTTCTCTTGAGGGTCCGCGTCCTCCTTGTCGTCTGACATTGGCCACTGTCCACTGAAACAGAAGGGCTGTGCCTTCTTTCATGAAGACCGACTCATCATATTGTTCCCACGGTTTCATGGGTTAAGATGATGCCCTCCCCTTCACCCTCGACGGACCGGTTTGGGTTCACTGGTCTGCCCGACCAGTTCTCTGACCCACGGAAGGACAGCCTCTCTGACGCGCAGCTCTCCTGACGGGAGGTCGACGCAAGCCGCACATGAATCAAGAGCAGAACAGATTTGAAAAGTGCAGCACTTGTCATGGGTGTCTCCAGGCACCATAATCGCCTCACATGAAGAGCAAAAACAAGCCATATTCAAATGCACCAGAGGGTGATGAAATGATCCAATGACGCAAATCAATTCTCTGGCACGAGGCGTAGGCTTAACCCATGTCGAAGACCAGAAGAGGGCGTGGCATGTATGACAGAACAAGAAGTTACTGTCACAAGCAGATTATTGTATAAATTCACTCTCACAGTGTTTCTGTTCGACATTTAAATCATTTTATTCTACCCCATCTCAAACTGAGTTATTTTTCTGAGGAGTCTACAACTTGGCTTTATTGAACTCTGCTTGCATTGTACCTCAGCCGGTACGAAATGAACCTGAAAAAGCACTGATCTATTAAATCTTTTCACATGTTTTACACCAGCATCTCAGCCGACGGGACACATATCCTATTATGTCGACCAACTAGCTAGGTAGCTAACGATGGCTAGTTATCTAGCTATCGTTACTTCAACGTTAATGTAACGTCATAAAGTAACGTCATTGAGGACGCAATGACAGGCGGTAAAAGACAGCTATCATAAAAACAGCAGCAGTAATCAAGAAACATTGAGTCATTTTGCTGATGAATGCAAAGCCTTGCTTCAAACATTTACCTCTGCTCAGTTATTTACATTTGCTGTTCAGCTCGTCCCGTTTCACTGCATGATGTGGTCCGCCGGAAATTCCAGTGCTGGAACCGGAAATTGCGCATTTTTACCAACTGACGTTTACTGGTAAAACGCATGCGTACATGGTTGTTTACGTACAATTTTTTTTTTTTACTTATTAAATTTTTTTTTTTACTCACAATAGTCTAGATTTAGACTATTGTCTAAATAGTACGGACGAGGATTGGGGCCAGTGAAGAAAAAAAAATTGGCAGAATTCTGACTTTAAAGTGAGAATTCTCACTTTAAAGTCAGAATTCTGAGATTAAATAATCCTCTTCCGTGTTACTGTGATGGCAATTCGGTTTTCCGGTGCAAATGAAACCATACCCTTCAATGAAGAACCTCTCCATATGCTGCACATCACCACTTGCAAACAGCATGTCACTCTAAAACACATCAAAATCAGATTAACTAAAATGACTAAATGTCTTTCTGATCTTACCTCGTAAAAGTGGAATGGACAGCGGGTACAAAAAAGAGAATGTAGATATTAGAAAATGATGAAAAGAAAAACATCAGCAGTTACCATGCGCATCATAACTCCTCAGTGGTTTGTGGATGTTCGTTGAGGAAAGCTCTGAAAAAACAAAAAATAAAACACAGTCACACTTCTACTTTCGCCATTAACATGCCAATATTTTTGGAGCTTCTTGCCCTTAGCCAACGAACAAGGCTAAAATCCAAACTGTGAGCCATAGAACAAGGCTGAAACACAAACTGTTTGCAATTGCAGTCATATATGCAAACAATTCGCAAACAAACAATTCAATTAGTCATACAAACTTCAAGTTGTGGAACAAAGATTAAATACAAACCTTGAGCCATAGAACAAAGCTTATTTCAAACCAAAAAGAGGATTCCTAAACCAGTGACACCTGTAATAGAAACATTGAAGCACAACACAGTTATACTGAGGCATAACTACAATATTGCATATTAGGAAATTAATTTCTACTCAACATACAAGAAGTAGTGATCTGGTTGGTCCTGTTGTCGGCTCCATGCAGGAAAGAGAACAGCGTCCTTTGATCTCATGTCGCCCTGATACAAAAACATACAGTAGTTGAATACATTTTTCACACCAGCATAAGGCATGTGATAAAGCCATCCCCTTATAAGACGTACAGAATGTTATTTTAAATCTGAAAAATAATAAATCACCTGTGACAGATCTGAATTTTATAAAACATTAAAAGATGAAATGGCACCAATTTAATTTGAAATGGAAAATTTGAAATTTGTATTTCAAAGAAAAAGGATGTCTTCTGTCAACTCAAGGTATGACCACTCTGATTCCAAAATTGAGCAGATATTTATTGATAATTTGTTTACTCAATAATGACGATTAAAAAATTCACTTTAATATTTGCTAAAAGAACTAAGTCTGTTCTAGATTCAATCATTGATGAGACTCAACCTGGCCTTACGTCTAAGACACGTATTACAAGATGACATTATTACAGATGACAACACTCTATTCTTTAAAGCCATATGTTTTGTGATGCTTTGTGATGTTTATGTGATGCACCATGTGCATCACATAAACATGCACCATGTGCATCACATTTTTATGTGATGCACCATGTGCATCACATAAAAATTAAACATTTATTTAAAACAGGAAATTAAATCACCTTTTCCCATCACTTGAATCCTGCCGAAACAGAGAAAAACTGGGTCCGTGAGACAACAGAACATAAAAAGCCAGGAGTCAGCTGAGGTTCTTGAAAACTTTTACCTCTGGTTTGTTGACCTTCTTCATTTCTTGGCTTGTTAACCAGGAAGCTACTTTGCTTTTACCAGTTCCTCTGGTGCTTGGAGTCAGTCCATCTTGGGTGCTTGGAGTCAGCTTTCCTCATCATCATGAATATAAACACCTGCGATTGGCACGCACACACACACTGAATAGCCTGCTGACTCGCTACGACACCAGAGACAGAGAGAATGTCAAGGCCTCGCTAAAGGGTCTGGCACTTCTCTCAGGAAAGCCCTTGACCTTCAATTCATCAACGGTCCCACAGCAGACGTGTCAAACTCAACCACACAAGGGGCCAACTTTTTAAACAGTCACTGAAGGGCCTTTCACTGGGAATACTAGAAAAGTAAAACGTACCATTTAACTTCTCCTTGAAGCACAAAGCTACATCTCCTTTCACCTAGTGTCAGATGGCAACATGCATTGTCAGTGATCTAGTTTTGGCGAACTTCATTTTAAGACAACTGAAAAGTTTGACACAGCATCCGCGCTTCTCAGTCACCAAACTTGTGTGTCGCACACAGAGCTTTAATGTCTTCTGGAGGTCCTTCATATGTCTCGAACACTTGCGGTCGCCATTTCACTTCTGATCCATTTCAAAGATAATTAGTCATTTTCTACAAATTTCTATTCTAGAAAAATATGAAACTACCAGAGTAAGATGCTAAAACTGAACAGGTTTATAAGTGTGTAATAATAATAATAATAATAATAATAATAATAAAATCATGACAGCAAAGTCATGAAATTATAGTTTCTGTCTCCAATGTGTTTACACATTTCCTAGATGATATTGATGAAATAGTGCAAAAGTTTTCACTCACGACTGAGAATTTGTGGATGGTCCCCCAACTTGGCCCTGCTAGCGAGGGAGATCGTCCGAGATCAGCGACCGCTTTAGGGGACACAGACCAAACAACACCGTCCATGGTGGAGCCAATATCCAACATCCAACTAATTTGACCGCAGAGCAGATGAGCTCACTCCTGCTCCTTTTAAATCAATATGAAACAAATATTGGGAGAAATGGTTCCCACACCGTACGTATTGTATCAGAACTGCACAGGTTAAATGGAGGATCTTGAAATTATTGATTCAATAATACTGGATTAAAAAATTATAATAGCAAATAGAAATGAGCAATCTTCAGATTACAATGAAAATTATTACTTTAATAATAAAAAAAATCAATTCACAAAGTTGCAAGATATAACCATGTGCACATGCGCTCACCAGTAAACCAGTTAGTCGGTAACTTCTTATTCCATTAGGCAGACGGATCAGCTCAGGCAGTGGCACATAGCACTGTTAGTGAAAGTTGAGGAAAGTTTGATTCTTCTTCAAACTTCTGCTGCATCCAGGCCATGCTAAATAACAATAATGGCACGACCATGTCGACATTCAGTGAGATTTTTATGAAAGACGAAAGGGAAAAATGAATCCTATGGTAAATATGTATTTTGAAGGAAACATGGAACATTGCCGTTTCAAAACAAATCAAAAGAAAGACACATTGTGATTTCAAACCGTAATGATATAGTAACTCTCAACATTATCCCACCCTTGTGCTCACCCTATTTTTCCATTTCCTTCTTCAAAGATTTATTATAACAGTCAGGTAAGAAATCATTTACTATTGCCACAGTACATCGGTATTTCTGATAATTCACAGCATCCTATCTGTCGTAGTTATCTGACATAACTGGTTAGTACATAGTAACAGTTAAAGTGCTAAGAAAGGTCCCTTGGATTTAAACCTTTAAACAAAGAGCTAATGGAATTGTACAGGCCAAGCATCTAGTTAACTTGTAAGTGACAATTCTGTGGTAAAAAAAAATAGAGTAAATAACATTTACTTGAAGGCACCCATCTGAAATGACTGACTGGATTGCTTCTGAAGGACCAGTAACCCAGAGCAGGTCATTCATTACAGGTCATGTCACAACTTGGTGTCGGGGAAAAATTAAGACTGGAAATACACTTTTATTGTTGCTGCTGTATATCATTCTCTACCTAGACAAACAACCATAACGCAGCTTTTGGCACTAAACCATTCACAGTAACCGTTCATCAACACCAGATGAAGAAGCCATCTTAGCTTTGTCTAAATGTTTTGGATCAGAACCGTAAATCCATTTTCACGCTGCACTAGATCCAACCTCTGCACTGAAAAAAAGGGAAAAATAGAATTTGCATCATCATAAGCCACCATCCTGCAGTTCAGCAATTGAATTTGATTCACAAAGAGAAGTTCACTCCCGACAGACAGACGTTCTCGAGTACGAAAACATGAATGCCGAATGTTATTTCTGAGGGCCGACTGCCTCAGGGCCCAGTCAGCATCCACTGTGGTTCCACTCAGTCAGGGGATTCCAGCAGATACCGGTGTTAATCAACAGGTGGCGCTGGCGGCTCTCTCTGATCACTCTGCAAAGCAAAGTTGAGGACAGAGATTAACAGCATCGTCATGAGATCCTTCAAAAAATACATCGGATTGTTTGGAAGGCCATTGCTAATCTCGCGAGAGTTGACTCACTTCAACAAGATACGCTACCGAAGACGACCACAAGATGGCGGTAATCGCGAAACAAAGAGCCGTGAGAGAGGCGAGGCTTTAAAAATGTGTATTTGACTTCAATATTTCTTCTTTGTTTTGGCATTTCCGTGTTTAATTTTATCCTAAAGTAATCTTCTTATTCTTACAAAAATCTGTTTTCGAACTTTTATTCCTGGTTTATTTTTTAACTCTACCAGGGGAAGGATTCCATCTACAACTTGGGCGGGAACATACAATTTTCAAACTAAGAACCATTAAACTGCATCTCTGACTCCGCTTCTATAACCCCATTCTGCAGTCTGGATCATTCATTGTATTGTATTCATTGTATCAGTATCATTCAATCAATCATCTGACAGAATCTCCGACAGAAGCCAATAAATTCTTGATCTCTTCAACAACTATTTTCAGACCATTTTCAGTTTCTCCACAAAATTTGGTGAAAAAGCACAAAGCAAAGGTTGATTGTAGCTTAGTTTTTCCTAAATCCAAACTTAATCACGATTAGTCTGTTGCACAACGTAAGAAAAATATTACTTAATACTAATAAATATTACATTAGGTATGTCAACATCCACTGACATATGTCAACGTAACATTTATTTATTCTCCGACAACTACAATTTACATTGAAAATGACATTTAATACATTACTTCGTGGACACACCACTAACCCAGCTTCTCCACAGCATGAATTATTTGTCCTTGTTTGTAAAAGTCGTTGATATTAATTTGAACCACCATGGCCAGAACACAAACCCAAAACATTTCACCCCAGCAGTGCCACAGACTTTCCATCAAACTAGAGGCCATTTTAAAATATGATGACACATGCGTAAACTGAGAAACACAGTGAAGAGGATGACGGAAACCGACTGTAATATTGAGTCCATTATTTAGTCATCGTCAACTACTTCGATTTTGTTTTTATGAAGACAACCAGAATCATTTGAAATTTAAAACAGGTCGTACCACATATATTACAATCCTAATGTTTATTATGCCACATTAACACAGGAAAATACCAGATACTGACAATACAGTAGAGTTTCTAAACATTTTACCACTGACTTTCTCAGCAACTTACTACAGAACAGGCAGGGGCTCAGCTCCACTCTTTCCAACATAAAACAAGTGCCTGATATCTTTGCATCTGATTTGTCTTGAGACATGATTGACACCCTGAAGTGTAACTTAAGTGTGCTTCCGAGCTAGTGAGTCAAGCAGAGCAGCCAATCACTGCAGCAGAGGATGAAGAAAACCTTACACCTTAAAGACGCCTCAGGGCTCTTGCTTGGTGTGTTCATGTTCAGTATGTCATGTTTTACATGTTTATAGCTGTGAATCAGAAGAATCTACTTAAGATGAGACAGCACAAACATAATGAAAGAAAAAAAAAGAGACATGAGTGGCACTCAGAAATAAAAGCAGATTTACTGACATTGTCTGGTCCGGTGGGCTTGGCAGCGATACGAGGCCGTCGGAGACTTGCAGGACGCAGCAAGAACAGAAGCAGAGCCAGCACCATCCATCCTATCACGATCATAGGGAAGCTGAAGTCACCTCCTGCTCCCCCGGACCCACTTGGACCTGGCACTAAACAAAAAGATTTTGCTTGTTTCACTCAAGGAGGAAGCACTTCTCACAAGAGGTGACCTGAAAATGAGTTAGTGATCGTACTCACGTTCCAGAAGGCACTCTGTGTCTGTGCAGTAAGACTGAGCTTGCCGGAGCTGAAAATGTAAGGCGGAAACTTTTTCAGGCTGAATATTGATCCTGGTGGGTTTTTTTTGTATCAGACATGGAAGAACCGAATCAAATCACTTTCAACTCTGCGTAAAAATGTACGCCCCAGAAAACACATTGGTGCGTGAGTTCATCATCCAACAGTAATCTCAGACTCCACACAACTTAAACCACTCTGACAAATGTTATACAGGTTACTGGACTTCTCAGAGTGCAGCAGTAAGATTGTATAGCATAGATCCCAACAAGGCACCTCTGTTCTTCGACCATGACAGAATGACATTTTGCTTCCCTGGGCTTGTGTTGGTCAGTCCCTCATCTGGGACAATAAAGTGTCGCTGTAAAATATTTGCTGGCTGGTCTAAAGGGATGTGACTATAAAACATAGCTAGAAAAGGATGTCAGACTTCTGCCAAGCTGCTCGTTTCACATGACAATAAAAACACAGCAAACCATAAAACAACTGACATGATCCAAGATCTGTGTTGGCTCACGGCAAATGCACAGAACCCAGCTGGGATTCAGTTCAATAACAATAACACATCTTGTCTCCACAGTACCATGAGAGTAGTTCACATTTTACAACTGCAACTCTTGAAGACAGGAAATGTGATATTGTGGAGGACTTTCATGTTTGTCTTTAATGTTAGTATGCTGCCAACAGTCAACATTTCTACACTATAGGATAAACAAAGGCAATCTATTTAGAAAAACTTATTTTACGTCTTAGTACGCTCAGAGAAATACTTGTTGCTCGAATAAATAGCATGTCCACATGTTTAAGTCATATAAATGGCCAGAAATGATCTAAATTAAATAGATGAAGATGTAGGTTAAAAATATCAGCCTGTACAATACACCCGCTGAACGATAACAATTTCTAGGTTGAAGCCTTTTACTGCGAGTGGTTTTACAGGTTTCACTTGAACACAAACAGACTGATGTAACACGAGCTATTCCTCAGTCTAGTTGAAAATCCCTCACTAACAGTGCATTCTCAGTGTCAACACTGAACAGGATTCAGGATGTGGCGACCAGGCCGAAGAAACATCTGGGTGCCTCTTACTGGGACTTGCATGGTTTTTCTTTTTCTTGCTCTCACCAAACAAAGTTATCTTTGATGTGTCGTACTCACCAGGTTGATAAGACGCCTCATTGCATGCTCATGGGAGCAGATGCACTCACATGGGTCGAAACCTCCCTCTGCCATGTCTCACCAGTGAGTGTTCACCTGAAAATGAAACGCCTGTAAGCAGATAAAGCAATGAATCGAAGGGCAGTAGCGCTCACTTTAACAACAGTGTTTTCAAAAGCGAAGGGAGGAGTTCTGCTCTGCTAACTCCCAGGAGTCGAGTCACTCCTTGGACTGTGAGCAACACCAAATATTAGCAGGACTGGATCTAAATCAGAATGAATAATGATGGCACATGTGATTATATAAGAGTACATGATACCTCTATGTCATTTTAAATGGCACTAGAAAATGGTGTGGTTGGCTCAAAACTAAGGTCATTTATTTTAAGTGCACCAGAAATACACTCACCAAGAATGCATGTGTGACCAACGAAAATAAAAAGCTTCGCACAATACCAGCAGTCTCACATGAGTAGATGGAAAGTGGACTCAAGTGAGAAAGTATGATGGTCAGGGAGAATCTCTTAGGTTCCGAGATATTGTTTAGAGACACATTTCCAGTTTACTGCCAGTCACCATCAATTTAGTTTGGCTAACAACTAAGACCGTTGTTGGCCCCCATGTGTGATTGAGCCTCACACTGTGCTATAGATGTTAAAATAACTTACTTATATTGTATAGCAATTCTCTTGAAGGAAAATCTCCTTCCACAATAAACATTTTATGAAAGGACTATTCAAAGCTCTAGCCATGATCAAGTGACACAGATATCCAAATGAAACATTGGAGCATTTAGTGGATTATCTTAGACTGCCTTTACCCACAATGAGAAATTTGGGTTGTTATGGCAGCATACAGACATTAACGATATATAAGAACATTACAGACATAGACAAAGCAACAACACAACCAACACTGTGGAAACTGAAGAATTAACGCCATAATAAAATAATAAACATGCTTAAAATAAATGTTAAAAATTGAGTCCAGAGTTCACCACTGCGCAACGAGCCCTGGTTTAGAACCGATGTGGTGAAATACGCTTCGTCGTAGAGGACCATCATGGAGAGCAACTGGATTCCACTCCAAGCTTTTATTTGTTGATTTACATTAAAAAACGAGCGGATGCCAATACAAGTGTCTACTGGCAACAAATGTCTATTCCCTATGTGACACTCGATTCAGTTTTATTATGTGGTTCGATGTCGCCATTTTAATAGTTTGGACAAAGTTCTGGGGTCATTCGGCAAATCAAGCATTTCGTTGGTATCTCGACAGCTCGGGATCATTTTAAATGTTACTGACTCAGCTGACTGTCAGTTAGTGTACACCGTTGGTAGCACCACTCTGGAGCCGACAACATATATCAGGCTCTTTGTCACATTCACGAACCGCGACACTTCACTTCCATATTAACGTCGGACAAGCTTCTTTGCCAAGTTAGCAAAAACTGGAATTGACGGCCAACACGGGAAGGATGTTATGTGCAGTGAACCACACAAGACTTACTTTAATCCAAGTGCAATCGGAGGTAAACAGTACAGTTGTGATTTGGCACGAAAACTCGCAGCAGCAACTCCACTCCCAACATCTGTGTTTACAACACGTGAACAAACGACGCTCAACACACACATCCGGGTTCTTTGAAGGGGACAGCGAGGGCGGGGAGTTAATAAAAAAGCTCTATTTTATTGGTGGGAGGGATTAATGGACGGGCAAGTATTCCAATCAAAATCTAGGAACCGTGTAAACAAACAACCTGGCCCCAAAGAAGCTCTTGTTGAGCTACCATTTTATTTCACTTTATTTGATGAACAGTATACGAGGAATATAAGTTGCCGAACTGTTAAAATTCTCATTGAATTCCGTGACTTCTTGGATATTATCATGTGTGATTAGTATTAAATATTATTATGAATACCAGAGTGCTCTGCGAATATCCATATTTTAATACTAAATACAAATATGGAAACTAGCTGGAATTCTTTAGAATAAAATCAAGCATTAAACAAAGCCATAACACAAGGAAATACATTTAAAACGTTATTTTTCTATCATTTCTTCTGTGTTGTGCGGCAGCCACTGGTAGAGAGAAGAAAGAAGCCTCCTCAAAGTCATCTGGAGGAATAAATGACCAACTGAGAGACAATGTCTCCTCTGCCTGTCCTGGGTTTCCAGCCAGTCACACATGTCCAGAGTATGCTCCTCTCACTGTGAAAGAGCAGCGCACTACTATGAGTGTCTCCTGGATGACTGAACACTTAAAAGTATTTAAAGCCATTCACGCACAGTGTTTGCTATAGACATTGAGTGGTCGTGACAGGGTGCTTTTCTGGTGTGGAATGAAGTGAGACAAATTGGAGAGACACTTGTGTGAAGGATGGGAAGTTCTGGCCCTCTGTCGGTCATGCTTTTTGTCCTCTTTGACAGCCTTCGCACAGGTTACTGGGGACCTTCACCCGCTCACTCATTTAGGTGTTTCCCCATGAAATCCCGTGTGAGATATGTGTTTCCTGCAATATACAACGCGTTTTTAGAGTTGAGACTCAGCTGCCTTTAATATCTAACAAAGCCACCGGCACTCAACGATGGCAAAGATCACTTGATTCTCCTTCTAATTGAGGGAGTTTGCTTAAAAGGAGAAGCCCGCAGATGAGTTCTAGAAAACACGCATCATGTGATGAGAAATGTCACCAGACTGCCTCGACAAAACCTGAATCAGAATCATCCTGACTGAAAGTTCTCGCTGCAGCTTTGTTCCTGGACCCAGCGACCGCTGCATTGCATGCGGGGGAATGCTCTGACTGCTCTGTCTGGGTCGATCAAGACTGAGCTGAAAGCGAAAGGAAAGAGGGTTCTCGAGAAGGCTGCCTGCCGTCAGACGCCAGACGAACCGCAGCGGGAGGAAGGGGCCCCTGGTCAGACAGCACAGGTAGCTCGGCTGACTCAACCATGGCTAACATCGCGGTCCAAAGGATCAAGAGGGAGTTCAAAGAAGTTATTAAAAGTGAAGAGGTACCTTGATACTACGGACTTTTACCACACACGATTGTACTTCTTGTTTTTTTGACCATACTGAACTGTTCGAGCGGAGACCTCCACCTTCAGTGTCGTCCCAACGCCGTGTTGCCGTCATGGCCTAGACAGCACAACTTCAGCTAGCATTAGCTCCCGTCAAAACACCCCGCTGTGCTCGCTCAACAACGCTTATTTTAACCCCGGTTAGGTGGTGGGTGGAAATGCGTTCCATGTCGGAAGAGAATGCCAAACACGGTCTTGTAAACCACTCGAGCTACATGGGTGTTTTTCTCTGTCAACACTGGCGTAGCGACCGAGAGAGCTAATTTTGACACCTCAGCAACAGCTAGCGTTGCTAATCCGAAATTACTTTCACAATCGTTACTTTCATTAGTTTTAGTTTCGCTCTTAAGTCATAGCTGGGAAGTAAGTTCTGTCATGGTCTCGCTCAGGGATCTGAATGTTATCATTCTCACAATGTTTTGTGTCAGAAATCTAGTTGGACTACATTGTTTACTCAACTACCGTGAATAATTTGTACTTGCTCTTCCAGTTATTTGGTTATTATTAGTGGTTTTGTTCGCTAGTGAGGGGATAGTGAGAGATGTGGAAGTGAAGAGTGCTGTACTGTACTCATTATTACCACGGCCACCTTTAATTTCACGTGTACCTGTGCTGTGTTTACGCTGCAGATAAGTAAAAACCAGATAAAGGTCGATTTGGTGGATGAGAACTTCACAGAGCTCCGGGGAGAGATAGCGGGTCCTCCTGACACTCCATATGAAGGTATTGTCTCATTACTTATTGGAGTTTCTAAGTTTGGTTTCATGACAAGCCTTGTCGCTGTTTTTCTCTCAAGGTGGCAGATTTCAACTTGAAATAAAAATTCCTGAAACCTATCCTTTTAATCCTCCCAAGGTAAGTGAGATGTTCCCCATTCTTCAAGTCGGTTTTCATGCTTGCTACACTTGTGGTGATAGACTTGGTCACAGAGATGAGCCGAGAATGTCTGTCTACAGACAGTGTTTTCATATCTAGTGTGCAAGTCTGTTTCAGTGGGGTCAGAGTGAGTAGTGAGGAAGGCAGAACTGAGGTCTCTGAGATGTCCCAACAAGAAGCGAGCTGCTTGATGGAGCAGATTTTCCTTGCCTCGATGAAATAGCGCTTGCGATTCAAGCGTCGGAAGATTCGATCATAATAGTTTCATGAAATCTTTTTTAAGCGTCTACAAATACTCCACATATTTGCTGTGCTGTGTAATGCTTTTGACAAGTAAAAATCTGAAGTGTATTTCAAACTTCTCATCAGATAGTCTCCGTGACCGCTGTTTCTTTGAACACTTTCAGGGTTCTATAGAGCAGAGGCAGCAGAATCGAGAGACTAGACAGTGTGATGGCAATGAGACTAAGATGTAGTGTATTGCACCATGTGCTTGAGTTAAGAAGTTACTTCTTCATGATATCCAGTATCTGAGAGCGAAGTTAGTGACCCCAATACTGATGCACGACCTCTATCATAACCTCAGATTTGTAATTCATGGACTACTGCTCTAGCGTACTCCCACCAATGATAGATGACCCATAATGCACTGCAACGCTGTACTTGGTAGGAGCGGTTGATTTAAGTCAATATTGTATTCCTGATTAAACATCTCTGTGTTTATTAAAAGGAGTAAATGTTGATCTTGTTTGACCTGGAGATACTGTGAGGCCAACATTTTGTTTGCTTCCAAATGAAATTGTGGTTTTCAGGTACGATTCATCACCAAGATCTGGCACCCAAACATCAGCTCTGTGACTGGAGCCATATGCCTGGATATTTTAAAAGATCAGTGGTGAGCATCTGTGTACTCTTTGGTCTGTCATGGACGGAGCAAAACTGGACTTTGTGCCACCAGGGCCGCCGCCATGACCCTGCGCACGGTGCTGTTGTCGCTCCAGGCCTTACTTGCCGCAGCCGAACCAGACGACCCGCAAGACGCCGTTGTAGCGAACCAGGTTGGATCTGTGATGAGAAAAGTATTGCGGCGCAGATGTCCTCACATTCTCTGTGTCCTCAGTATAAACAGAACCCGGAAATGTTCAAACAGACGGCACGGTTTTGGTCTCACATCTACGCAGGAGCTGCCGTCTACAGTCCAGATTACACCTGCAAAATAGAAAAACTCTGTGCCATGGGATTTGATAAGGTGAGACACCATCACTGAATTTCTCTTACAGGAGGGCGCCACACGAAGAGTGTAAAGTAGCACAGCGAGGCTGTGCCGAGTGAAAGGAAGACGGGTTAGAAGCAGGTGATGTTAACATATCTGGCGATATAGACTGTCAGTTTCATGGGACTGGCATGAAGAAGCAGGTCCATGCTGCAGTGATGGAGGATTCATGCAGGCTGGTAACTGGCTGCTGCCCACATATGCTCCTGTTGATCTGCACTATGTTGGTGGATGAACTTTTTTAAAAGGCAAGCTGCTGACTCTCCCGTGAGCCAAAATGTCTCGTCTCAGTGAGTGGTTTCATTGCGACTTCAAATAAGACGAGTAGAAGATGACTATTCAGGTGTTGAAGCAGTCGCCTTGGATGAGCACTAGTGACCGCTGCCGGTTTGAGGTGCAATCTGTCAGTCAGATCAACTATTTATGGGATTACATTTAAGATGAGGTTGAGTTGACTTATGAATCTTTGGCATGTTCAGCCGCTACTCTCAGCCACCTAAAGGGTCGTCCAAGAACCAAGCTAATAGTGATCACAGCTTAGACTGATGATTCCAGATGCGTTACTAACTTTGGTAGGTTGTTTGCTTGTTGGAGATGTTGTGGAATGTGGCTCTGAACTGACCGTCTCTTGCAGAATGCAGTTATAGTGGCCTTGTCTTCAAAATCCTGGGATGTAGAAACGGCTACGGAGCAGCTACTTAGCAACTGAGTCTCTGCCAAATGTGAGGATTCCAAACATTCTGCTTCATCATCACCCCCCACCTTGTCCCATTCATCACGGAATCCCAAGCCCACAAACTCATGAGCTGCTGAGTGAGCATGACTCCTACTCCATCACGTCCCTCAGTCTGAGGCGCTTCTCCTGTTCTCTGCCCTCCAAGACTGCAGCGACGGGAATCTTCAGAGTGAGACGAGGAAGTCAAATCCATGGCAGCTCTCGCTCCTTCAGCGATGGCTCACAACAATTGTCTCTTCAGACTCTCAACACTTGACTGGATCGTTTTCTGCATGATCTGTGTAAAATATCGACGCTTCAATCATCTGCAGAGGTTTGCTGGATCGCCACGTCTGTAAATATGGCCAACTGTACATTTTGGAAGGACAATGAGATGCTTTCTTATCGAAATGACGTGAGAAGGTTTGGATCATGAAATACGTCTTGCTGAGTAACACACGGTTGCATTTACTTTATACTTTGTAAGAAAACCTTTGTTTTTGAAGCCTTCTTGCACAGACATTTTAATCTTTTACTGAATGTTTGTTGCTTTATTTAATTTGGGCCCCACAGCTTGATGACTTCAACCCCTTTCCAGTTTGCCGGTTGATATATTTTTCTAGATCATTGGTGTCCAGATGTTGGATTTCAGTGACGCTGCAATATCTTATCATCCAAACTTGCTTTACTGCTCGGCCAAATCAAACTCTGATTTTGGAGTGGAGGCTGAAACCCTGCATGACATGTTTTCATTCAACATATCAAAGATGTACTGTAATCTAGGCGACACTTGATGACATCACACCGTTTCCTTGTAAATAGGGATTTGATGAAGAGCCATGTTCTCACTTAAGAGTGCACCGTTGGCAGGATCTATATTTTGTAAGAAAAGGAAAGTGTAGAAACCGTTTTGCACGATGATGAAGCAGAAATGAACGGTCTCTTGCATTTCTGTCGGATTGAGATTTATATTCTTGTTTCAGTGGAAACAAGCATCACCTGTATAAAAAGCATGGTTATTTATTGTGACACCGTCATGTTTGATTAAAAATCTTAAATCAAATTTGATCCAAGTCCTTTTTCCACCTCACACAGGATGGATGATCTGATATGCATCACTGTTACAGGTCGCATCTGTGGCTCTGCAAGACGAGGGAAACATCAGGAGGCAGACTTTTTCCTCTCAACAAATTTAATAAGCATCAATCGTATCCAGATTAAAACCTTTGTAAAATTGTCAGCTTTTCTTTTTCTTAAAAATGCTCCAAAAAAGAAGCGAAAGGAGACATGAAAGGAACTTATAAGTAGTAAGACCTACATACAACGGGCTTCAATTGTTAACTACAAGGTGTTTAAAACCAACTAGGATGTCAGTGGTGTGTGTGTGTGTGTGCGTGTGTATGTATGTATGGTTGCTTGTGTGTAAGAAAGGTCCATGTGTCCCGGAAAGTTTTAAGAGTTGTGGTACAAAGAGTTGGGCAGTATGAGGAAGAGTCCGCCCGCTCTCCAAACAGCATGTTCTCAGCAGTCGCTTTACCTGGAAGACAAGGAAATAGGACAGAGGCTCAACTTTTGTGATTCACAGAAAAAGTGAACTTCTCACATACTAGCTTTCACCCTTGAGCTTTCATCCATGTTGTGTTGGCCACTTCTCTCTAGCACAACAGTGTGAGTCAAAGCTTCTCTGCCCTGAATTTTTCTTTTTAACTTGAACATACTAAAATAAACTACCCCCGCTGACCAAATGCCAACCTCTGAGAAGACTGCCATCAGAACAAGTGATTTATTTGTACCTCAGAAACCACTGCCCAGCTCAAAGAAACAATAGACATCAAAACCTGTGTCTTTGCATGTCCTGTGTTATTCATCACTGACCGTGGAGAGACAGTGGTTCCTGACACTATTTGCAAGAAATGAGAAGGTGTCTACAGTGTCAAAGTCACAGGGAAAAGAAAAGCCTGTCCTCCTAGCGTCTACAGCTTCACTACTCACAGCAACTTCGCTCAGCTTTTTCCATTTTTCATTTTGGATCTGGTCTGCTCCCTGAGAGCATATCTGAAGCTCTCTGTCAGCTCACCCAAACATCCCTGCTGTGAGGAATAGTGACAATATGCAGAGGTGCTCTGTGTGATGAGCGACATCAGCTGCCGACACAATACCATTATAAGGGTTTGCTTCTCAGTTGCTCCTTGATAACAAGATGGTTTGTGTGAGTTCGACTTGAAGTGCTCACCTCTGCAAGTCCATCTGTCGATTTGTCCCTTCCTCGTTTTGCTGCAGTTTTGAAATCTTGGTGGCATCTGCTGAAGAGTTGGACTCAGCTGCCCGCTTCCTGCCTCGGCCAGCGCCAGTGGCGGTCGGCGTGGCAGCTCCTCCAGCCTTGTCGGCTCCTGTCGGAGTTTTGGGTGGGCGGCCTCGTCTTTTGGCAGGTGGTTTTTCACCTTGCACCCCGTCCACAGCCTGCATCTGAGACAGACGCCGGGAAAACAGTCAGCAGATAGTTCAACAAGGAGTGGGCGTTCAAACTGAACTCACCTTCTTCACCTCCACTTTCTTCACCTCCACCTTCTTCACCTCCACCTTCTTGATCACAGGGTTCTCATTGTTTTCCCTAGTCTGACTAGCCATCGACTCTGCATGTGTCACGCTTTTACTTCAGAGAGGACAGAAGAGAGGAACATTGAGGCAACAGCTGCTGCTTTCTGCTCGACTTCAATGTTGCACCAACCTGTTCTTGTTGATGGCTGAGGAGCTGAGTGGAGACGAGTTGCTGCTGGTGTTACTGGTGGTGTCCGTGGTGATGGTGGTGGTCTTAAAGATCTTTCTCCCTTGTACCATTATAGTTTTGTTCACCGTCGCCAACACAGGGGCCGGTTTGGGCTGTTGGAAGGACATGAGCGCTTGGTTTACACTCTGGCCTAAACCCTAATACAAGTGTGGCACAATGAAACCTTCTACTCACCTTTCCAGTGAGCAGCGTTTGTTTCATCTCTGCCGACAGATATTCTTTATCATTTTTGAAGTCCTGAAGAAGTCCAAAGAGCAGGAAGTTAAACAGATATTCTGACCTTGATTCATCAAAATGTCAAAAAGCTTCCCCTTCCATCACATTCATTGCACATTGTTATATAATAATAATAATAATAATAATAATAATAATAATAATAATTCAGGTCCCTGTATTGGGGCCTACAGCCTAAGGGACTTTACGAGGGCTTTGGCAGCATTTACATTAGATTTGAAACAGTGTGTGAAAACATCATGCTTTGTTGAGGTGTATAGGAAGTGTTTGGCATAAATAAGTAAGTTTAAATACACATCTCACACAAGCAGCTTGCAGTTGACTCAAGGCCAGATAAAGAAGGTTTGACCAATGAGGAAAATGAGCAATAGGACTGGCTGTTATTGGTGTCTCTCTTAGAACATTTAGAGTCAAAGTTAAATATTGCAGCTTAAACTGTCACATTGCAGGATTCATAACAAAGTACTTTGTGTTGACTTGAGTGACTATTCACTCTGAAAGACATAACCATTACGTCATAGACTCTGAATGCATTTTTTTATACATGGAACTCTCTATAGTGACATTAGTAGCGAGTGAGACTCAAAGACGGACACACCTGAACTAATCTTGTGTCATGTGTTCCATAAATTATTCACAGTCAAAGTCATTATCATTCAGTCGTGCAGAGAACACAGCACATACTGTGCAAGGTGGCAATCCTAGCGTGAATGAGAAAACAACGGCTTCACCTGGGCTACATGTCCGGTGGGGATTGGAACCCTGCAGGTTCCATTCCTCCCCACCACCTACTTCTGCCATTGCTGAGAATTCAGGGTTTGGTCCAGACAGACTGGTGAGCAGCCTTGCTCTAAAGCCCGGTACTAAAGATGCTCTAAAGCTAGCACTGAACTTCCAGCAATGTTGCATGTTTGTTATATGTCACCACAAGAATCAGCATTTGTGGTACTGTTGTTTGCAACCAGCAGTGTACTTTGTGAAAGTCCCCCTCCCCCCATTTTGAAACACAGAGAGTGTGAGAATTTCAAACATTACCTTGTCCTGCAATAGAAAGAACTTTGAGGGTAGAACCGGGTCCTTTGGTGAATCCAAGTGACAGGCAGTGCTCTTGTTGGCGATGACGAAGAGAGCCACATCAGAGACCACATAGAGCTTCTGAAAGCACAAACAACAAAAAAAAAAACAGCTCAGAGGAGGGAATACACCACGTAAAAATCTTTTTGGGATTTTACCTCATTGGCTTTTGCATCTTCGGGACACTGTGCGTCTTTACTCTGTTTGATATTCTCGACCATCTTTCGGAGGAAAGCGTGACTGTTGTTCTCGTTCTTGGTCATCAGCACCTCCAACATGAACCACAGGCACCTAAGAAAACCAATAGGTCCGATAGTATTTTTTGTTTCTCATGGCAAAATCAAGCTCAACAAAGCGAACGACTCACTCTTTCACATCTTTGAGCTGATCATAATCCTGTGGTTTTGTGAAATCCGGGTCATGAGCCAAAAGGTGGATCATATAAGGAACAACGTACTCGGGTAGGAAGGAGACAAGTTTGTCTAGCAGAAGGGAAACACAAATGTAATTGGTGAAGGTAATAGAAGGAGTGAGCGTGTGCAGATTGGACTCCTACCCTGAGAAATTTGGTTTTGCTTGATATACTCTCTGCGGACTGAAATGTTTTTGAGCAGGCACTGTCGGGCGTGGGCACGGCGCTCCTTCACTGGGTCTTTGGCACACAGAGCAAAGATCCCCAGATACTCCAAAGGCAGCGCCAGTTTGGCAAGAGCCACATGCAACTTCTGAGCAAAGATTTGACGGACCTGGTAGCACTCGTCCTAAAACAAAGAGAAATTGCACACACGTTAGCTGCGTCCTTTGTCAGGGGGTGTATTATTTCTTTCTCATGGATGACCCGGTGGTCGGACAAAGCATGGATGTAACACATTTCTGGAACAGAAAAGGCCATCGATTCACTCTCATACGTTTTCTTAAGTCCAAATTATTAAAAAAGAAATTTTCACTGAAGCCGAAATACATCAAAGCTCTATTAATCACCACTTCTACGACAAGGTCCGAGAACACGTGGCCTTGGTGACAAGGAAATGAAGACAAATATAATATATGACTGACGTTTATGACAAGTCCACACAGTTGGAACTGCTCTGGGGTGATGATGTCATGGTAACAGGGCTCCTGCGCCAGCTTCATGATGGCTCCTCCTGCAGCCAGTCTCAACCTGGACATGTCCGATTTACTTTTGGGAGAAAGACACAAGAAAACAATTGAAGAGAAAATTCAAACAGAAATTAAAACATCAATACCTGTAATCAGTGAAACGATTTGAAAAATGGACACATATTTTTGTTGCATCACACAAATGGCTAAAGAATGTAGCCAAAATAATGCATCAAATTTGAATCTGTATAAATGTATTAGATGTAGTAAAAGTATTTGCTCTGATTGCTGTAAAAATATTCAGTTAAGGCTGTTAGGCTATGGACATATAAGAGCAGAAAACACTGGTACGGACGAGAGTCTTTAATGTTGCCAGGCAAACATGTCACCTTTGTAATTAATGTACTGCCAAAGTCCCTTAGCAGTGTTTCCCCTAGTTTTCTGTATGGAGGGTGGCAACCTCACGATAGGTCCATGTTGGCTATGGTGACCGTTTAGAAATGTTTAGAAAACCGAGATGGGAATTTAGCTAATTGCATAATTCACATTGAGTAATGGAAAATGTGTGAATTGAAATAACTAGAAAGGCAGCAGCACCATGTCTCCCCTTTCAATCTGTTATCTTAAGTTTGCATCCTGCAGCACATGTGAGGGGAAAATGCGCTTCAAATTAAATATGCCATTTAAAGCACCAGCACTTGACGTAGCATGGAGAGTTTTCCAGGCTTGTGAAAGTGAGACCGGTGGATCCTCAGCAGCAGGAACACTAAGCAAATTGCCCAAAAAATAATTGTGAATTTCACAGAGCTAGATGACCAGCCTTTCTCAGGTGTCTTTTATGACTGAGACGGAAACAACCAAATCTGTTGTGGTTTTGGAGTCGGGGGCAGCGTTCATTAGCCACCTGAATCTGTGATTTGAAATTGTCCGGAGTGGAAATTTTCATAAATCCAGTTAATAAATGCTGCTACAATGTAAATATTTCACGGACACAGTAACGTCTCAAGAGATTCACCAAACTGCTCCGTCCCACATCAAATTAAATGTCTTTTCAGTTGTCCTTTTGACAGAATAGTTGCTGCATTGCTAGCACTACATGCTATTTGTCCCCCTCCTTGAAGAGGTATATAAACCATGGCCGAATTTAATGGTTAATTTTTTTCACATCATGAACACAGAAGTTTCTTCTGATAACAAATTCATGGTTGATCCATGTGAGCGGTGTCAGTGATCAGAAGCAAAAATCCTGATCGCAGTATCCCTAGAAATAACAGCTTTCTATTGTCTTTGAACCATACAGATTTATTTAATATATGTTTAACTGATAATAATGTATGATATTCAAAATGTATACCAAGAATCTTCACATACAAGTTTACTCACACCTTGATATTACCTAGTCACATTACACAGACGCTGGACATCAGCAGAACAATTCTACTACATTATTGAGTCTTTCTCAGACTGACTGATCCATCAGGGATCCATCTATTGTGAGACTTTCATTTTGTCCACTTGAGGCCACCGTAGCATGACCTGCCTGCGTTGTTGGGGAAAAAAAATCAAAGACAAATACGTTTCTTTCACAGACTACACCAGGGGTCACCAAACTGTTCCAGAAAGGGCTGCAGTGGGTTTTTGTCCCAACCAATCAAGCACACACAGTTTAACCAATCAGGTGTCAAATTGATACTTGGCACCAGTTTACAGATAACCTGGTTGGTGAAGCTGTGAGTGCATCATTGGTTGGAACAAAAAACTGCACCCACTGTGGACCTTTCTGGGACAGTTTGGTGACCCCTGGACTACACTGTAAATTGTTTCTCAGTTTCTTCACTTGTCCAGCTCTAAAAACGGCACCACTAGGCTCTGTCTCTTGCTCTCTCTCACATTTTGACCAATCGTGAGTGACTTTCACAGACAAAAAATAAACCATAAATCGGCTCTTTGACATTAGCCAGCCCCAATACATTATAGTAGCATTAAATGACTGCATGTCCCATCGTACAAAGTGGTTAAAAATGCGTGTGCGAGAGACTTAAGAGCCTGTTGTAATGCGCCTGCCCGTGTCTCAGTGGCCGCGCATTGGTCCGAGACCGTGCTGAGAGCGAAAGAGATTGAGATGATGATGAATCCGCGCAGAGAGAGGAGAGAGAAAATGACATGATGTGTTGATGGGAGTTGGATGCCAAGGTTTTTGAGCTAATGTAATAAAAGAACAAGTTGAAGAGCTGTTCTACGGGAACGGTAACTTTCCACCACGTTGGCTGTAATGTCGTGCAATGTTTAAAACTCCATTGGTCCCCGTAGGACCGCATCAATGGAAGTATTAAAGGGGAAACGCTGCTTAGGTACCATTATTGTACAGCCCTATATCAAACCTAGCTTTCAAGATACTGCATCGAACTACCTGAATTAATACATTTACACAGTTATTTACTGTATTGCCCCAAAACAATTATAATGAATGTGGTTTAATGTGTTACACAATCACAACAATAATAACCACTATACCTGATCTTCTTCTGCTCTGTAAGGTCACCCTCACTGACCAGCATGGCAGAGAGCAGGCGCAGGGTGGAGTTTGCGGATTTTGACTGGTTGTTTTTCATTCCTAACAACCAGCGCACCAGCAGTTTAATGGCCTGCACCTGGAGGAGAATCAACGAGAATCAGTCACTGGGCCAGAGCATGGATGTTAGAGCATAATAATAATAATAACTGCAAATCAGACCTTGGCTAAAACCTCAGGTGACACCTCCTCATCAGTGGTCCACAGCTTTCCATTCTTGTTTCCAATCGACTAGACACAAGAAGAAAATAAAATCTTATTTTAAATAAAACATTGAGATTTATATATCAAACTTTGTTGATTTTTAAGTGAGGTGAGGCAATAATCAGTTACGGTTTAACCCACCCTGTCGTTCATGAGCAAGTCCTTGACGATGAAGTTGGCGACAATAGATTTCATTGGTGAAGCAAACTGATCTGGAGCCAACATGGAGATGTGGCCCAAGGACACGAGCGGAGTGATGAGTTGCTCAGGCACATCTGCATTCAGACTCCGTGACAGAGGCTGAGGAAGTCAAGAAAACAGTTAACAGTCATATTTACGACTACATGGTAGGGAGGACGGTAATGTGGAAGAGGCTTGACGTTAAATATTCTGAGACGCTATTAGATAGATGGCTCACCTCAAATATCTGGGCAAGCTGCACCTCCTTGTTGTTGAAGATAGTGTGGATACAGTGTACAGCCTGCTTGGCCTGGTGAGGCGTCCCCCTCTTGGCTTTTTGATGCAGGATGGGAATGAGAGTGCTGTAAACGGTGAACAGCAACTTCGTCATTCGTCACTTTCAGATCAATAGTCATACAGATGGAGGAAACAGTGATGAGTCAATGTGACGCTTTCAACGTTACTTACGATCTGATTTGCGGAAGTTCTGTCTCGATCTTTTGACCTGTGTTCCGAAATATTTGGATGGCGGCCTCAGCCACTTTGTCGTCTTCCATCTTCAAACACTGAAGTAAAGACTCGTAAGTTTCTGCCGAGTGGAATGACGTAGGGTGGGTGAACGACAGGACCTAGACAGAAAGGTACATTTCGACAATCAGTCTCAGACATATCAAGCAGTTCAAAGCACTGCAGAAAAGCCATTTTGCACATTATCGATGCCGGCACAGTACCTTGAGGAGCTCTAGTCCTGCACGGATGGCCGTGTCAGGTGTCACGCCCTCGTCATCATCGTCTGCCGTGCCCTCAACAGACTTGTTCAGCAGTTTAACCAGAGCGCTGACAGACAAAGCACATAAAAATAAACTAATTTATGCATCCCATGGAGATGTACAATTCCTATAGAACATTGTCTAAATCTCACTACGTAAACTATCTGCATTCAAACGTTAGTGAAGTGTGACACACCTACAACTTCTTTACTTATACAATAATCGGCAATATTATTCAGGAACTGAAGGTGCATTGCAAATCTTTCATTGCAGTCACTCATTCATAAAAATACATTTTTGGAGAGGAATTGAATGTTTTAGAGTAAAATGTATTTTACCACTTTGAGCTTTTGGGAGGAAAAATCCTCTTCAAACAAATGAAGTTTGCCGCTACATACAGGTTACCCCTCCTGCTGCCGTTTGCTCTTACAGTGTTTTTCCATTCAACAGCAGTGTGCTGTAATGACACCACAACTCCACGAGGTGTCTCATCGCATAAGAAAACTGAATTGCAGCAAACAAAGTTATTCATCATCTAAAACTTAAAATCCAACGTCTGACAGGGACAAATGTTTATGGTCCCTGGTTTTGCACTAGCTGGATTAAGTTGCTTCGATACAAAATATTACAGTTTTGTTCAGAGTGCGACAATTGTTGACAGACCTACCTGATAGCCTCAGAGTCAATGTGAACAGGAGCGATGCGTTCCAGCAGGAACTTGACCATCTCCAGAAAGGGGTTGGTGGGTTGTTTGGGGAATGTTAGCTTCCGGGTGATCTCCCTCTGTAAAAAAAAAAAAAAACAAAAAAAAAACAAAACAGAAAGTTGTTATTGTCACTTACCAAAAACACAAGAAGTTCCTGGTTGTTAATGAGGCATAATTAGCACTTCATGTCTTCACAAAACAGAATGCAAAACCAGTTTATAATTATCGTTGGAGTTGTCGGAATTCAAGCAACAATGAAGTGATTACATTCTTCTTTAATATTAATGAGTGCATTCCAGATGAACTATCTTTTCTCACCACGCAGAGTTCAGCCTGCTTGCAGGAACATGTCGGACTGATGAGTACATCCAGTTGTGCTCGGAGTTTCTCATCTTCACCAAGCACCTGGTTGAACTTTTTCATGAAGTCCTGAGCTTTTCCTGCATCAGGAAGGTTCTCTGCACACAGAAGTAAGTTGCATTTAAATGTCCATTAGGGCCAGACGGCCTTGCAGCAAGAAGGTTGCGGGTTTGATTCTTGGGTTGGACCGGTGGCTTTTCTGCATGGAGCTTGTATGTTCACCCACTGAGCACGTGGGTTTTCTCCGGGTACTCCGGTTTCCTCCCACAGTCCAAAGACATGCTCACTAGGTTAAATGGATACTGTAAAATTGCCCCAGGGGTGTGTGCGTGTGTGTCCTGTGATGGACTGGCGACCTGTCCAGGGTGTATTCCAGCCCTCCCTGCAACCCTGAACAGGCCTAAGCGGTAATGACAATGTATGTATACATGTAAATGTTACTTAATGAAGCAGTTTATCTGATGACTAAATAAAAAGCTTGGGGTGGGGCTCTTGTCTAGCTTCTGTACACAAGAACTTCGAGATCTTGAGTTTGCATCATAAAAGCTACACTTGAATTTGTTTTCATGATGACAGACTTTTCCGTTGTATCATCGTGATGCTTTTCTGGACATTGTTGGAGTAGCCACCAACTGATTGTGTGCAAAACACAAACATAAGGGTCATGATGAAAAAAAAAAATATGCAAAATATATATGCAGAATTTTTTTGTGTAGATTGGGTTGTTAAGTTACACAAAATGAGCATTTCCAGAGAGGACATGAAAGGGAAATTAATATGAGCTTCAATCTGAGCTAACTTACTTGCGATATTCATCAGCTTGCCAAACATAGCAGTGTTATTTGCCTCAGACTGTGGGAGACAGAAACACAGGGGTTGGTTTGTTTATTGGTCAAAACAGAGAAAGATGTGAGAGACGACAGTGGGCCTATTTTTGCATTAAACACACCACAGGGAGGTTGTGAAGGTCAAGCAGCTCTTTGACCAGACCTCTGAGCATGTTCTGACACTTCCACATCTCATTCAGAGCCCTGACGAGACAAAACCATGAATGGAGGGACAATTAGTTATTGTTGCAGTTCAGAGAGCTCACATTGAAAGGTCAGTCCAGTTCTGACACAGTAATTAACGTAACAATATTACTGACTTGACAGCGTTTGTGTCCAGACAGGCATACAGATAATAGAGACACTTCATCTTCTCTTCCGTGTCCAGGCTGTGGGGGACCATGTACTGGGCAAAGATCTTTTCCACTAGTAATCTAAGAAAAGAACAACAATGTAAGTGAATAAGTAAACAGCGCATCAGAAATAAATGGGAACATGGAAATCTCACTTGTCATCAATGCTGTTCTGATAGTAGATATGCAGCAACTTGTCTTTAATCCAACTAATTTTGAGGGCAGTCTCTTTCCCAGCTTCATGGTGCAGGCAGTATTTCTTGTAAAGCTGAGCCAGACCCATCATAGCCTCCTTACGCACACGCCACTGCATATGAAAAGGTGGTAACAAAAGTTACAAGAGTTCTGTTCTCTCAGAGTTCAACTAAAAAGGACCTTATTTGTGAGACATCGCCAACAGAATACCTTGTTCATAATTATCTTCATAAATATATAGATGGATGAATAATATTCCAGATTCATGTGTGAAATTTGTTCAACGACTAAAGTTGACATACATGTCCATTAGAAAAACACAAAGGTCAACCTTTCCCAATAGAACTGCAGCTCACACAACCATAAAGGTAACCTTTCTTTGATACTGTACCATGTGTCCTGCGGTCACACTCTAGGTAACAGAACAGCGTCAGGCGCCCTATGGGTCTGTCTTTCGAAAAAGTTTAAATGTTTGTTCCCTCACCCTTTTGTCCAAGGTCCTTTCCCTTACAAATCCTAACAACTGATCATTAACCAGATTCAGGTCTCTCTTCCCAGCATTTATGATGGTGACAATGACATCATGGCGAATGGCTTCCTCTGGATCATGGGAGCGCACTTTCAAAAACTCTGGTGAAATAAGCAGAGGCATTCGATGAGAAGCAAATTAAATAAGGATGGCTTTAAAAAAAATCAACCCAAAGTAAAAGCTCACCAGTGAGGTCTCTTGCCAGGTCTGGGTGGTTTATGAGGCAGTGGCTTGCAAATTTTACACACTCAAGTCGAACTGGAACATGTATGTCATTAAACCTGGTTTTGAAAAAAATACAATAGGTTTGTCACAATACGTCAAAAGACGTCCAGAGCTTGAGAGCTCATAGTCAGGGTTGTTCTCGCTAGCTACAACACTAGAATCAATATATAAATATGGGAAAACTTGTACCCAGCATATAACACACTTAAGGTGCAACATGGAACCAAATTTGAACACAATATTTGTGTGATTTAGTGAAGCTTGCTTTAATAATTGAATAGGATGTTGTGCCTCAATGAGAAAAGATGTGTCACAATCTAAGACAAGATACAGATAAGTATTAAAAGCTAACAGGATCAACATTTAATGACTTCTCTGATATAATAAACAGGAAAACTGGGGTAAATATGACTTGAGTGTTGCTGAGTGGCTAAAAACAAAGGACTGACAACATTCAACACAATCAAATGAAGCTAAAACAACATACCTCCCTAAGAAGCATTGCCAAAGAGGTCTGTTCTGTGAAGCAAGCTCCGAATCTTTAGCCCCAAACAGCTTTGCGAGCAACCTCACAACTGCTAGACGCTCCTCTCCATCATTACTCTGCAAGCATAAAGCGTCACATATCATTTACTGGTAACTAGTTCTGCCGTTCTTGTCTAATGTTAATGTTACTGTTAAAATTGGAGGGCTAACACTAGCTGCTTTCACACTGTAGGAACCTTTTCTGTTCTTTTTGCAGGACTGAGGACCATCCTCCTCATGGAGTACATGCTCGCATCAGCAGGAACCTGATGATGTAATGATAATAGTGACTGCGAGTGAGGAGGCAGCAGTATTTTGTGTATTCTGCATGTCTGTATTTGACGTCTGCAAACACATCACTGCAGAGGAAATCGTGATGGTTTGGACGTATATTTTTAATTACACTTGACTCACTACGCAGTTTAGCATTTACGTGTCATGAACCCACTTCAGTATTTGAGCCTCCACCGAATTCAAATGACTTCATACCAATCAATGAATAATTGTTTAGTTCAGATCATGACAATGTGAAAGACTGAACAACTTTAAATCATATAGATCTAATCACTGATCTGATCCAAAGCTTCCAAGTCACGCGGTGAGGTGCGAAAATGATTCCTCATTACTTGATCTGGTTCCTGCTAAGAAAATTGTACTATAGCAATGTATTCAGTGGAATTGCTCCAAAACTAACAACGTTCCTAGAGCACAAAGGCGGCTTATGAACCCCTTGTACTCTTTGGGGGGCAGGGTTTGTGTGGCAGTTCCATCACAGTTTCAAGAAAATCCTGATGGAAACACTGACTTCTGATGACAACCATTAAGTTAAGATGTATAATTTGTCCATAAAACTGACCTTGAGTTTGAATTCCAGCTGTGGCATGACTGAGGTCAGCAGCATAGGATCAATCGAGAAGAGTTCTTGAATGAGGTCAAAGACATGCTCTGACAGGTCACTGACTGACGACTTGCCCATCACCAAAACCTGATTAAAAAACTGAAAGACAAAAAACAGTAGGTGAACATTATGCATTTGGAAGAAGGTTAACAAACTTATTCAACAGATTGGAATTAAACAGATAGCATAAAAAGGTACTCACATTTGCGATGCAAGTCTCTATAGTCTGCACAGTCCTCTTCAGCAGAGTCTTTGCGAGGTCATAAGCTTGCTTGTTCAGATTCTGTGAGGAAAATATCAATACAGGACTAAGTGGTATAATAGTTGGAGTAAACCACATTAAATCTTTGTATAATATATAGTACTAAATTCGCTTTCCAAAAAATAGATGATTAAAAAAACTATACACTGCACGAATATATGTAACATGACATTTATCTATATTAGGGCAACATATATCAATTAGAGATAGGACCAGTCCAATCCAATAGTTTTTGGCGGATCGGAATGTGCAGATTTAATCAGCGGAATCTCCATGAGCCCAGTCAAACTCACTGTTAACTGTGGAATGGACCACCTGAATGTTGATCCAGAAAATCCATTCCACAGTTGGCAGCCATTAACCATGCGAGCAGGAGAGCTAGACGATCACATGGGGATCCCCACCATGTAAACAGCACAGCTGACTATCTATTCAGAAGATTGTGTCTCCAAAACTCTGTTGTGTCATTAAATCAGTCGAATATAAGTCTTTGGGCTTCAGACATCTGTCACTCATTTACACTATGCTACAAGGGTGTGTCATTTTTGCTAATAAAATGAGGCAGCATCTTCAATTCTATTCACTTTCTACATACATCTGTCTTGGATTTAATAAATATTAACTGTCGATGTGAAACCTTCAACAGTTGCTCATGATTTCTTGTTTTGATGGCTTTGTTTATGGTCTTATACTGACCTCTAGTTGACCTTTCTAATACAGAGTCAACAACATCAACTAATAAAGCAAATCGAGTTCGGAAGAATATCTGTATCAGCAAATTTTCAAATTCAGGGATCGGAAGCGAAAAATGTGGATCATGCATCCCTAATGTGAACTACAAACAAAAGTCTACGAAACCAAATGCACCTACCTTGTGTGCAGGGATCAGGTTAATGAGGATGGTATCCAGCAGTTCCTGTGTGACACCATCTCCTTCCATGATGATAGAACTCATCAGATCCATCATGTGCATCTGCACTTTCTGGTTATGGCTGTTACTGAAACAAAACATCAGAAAATGTATTTTGTGAAGACCATGAGTATGCATGTGTGTACATGTATTAACATTGCTGTATGGGCCAATCTCTGACAAGACACTGATCTTATGAGGACATCTGGCTTTGCTTGGACATTTTGGCAGGTCCACATAGAGTTTTGAGGGTGAAAATGTAAAAATAACTGGGTCATTATAATTGGGTTTAAGTTTGGTTCAGATTCCTGGTTAAGGTTTGCCATTTGTTTGGGAAAGCATTATGTCAATGAGAAACCTCACTATGTCCCCACAGGGATAGAGATACAATGTGCAGATACAATACATGTGCCAGTGTGTGTTGGCTTGTTGACATTTTGCTTTATGAGGACATTTTGGCCTGTCCTCACAAGGCTTAGAAGGTTAAAATGTCAGGAAAAGTAGTTTATTACAATTAGGTGCAAGTCCTGGTTAAGGAAGCTGGGGAAATCTTTATGTTAATGGGGGGTCCTCACAAAAACAGCGTAATGTGTGTAAATGGCAAGGTTTGAAGCCATTTACTGAAAAAGTAAAAAAGCTGTTTCCAAGCACAGATTATGACCGTCAAAGGGCGACATGGATTAATGAAAACTTACTTTATGACAGAAAAAAGGGTTTTAAACAGTTGAATAAAGATCTCGTTGCAGTCTTCCAGTTCAAAACAAATGTTGTATGATTTCACCCACGCTAGGTTCTGGAGGGGATAAAAAAAAAAAAAAACAGGTTACAAAACGAAAATGTCCTCAACATTACCCACATCCCCATAGTGACATTACCTCCAGCAGGTAAAAGTATCTGTTGAACTGCGGGCTTTTGGTGTCTTCCAACCCTTTCAGCTGTCTGGTGATGAAAAGGAAAATATCCTAAAGAGAAAATATAAAACAGTCATCAGATGTGTTGTCAATTTTACAACAAAATGTTAAGTGGGCACTGTATTGCAACATTAAAAGCGCAGTGATTAATACCTTGAGTTTATCATGAGAGGTGTACGGCGCCTCAGGTGCATAGATCCTGAAGATATCGGCTAGGCAGCAGGCAACTAGTAACCGCACATCTTTATTGGGGTTCCTGAGGAAGAACTCTGATGCAAGATGAAGGGCCAAGCCAAGGTACTGCTGCTTCTCCTCTTCAGAATCCTGATCCATGTCCATGTATGTCTTGACAACCATCTACGAAACATATGGGAATTGGTATGAAGAGAAAAATATTTTGTCATGTTGAGGGAATAAATGTTTGTGCTTCTTCATAAATATTTCAAACACCAAAAAATAAGACAAACTAAAGACAAAAAAAAAAAAAAACAAAAACAGATTTTGACAGTTGCAAGTCTCATTACCTCAATGCTTGGATAACTACAAAATCAAATAGACACTTCTCGAACCAGTAGGAAGGCAAACAACTGTTTTGATAGTCGATTAATGTACTGACTAAACAATTACTTCACTAATCTGATGACGAAGCATGCTATGGTACTAAGCGTACCATTTGTACATGGTATATGCACAAATGGTATACATTTGGTCCTCAGCAGAGCTTTGAATCATCCCCTTGTTGCTACATTTCCTGTCTCTGGATTGCCACAGCAAGCTAGCTTCCTCCACTTGTCTCTCTTCTCTGTAGGTTCAAACCATCTCAGTTTGGCCTCCCTAACGTCTCAATTTGAAAACTTGAGCATCTTCAAGTATGCCAGTTCTTACTCTGCTTCTTGTCTTTGTGATCCTGGTCCTACAAAGCTTCACTCCCAACAGTCACAACAAAACCAAATTGAAAATCTGATCTGTGGTGAGGCAATTCTAAACAAGCTCTGTGTGACGACAGCAAAGGTATGCCGATTCAATATGTAAGGTTTGCATTCATTCTGACAAGCGCACACACGCACACGTGAACAAATGCAAGTCCGGTTTTGGCAGCAGACTTGATCCCGGCTGGAGAGCTTCTCGCCTCAGGTGACTACATGGGCAGTGCGACTCCACACAAACATGATAGATGCCAGGCAGTAAAGGGTCTGATTGCTGTCTGGGCATCATTCAAAACTTCGCAAACTCCCACAACACTGAGGTGTGCAGCTGGGAGCTGTGGGAGACGAGCTTAGCGGTCAGAGATTCGTGATGTGTGCGGATGTTTGATAACTCAGGTGTTTCGCGCCGATAAACATCTGATTTTATTGACAGACAGATTTGCTTCAATGAATAATGCTGAGCTCTACAGTAACTGTTTTCACTGCTGTGATCTCGCAGCTGTCTGCATGAGAATAGCGAGGAGGAAAAACACAGACTTTTTCCCAAGTTACTGAAGATCACCAGACTATTCATTGATCATTTCTGACGTCTGGATTTGGACTTCACTAACTAAAATGTTTTGATCGTCAGTAATCTCTGAAAAAAAAGTGTTGTGAGATTGGCGTGGATCAATCATAACGCTCTATATTACACAGCTTGTTTCCGCTATTTCCTTGTAAAATGAACATGAAAACACTCTTTCATGTTTCAGGTCTGTCATCAGTTCATATCGTGAGGTGATGACAACTCGCGGTGCTAAGAACTGACATAGAAATAAGGTGGTCACGCTGATGGTGGTAAATAGGTTGTTGCGCATCTGACGACTTCCTTGAGACCTGCTTCGTCGTAGTGTCACAAACCAGTTGTTATACGCAGAGCACCACCAGGTAAGGAGAAAAAAAGGGAGAGGGGTGTGAGGCGGCACAGCAGGGGGCGAATTGGACTCAAGCCACCCGAGACAAAATTCATGGTGTGAAACCACCCTAACAGACTGCTCTGGCAGTTTCATTTTGGGGTTCAATTGAGCTGCCTGACTGCTGTACCCAATGTATCTCATGCCTCGGTTTTCTTTACCCATAGATTCTTTTGGGGAGTATTAGAAATAATGTGAATAAATTATCATTCAGTCATATTATTTTCATTGAAATAATTAACCGTTTGTCCTTTGTGATAAAAAATATTTTCATACTTCTCTAGCCTAATAGTTGTTTTTCATTGGCGCGAATGAAGATTGTACTAATATTTTGAATCAGAATCAGAAAAACCTATCTGGACCATCTATCAAGACCAATGGCAATCCAGACATTAAGAGTCGACCAATGTCCTTATAAAAAGCCCCTGTATCAAAAATACCATTGTGAAAGTCCTCCATACTCTCCACGACTGTCACATGGCCGTGTCAGCCGTAAAACACCGCGGCGCTGGAGGGCAGGTCACGCCGTCATGGTCTCATCATTGAGGATCAAGTCCAATGCAGCGATTGTGAAGCCCAACTCTTATTGGCTTAGAGCACGCCCCTTGCATTACGGTGAGACATGCTGCATCTGCGGGCTCCAGCCAGTCGCACCAGTGAAACGAAGAAAAATTCCCAGGCGCACTCTGAAAAATTTGAAATGGTTGCACTCTGGAGTCCTGGATACTAAATCTAATTGCAACCTAAAGTAATCAAATCCTGAGGTTCTGACTTAACTTACTTCAGAGCAAGAATAGACCTTGTCTCGAGACAGAGTCTGTTGTGAGAAATCCCCCTAAAAAGGTTCTTAGAACCATTCAAATTTAGTTCCTGGTTCCAGCTGTGCAAAGTACTAGAAGCATTCTAGGTACTAGAACTGAAAAGGTTCCTGCAGTGGGAAAGCGATGAATCTCCCCAACAACATTACAGGTCCAACAGCAGAAAAAGGGTTAGACAGTCCGATCCACCCCTCCCCTGCTAAAATGTGCAACGCAATTAACTCTAGAATAAATATGCATTATTTGCCCTGGAGCAGTCTGCCTGCAGTGTTAAAAACATAAAAATATAAGCTTTTTGCACACCATTTCAAATGTTAAATATTGCTTGTTTATTTTTGTAGACAGAAATAGAGCGTTGGAGAAAAAAAGAGGAAGAACATGTAGGGGGTGGGGCAACAGAAGCAGCAGTGAGCTGCACTCTCCACTCACAGGTCCCTGTAGTCACAGGGTGTACACACACAAGCACTCCGAGAGAAGCTGAAGAGCTCTCAATTTCAACCAAACAGTCAAGAAAAACGTGCCCACTCAAACCAACTTCTGCACTTGGTGGGGTCCCTGGAGGAGACTGTTTTATTTACCATTATTTCTCCTCCAGAAAATGAGTTACTGACCTATGCAGTTCATGTGCCAAAGTTTTTTCGTGTTTACTACTGGTTAAATAAAGGCAGAGGTCCGCTCAGTTCCGTTTATGCAAGATATCAGCGGGCTGATCACTATCCTGTGTGACAACAGACTCACAAGATGTTTCAGGACGATATCAGAGCTGGGGATGCACTGATCCAACTTTTATGTTCCTGATACAGATATCGATTCCTGGGCTTTGGGTATCGACCGATACCGACACTGATCCAATACCACCAGTGTTCAAGTATTGACCATGTTTCCATGTTGTGGGATAACATTAGTCATGCTTTATGTAAAAAGGCAAAAATGATCTTATGGAATTACAAACTTGATATTTATTGAAATGTGTTTACCAAATGTTGCCTGCGCTACTTCATTGCTGCTGCACTGCTTCAAATCAACAAGGATCGTATTTCTTGCAGAGCTACGTGCAGCACCGCTTGGAGTGGAGAGGAACAAACTGAAAAGAAATTAACCTGTGAAAAGTGATGAGAATCTGGGAAAAACACTGTGTGCTGATGTCATTTGCATTTTACTGTGACAAGTAAAATTCCAGCATGTGTTGCAGCTCCACGCTGTATGAAACCAAAACAAAAGCACGGCACCTGGCCATTTGAGTGTGAATGAGTGTAGTTCATAATCCTGGTTTTGATTGGACTTTAGACACAAGAAACTCTCAAGAGTTGAGATTTAATTAGATACACCCGTGTGTCTGTCTGACGACACTCGATCGTCTGATGAGCTGATGCATGACCCGATTCATCTCTGGTGCAAGACAAACACAGACCCAGGCGCAGCATGAGAAAACTCAGGAGGAATGTTATGTTTATAATGGTAGTTTTAAGCGCCTGTTCAATTCAAGAAACACTGACATCTGCAGTTAGAGACTCTGCAATGATTCATGGATCTGAGTGGGATAGTGCAGTGACACGTGATCTAGGCTTGTTAGTTCAGCGTTTCACATGGTCATATTCTTAACTAAACTTGTGTTGTGTATTATTTTATTATTTATAATCAATTGCTCAAGAGGCACTTCTCTCAACACACACGGGCAGCAACTGCGGACATTCATTCATCCGTTTGTTCAAGTCAGCAGCAACCTAGTGCTCCGCTCAGCTTCGGGGAACGGCATTGGTGCATCCCTAGTCTGAGCGTGTTTGAAGTGGTCGGGAGTGTCTCACGGTAACTCTCGGCTCCACTATATCAAAATTATTTTTCTGGAATCAGTGATTCCAAATTGTGTTGATCATGGACATGATGATGATTCAAATCCCCAAATGATGTAATTATTATTGTTTGGTGTATTAAAAATGTGTAAAACCACGAACATGAACAGAAGTTCCCCAGGCTGCCTGCACACTGCCTGTGTTGGCTTTTACATGTCACGGATGTGTGAGAACAGTTCCGTAGGAACTAATAACTCATTGATGAGGGACATTTTAGCGAGCACGGCGATTTTTCTTTTTTAGCTGGACAAATTAGGTATGTTTTCATTAATAATTCTGGAAGCTACCGTTTTCACTGACAGAATCCCACAGCTGTCACCTTGAAGATAACTGCGAGGAAAGACGCTGATGTTAGTCATTTTAATGCAAGATGATGACTATTCAGTAATCACTTAGATGACCGGCTCTGAATTTGATTGTGAACAATCTGTTTCGTGAACGTTGTGATTGTTTTCTTACTGTGCACTTGACCTAGGCCTGGGCGATAAGGTCTAAGGCGATGTCCTTTTTTTCTTCTCAGCTGGGGCGGTACGCGCAAAATAACTGTGCTTTGTGACCCACAACCAAGGATGTCTCAAGGAAGTCATCATTAGCCGGGTGACACTTGGGTGGCGAGCCGAACCTATTTACGACCATTGGTTTAACCACCTTAGTTCTCTGCCACTTCATAACACTACGAGTCATCATCAACTAAGATATTTACTGATGATGGACCTCCACCATGGCTGTAACAGAGTGCAGCGTTTCAGATGCAAAAGTAAACATGAAAGAGTGTTATCATGTTTATTTCTCAAGAAAATAGTGGAAACAAGCTGCATTATATTGTCCGGCCGGTGGCTTATTCACTTCTCAGAGCGTAGAGTCGGGAGCTGAATGAACCGCAGAAGTAGTGGGATGCAAGCTTCGGCTTATTCCACATCAGGCTAACATTGCATTATCTGTGCTGCAGCTGCTGTGCTTGCAGCTGTCTGCATGACAACAGTAATGCAGACCGTCTTGATTAATCCATCCATCCTCTCACGACAAGTTGAACAAAGTGATCGAGATCACGCATGATTGAGAAGATTCGTATCAGTGAATAACAAATCCAGAGTCAAAAATTATCAATGTATAATCTGGTAATCTTCAGTAACTTCAGAAAAATCAGTGTCTTTCCTTCTCACTGTTCTCCTCATGAAGACACCTGCGCAACTGCAAGATCATAGCAGTTGCAACAGCACAGCAACAGTTAGGTACAAACATTAATCATTTAAGTAAAATTTTCTGTCAATAAAATCAGATGTTTATCAACCTAATAAAGGCGTGTGAGTTATCAAAGACCCGCACACATAGCTGTGAGTTCACATTTCAAGCATTTTTAATCATATTTTGAGAGATCCTTTCGAGAAGAAGTCATTCCGTTGTTTTATTGTAGTTAATAGTTCAATAAAGTTTGAAAGTTTAATGACAGTTAAAACTTAAGTCGTTCAATAATCGTGACAATGATACGAATCAAAAATAATCGCGATTATCATTTTTGCCATAATCGCCCAGCCCTAGTGTGCGCCATGCGTCAGTTTTCTTGTGAAATAAACATGAAAACATCCTCAGGTTTTACTTACAGCTGTAAAATGTGCCACCACATTGTCCTCAAGTTGTGGTGGAGATCCATCATGACTTCTGACTAGAGCTGGTCAATCAATCAAATTTTTATCAGGATTAGACTATTTCTTCCGAAACGATTATTTAGCAGAACGCCGTCGTCTCCCCAGCTTCTCTCATTCTCCCCAGTCCCGCCTCGTCCCTCTGAAAACTGACCGGAGGGAAGCTGCTGGAAGGCACACTGAGCCCTTCAGCGCGAAGCTCTGCCTGTCAGCAAGAGAGCTCGAGCCTCTGTTTACATGGCGTTACTATTTGCCACTGTCATCTGTACAACAGCAGCATGGTATTCAGAACCTCTATGAAGCAGATGCTCATCCAGCGTTCTGAGTCACAAAAGCAGTAAGAGCTGCTTGTTGGAGATGTTTCAAAAACCAATGATTATGTGGAAGTGGATAAATGCATAAGAACAATCGCTTATGCTCAACCTGATACAGGGGTGATAAACTCAAGCGCTCCTTGTCATTCATCACGCTGCAAAGATGCAGGAACAGCGCTCAAATATGGAAGTTTCACAATCAAAGGAGTGACTTCTCTTATGAAAAAAAGTCTAAAAAAGCTTGGAATATGAAATGACAGCTAACAACATCAGAACATCAGAAAAACCTTTCAATCCGAGCCAAGTGCCTGCTCAGGTGGAAATATTAGGCCCTGTCTCCACTGTTCTCTAAAGCCAGACCATACAGATTGGTGTTTCTAGACAGAAAACTTTTACCTACATGATGAAAGTTAAATATAACTGCTAAATGATTTATATTTAACACATATTTCATTGTAGTTGTCCAATAACATTTGAAAGTTAAATGACAGCTAAATCTTAAGTTGTTCAATAATCGTTAAAAGCATCATTTTTGCCATCACCTACTGCCACCCTACTTGTGACAATCATGAAGCTGACACTGTTATTCTCCAACACTATACATTTTGATAACCTTCATAAAAACCAATCTGGCCAAGCAGAATAGACCAAATGCTAACAATCAATCAATCAGTGTCTACATAGCAATAAGATGAGTACCATTCATGATCATGAGACACGATCAACATCATCCAGTGGTCTTTCACAGCCGGACTATCAGGTTAAATCAACAAAGAAAGGCAACCAGGTGACATTAATATTCACTCTACGCCATGAAGCAGCAGCTCTCAATAAGATGTTTGTCACAGTCCAAATGGGACGAGTCAACCACAGCATCTTATATGGTTAGAGCAAAGGTCGTGGACAGGACTTACATCACGCCGCTTTCCATTGTGGTACGTTGGGGCCGTTACTGGAGGAACGTGATTGTAAACCAACAGAACATGGTTTCATGACGGTCTAGACAACCCATTTATTGCCTTATACTGGCTAACATCAAACTTTTAACGTGTATGCAAAAGCTAAGTTGAACTACACTAGAGAAATTTGAATGTCTCTTTGAACTATGCAACCACGATAATGCGGTTAGTAGCTTGAATGCCAGAATGCAGAGCATCAACACCGGCCAGTGGAAACCTTAGCGGTGGCACACAAAAAATACCAACTCCACAGGTGGAAGCAAAGGCAATCTAATAATTACATACAACTGAGAAGTAGGGTGTGTGTGTCACTGAACAGTGTGGGTCTGTGGTCTTTGTCGATATCTGTGGTGAACACACAAACCTGATATCAACCAGGTTATAAGTCACGATGGTGATCTGCCAACAAACAATCACTCAAGGCCACTTTGGTTTGTTTGTTTTTACAAGATTAGAGGATGTGATTTATTGGTTTTAAGGAAACTGGATTAAGATCACCAAATATTGCTACTGCATCAAAAACACTGCTCTGTAGTGCGATAAACAATAAAAAAAGATCCAACTGTGCTTCTCATTATTTTTCTGAGCTCTCATTTTACGGTCTTTTTATCAGTCTGACAGGCAACATTAGCTCTATGGTGAAGAAAACTATATCCACAATACATACATTTTCATTCTAAAAACACCAAGAAAACTTAAGTAGCAAAGTGATGACCATGGCTTGTCTAAATAATTTGATTCTGAAATTTGCAAGTTCACTATTCCCGCCTCTCGCCCAATGACAGCTGGGATAGGCTCCAGCACAACCCCACAACCCTGAACAGGACTAAGCGGTTAATTGACCGCTTAGGTTAATTGCCAATGTATGACTTAAATCCAGAAACCTGCCATAGCTCACTGCTGTCTGCTCCTGGATGGTGACCACACTGACCCTGATCAAAATAGTTTGCAGTTTATCTGTAGTTTATCATGGTAAGGCCACCTTACATTTTGTTTGTCTTTCTGTATTTCTTCCTTCCTAAGAGTCTTTTATGGCTTCAACATTCTCTTGTTTCTCCATGTTCATGTCCCACATATATTTGTTAACATTTGCACTCCTCCAGTGATGGCGCCGACACCCAAAGTGCACGTGCATGATGTCAGCTTCACATTCCCAACTAGAAAAGCACTCAGAGTGCAAACCTCTGCCAGTAATTAATCAGCTCACATGTGAAAATTAAACAAATTAATTAAGTTATGACTGCCGGGACCATAAAGACAATAAGGCATTATTTATATAGCACTTTTTAACACGCCACTCAAAGTGATCGTCAGTACATAACTAGAATTATCATACAAAATAAAACAAAAACACTTGATTGAAAATCCTTTTTCTATCCACTAAAACCAAGTTAAAATAATTTTCTACCAAGACTCTCCCCCACCTGAACTATTTCAGCGCTCACAGACACATCAGCATGCTCAAGGAGTGAAATGCATGTACACCAACACTGAATCACATACAAGACGTTTATAGCAATACAATTCCTGGCACCAGACACTTAGCTGGCTCCCAAAATTGAATCACATAACTTCCTTGGAGAAGGTAATAATTATGATTGAAAGAAAATGATACAAAATGGACCAATTCCAGAGGCTGTGACCAGCCTTTCCACTGTGTGCTGACAGAACACTTTGCCCTGAATGAGGCACTAGTCACCCATCGCGCTATAGAATTTGATTGTACTCGATTACCTCGTAGCATTCAGTAAAGTCAACAAACAGATATGTGCACGGTTACCTTGAGACGTTTCACCACCTCCTCGTTGCTAATTTTATCAGTTATCTCCTTTACTCCAGGGGGGTAGACGATTTTCCCGTCCCCCGCCGTTTTCGGCTGCTGAGGGAACTCCATGCTTGTTGATGAGGTGTCCACACGGTCTTCTACTGGCCTCTATGGGTCACAAAACAAAAGTTCAGCACAGCCATGCTAAAGCACCGCTAAAAACACCATTTTTAACAACGGTCTTCAACGTCCACACTCGAATGAAAAGAGCGTCACATTAAAGCACTAAGATTTTAACCGTACGCAGGTATACTTTGGCACAAAACGGCTTTTAAAACCACCATCACGATTATCATTAGCTTCAATGCTTACATCACGGCGATACATCAGGGCTGAATTTCACTAGAACGAATTGAGCCGCTATTGAACTACGAAGCTGGTTGTTCAAGCGGAAAGGTTGCAAAAGACCGAAACGAGGTGATGAAGGTCTGGCGTCAGGGTTAGAAGTGAATTGCGTGAAGCGCAAAACCCTTTGGCTAGCCACCAGCATTTTGCGGGAAGTGCTGTTAGCCCGTGCTAGCTTAGGCCTCAAACTCTCGAGGTTCCCATCACATCTCCGGCTCCAGACCGTCACCGTTCAAGTCAACTATCCGCACAGCTCTGCCTGAAATATACTCGCCCACCAATTGTGACCTCACTTTTTAACAAAACAACGGCATTGGTAAGGCCAGGATCGAAGCCAATTGAGTTGTAACTGTCTTTTGCAAGTTGACCGCATCACTCCGCTCAGCCGCTGGTTGAACAGGCGAAGGGCTGCTACCGTCGCCCGAGTCCACTTACAACTCTGCCACCACGGATGAATTAGAAGACCCCAACAAATGCAAAACGCATACATCCCCAGTAGTCTTTTTTTCCTGAAAATGCTTGGTTAGTATTTACCTCTCAGTAGGGCCGTTTTAATTCATTAGTCTGAAACAGGTTGGTTTAGTTTCAGCACAAAGCTCTGTCCGTTCAGTGAGTGCTGTCTGTGACGGCTAGCAGTGGAGCGCCCCCCTCAGTCAAGCAGGAATACTACAGTAACGTTTACATGGCGGGAGTCAGACACAACAGCATCGTCACACTTTGACTCTGTCAATCTACGGCTCTGCAACACGTAGAACGATAAGGATCGAAGCGGACATTTCTCTGTGTGATTTTGTTCTGTACCTTATTTTAATTGTTCCCACCCATCGACCGCCATCCACTTATCCAAATCTCTCCTGAGGCTCCATTAAAGTCCATACACGCTGTAGGCGTCCCATGGAAAACAGTGACATTTTTCTGTCACTTCAACTTCACTCGGTTGGACCGGCACCGAACCAATGGGAATAGACTCCTCTTGGAGCAGAGGATCAGCGGGATAGTTCCTCTGAGATAACCCGACTATGTTTTGCTGGACGGTGTTTAGATTGATAGACAGCGAGGAGAGTATTTTAAAGCTCCCAAAGGTTAATTTGTAAATAGATCCATATTGCCATCTTAACAGTGGTTTGGGTATTATTTGCTGTGCTTTTAATGTCTAAAAGAAAGTGTAGCAATAAACCGATTATTACTGTCACTGCATAGATAGACATGTTGTGTCATGATGATTTCAAATATATTCTTGTTCATAGAGGCCTGAGGCCTCGAGAAATTGCCCGAAATTGCATCGCATGCAAAAGAAAGAAAGAAAACATGTGTGAAAAGCAAACAGCCGTTGCATATAAATGGGTTTTTGTTTCTTTCTGCACTATGTAAACATTTTAATGTAAACAACACTTCTGTTTTCCGGATAACCATGCGTACTCAAGCTTTTATTTTGAAGCCAGGGTCACAACTTCCTGGTTATTATCTTCCGGTGGACTTTGGCACGAGTCGTGTTTCTACGATTCACAACTATGAATCTCGAGGCGACGCGCCTAACTAAAGTCACCATGAACACGCCTCTTTTCCAGCGCTGCCTGTCTCAGTACAGCCGCAGATGAGTGCGCGACTCGCAGTTCGGGATGCCCCGGAGAAAGAAGTTGGGCCAGAGCCCAGCAAGAGCCCCCAGTGGTGGACCAGACCTCAGCAACAACACTGGCTTCCGACAACCTCTTGACAGCACAATGGCGACCAACTCGGTTCCCAGTGTGTCAGTCCAGGAGCAAGTTGTACAGAACATGCAAGAGATGTTTGCTAACGTGGACCCAGATGTCATATACATTGTGTTGTCGGAGTGTGACTTTAAAGGTAAGGGACGACTTCAAGTTCAACCTGCTGCCTCAGAGTTTGTTTACTGCACGTATGCTAACTAACTACCGCGCTCATTTCACGGGTCTTCTAACTTTCCCTGTAACGATGTGTATAGCTAGCAATAGTGGTTGTAATACTACTACTATTTACTACACCCTTCTTAAGCACTCTTGGCTCCTACAAGTAATGTTTAACTAAATGTTATTGAAAGCATAGTTGTACACGCGTTGGATTGTAGTTCTAGTGGAATTAATCGTATTTATGAGCCGACTTTACCCTGTAAACCTGTAGTATTAACGTTGGAAGCTAAGGGGTATGTTTCATCTACACTTTAAAATGTTTTTCCCCTGTCCCAGAAGTGCACTCCCTTAATCATTCTCCCTTTGACCTGTTACACACTTAGCTGCAGGTGCTGTATATAGCATTTTTTGAATGCTCAGCTGTGTATTTAACCCTCCTGATCACGTGTATTGTATGCATTTTTTGAGTATTTGAATTCATTGCAATGTTGATTTGTCTGACAGTTGAATCAGAGTCCTCAGACATACTGAGGATGTTGGAACAGCTCCAGTTGGCCTATTAATGTATTAGCAAATATTTAGCCTGTCATTTCATGTTTTTTGTCCATGTACTGTCTGATATTTTTACAGTTGAAAACGCAATGGACTCCCTCTTGGAGTTGTCTGTGACGGTCGAGCCTCCACCCTCAGGTTCTCCACCAGTTTCTGGATTTGAACATACAGCTGCAGTCCTGCTGAATACTCAACAACCCTCTCAATCTGAGCTGCCTCTTGGTCCATCAGAGCCGTGCTCCTCCTCCACCAAACCTGATCTTCTGACAGAAGAGCTCGACCTACTTGTCGATGAGGAGTTGAATTTACTAACTGCACAGCAGGAGTTAATGCAAGATGTACACACGATTGAGCCTCCGTCTGTTGATCCAGCCGCCTCCTCAGTCCACACTCCAGATGGCTTACAGCATGATCGGTCGATCCGAATCGGTCATCCGAGTGCATCCTCTGTTCAACAAGACCTGCAGCAGAAATTGTCCTGGGAACCCGAAAGACCAGGGTGTCAGGACTCCATAATAAATGATCAACATCTCGTGACAGAGGTCCCTGTAGAGAAAGGTTCTTTGGAATTTCCGGCTTTAGGACGGACTTCTGCTTTCCAAGTATATAAAAAGCAAGATTCCTCTCACAGTGCTCCTAATACTACTGCAACAGGACAGCCTGAACATAATCTAGGACGAGCAGGGTCACAGCTTTATCCAACAGCACAGTGGAACCTTGATTCACCCGTCTTTACTCCTAAATATGCTTCCCACCAACAACCTTTCTTCATGACCCCCGTCGTTGCCCCCAACTCTCCTTCGTGGGTAAATTGTGCTCCTGCCAATCCAGCACCTAGAGCTTCTATTCCAAAGTCATGGGCCCTCCCTGCACCTCCACCTGAGGTTGCAGGCTCCAGGAGGCTTCGATTGGAAGGGAAGGTCCTGGTTTTGCTACGTGGTGCTCCAGGATCTGGAAAATCAACTTTGGCCAGGTCTGTAAGCAAAGCGAGTTCTTCACTCCTAGCCACAGTTTCGCTTTCTTGTAACTCTGTAATTTTACTTTCATTTTTTGGTACCTGAAAGTTGAGAGATTTTCTACTCTTCCATTTATAGTGTGACTATTTCCATACCAACTTAAAGCAATTGTATTTCTGCAGAGCCTTGAGGGAGCATAATCCGGGTGCTGTCATTCTCAGCACCGATGACTTTTTCCTTCACAATGGACACTATCAGTTCAACCCAAATGTCCTTGGGGAGGCACATGAGTGGAACCATGGGAGAGGTAAGCAGACATGCATGCATTATTTGCAGCAACGTTGTCAGTTATAACAACTTTTTTTTTCTATTCTTTCCATACAGCAAAAGAGGCGTTTAGAAGGGGTGCTCACCCCATTATTATTGACAACACTAATATGCAGGGGTGGGAGATGAAGCCGTATGTTGCCCAGGTCAGTCAATCAAATAGAATGTTGCATATGTGTATATAGATATAGATCCTGTACATCCTGCTGTGTGTTTTCAAACACAGTTGAAACTGTTATATAACAAAGTCCTGCGCATACAACACATGGTTGTTTTTTCTGCTCCAGGCACTGATTCACAATTACAAAGTACTTTTCCGAGAGCCAGATACTTGGTGGAAGAACAAGCCCAGAGAGCTCGAGAGGTAGAGCCATGGCAGAATATCCACACCTGTTCTGTCAGGTCACAATAAAAGAATACATGTCTTTCAGGCGCTCCAGACATAACGTACCAGTGGAAAGAATTCGAAGGATGCTTGATAATTATGAGCGTTTTGTTACAGTCCATTCCATTATGGGGTCAGCAGCACCGGAGAGGAAACAGTGTCTCCCTGTGGAAAACACAGGCACAAAGTGAGTATTGATGAAAAATACAACTGTGAAGTACATGCGCTGTGTTATCATACAAATGACATTTGATGTGTTGTTGCCAGGCCACTCACTTCTAATAACACTGCTCCTGACATTGTTGGAGACTCTGAACAGACAAAAGGCAGCAAGAATTCCAACCTTCATCTATCACTTCCCAACATGTCCTCTGATGGCCATTCAGCCGAGGAGGACAAAGTGGATGATGGCATCCACAAATCCATGGAGAAAATTGATTCACTTCAAACCAATGAGTTAGGTGACCGGACAGAATCCTTAGATCAAGACTCAGTGGACTCTGAGGCAAGTGTACTTCCAGTTCAATTGGGTGCTAACCAGCAGATACCAGATTGTGTGGTGGAGTCCGTGATGAGTGACGGTCACCATGGAAATGAAATTCCAGTTGCATTTTGTGATTCAATAAAACAAAGGGAGCGACGAGAAAGACCAAGCAGGAAGTCAGAGTTTGAAAAAAAGGATCAAAGTCATCTTCTCAAAGACATGAGCCAATCAGAAGTCACTGACGGAGAAGCGCGGGAGGATGGGAAGACAGAAGAACAGGAAGAACAGGAAACAACCAGAGATTTGAATTTCGAAGGAGACTGGCCCACCGAAAAGACCCTCGAGCAGCGCGCAGTGAGGAAAAGAGAGAGACAGAGAGAAGATGTAAAGCAAGACGATGGCCAGAACAGAGATGTGGACACGTTAAAAGTACACTCTGGGCCTGATTTCGCTGAGTTCCGGAAGCTTCTTGATCTCATTCAGACTGGGGAAGTCCAGGATGACACTAGATCACCGTCCTGCTCATCTCCATCTGCAGAGGTCAGCTTTGAGGAAGATCCCCATTGCACAAATCCTCCTGGAAGTGGAGTGGAATCAGGCTGCCTGGTAGACATTGAAGCTAATACTGTGGATGTAAATATAGATGAAGACAAACTTGAAATTTCAACGGAGGATGTAACTAATTATTCACATGTTCTGAAGTTAGATTCAACCAGCGCGGTTCCTCTGTCAGAGTGCTCTGAAGTGAGTACAGGGCTTGAAGAAGAGGCAGAAACTCACAGTATAGTTAGTGGTGAAGGTGAAGGAGAGTCTGGAATAGCTGGCCAGATTCTTACCAGTATGAGTAATGGCAAAGAAAACATGAATAGTACGACCAGGAATGATTCTAGCCTCTCAGGTCAGGCATGTGAAAGCTCCCATGAAACCGGTGTAGGTGGAATGTTGCCAAAGCAACGTCACAGATCAGGAAAGCAATGTAAATTAGCCCTGACTTTCCCACAAAATTTCCCGGACCCCTCCCTGGAGCCGCTTCAGCATCCAAACGCTGAGGGGAGGCCAGTTTGGCAGGACAGTCCAACCGACGACCCTAATGCTGACTCTAATTCCGACGAAGTCCCTGATGAACAGCTGCGCTGTCCTTGGGTAGACGGAGGACGGGTCACTCAGACTGAACCTCAAGACTTCGCCCTCCTGTGGCGTCTCAATCGTCCGGACAGCTCAGACAAGCTGGACGATGTCATATCCAGCCTCTCTAATGGTTTTAAAGTTATCGAAGGCAATTCTTCGCAATTCGTGCCCAAGACTTCTAGTGTTCACTCCTCGGCCCACGTCCAGGTCCCTTACCACGTGGTTCATGAGAAGGGTACGCAAGTGGAGGAGAGTGATTTTGGTTCGTTTCAGGATAGGCTTGATAGTCTCCGTATTCTCAGTCGCCATTTTAAGTTAGTCACTTTTGATACGTTAGAAGACCTGTATGATAAATGCCATCAAGACCTCGAGTGGACCACCAATCTCTTGTTGGACTCAGGGGAGAAGTTTTTCAAGGAAGAGGAGCATGTGGAGGTTGGCAGGGACACCAATGATCCGAGGTCTATGTTTAAACCTGAAGAAGCTGATGTACGAGAGGATTGTGTGACTGAAGATGTGATGAGTGCAGAGTCGGCTAAGGAAGTCACCATCGAATCACCAAGTGTGGACACAACAGAAGTCTGTGAGTCAAAGGATGTTGGCCTAATTTGTTCTGGAGCGGAGCAGCTTCAGCTCAGCGAAGGTCTGGATGTGCAGTCGTGCTCTCACACAAAGCTATCTCAAGAAAAACCTGGCCAGGTGGACAAATCAGAGAGCCTTGATGTCCTCCAGAGACATGAATATCAGTTTGATGATGAAGCCTGGATTGGAACATCAGGCCATGGGACAGATATGGATATCCAGAGTATGGATGAGATCCACAGACTTCTACAAGCCGAGTTGGATGAGATTGAAACATCTGAGAAGCAGAAGAATGACACACACCACAAAGAGGAGAGAAGAAGTGGACATATGGAGATACGTAGTGTGGAGATGAAGCTACCGACCGAGGTGGCTCTGCAGCTTACTGAATTATTCGGACCTGTGGGTGTAGACCCAGGTATGTGTGGTACAACTAGGTTGTCAGTAGCAGATGACTGTGGTTAACTTATATCTCATGCCTTCAGATACATGTTCGTCTGATGAGTACACTGTGCAGTTGGACTTGAACCTGGCCAAACTTCTACACCAGAAGTGGAAGGATACAATTCAGGTGAGTGAGCTGTTAGAAAGATACGCCCACCTGTGCTCCCCAGAGTCGCTGACCACAGATAGGTAATGAGATGAACGAAACTCAAAGTGGCTCAGTAAAGAGTGATTATTGTTATTGTATTGACAGGAAAGACAGAGGCAAGCTGCTCTTTCTTTTCACTTGCTCCAAGAAAGTAAGTATGCAACGCCACATTTTACTCACTTTGAAGTTTCTGCTGCCTCATGTTCTTCTTTGCTTAAAATATGTGAACTGGTATCCTATTTTCTAGATTTGTCACACGACGTGAAGCCCAACACAGATGGCTGGTGTGTTCCGCGTCAGCCTGTATCTCTACGAGATATTATCAAGGAGGAGCAGGCCTTGCAGAGGAATGTTGAGAAGGTGAAGATCTTGTTATGGCGTGAGCCATCCAAAATTAAGAGCCAACTTATCATGCACTCGTGTAGCGCTGGCATAGTGACCATGGTTAACACAACAAGAGGGCAGAATGATGAGGGTCAGAAGTAGAGATGCATTGATCCTGATCCCGCGATTGGTTATCGAACCACACAAAGTGGGATTGGGCACTGGAGGAAAAATGCCAATCCAGAAATCCGAAACTGGCATTTAAACTCCATTTTTAGTCCTCACATTGATATCACACATCACTCATTCCTAGTGATTGGTCAATGAGCCATCATAAAGTGTGAAGACTCAATGACACACTGTGTTGCTGCTACACCTACTGGACATTAAAAATCCCTGCAACCTACTTAACAGAATGAGTTGACAGTGATTTGTATACAAGTCTTTTAATTCATATTGTATTATTCCATATCTTTAAATACCGTATTTTCCGGACTACAGAGCGCACCGGAATATTAGCCGCGCCCACCAAATCTAAGAAGGAAAATGGATCTTTTTCATACATAAGCCGCACCGGTCTATAAGCCACGGGTGCACTGTTGCTGTCTGCGTGAGGATCACTTCTAGCGATCCTCTAGTACTAGTTTTGAAAAAAATGTCATGCTCAGACCGGCGAGTGACCCCTGGTTCCTGCAGTTTCACTTTCATGAGCACCAGAAAACTCTCTCTCAAGTGCTGGTGTTTTAAATATCGTATTGAATTTGTGGCGTTGACGCCTTTTAACGTGCATGTGCTGCAGGATGCAAACTTGACATGACAGACTGAAAAAAAGCTTCCGCATTAGACACGCCGTTGCCAAGCGAGTGGCGAGTCGGCAGGGAGGAGCGGACGCATCACAAACCGCGGGCGGTGCCTCATCACAATGGCTGCTGTCACATGTGATCGGATTTTGTGACCGGCAATGACAGGCAGTGGTCGGCATTCACAGATCACAACAAGTTCAGAGTTTCGTAATCGGTGGCCGATTGATTGGAATATCCCTTGTAAAAATCCATATATTAGCCGCATTGTTTTATAAGCCGCAGGGTACAGCGATAAAAAAGTTGTGGCTTATAGTCCGGAAAATACGGTAATGTGAACATGTATTATAATGTGAAAAACAATTTGCATGAGGATGGTTGTAGACTTATAGACTTTTTGTTTTTTCATACATATACACATACATGCACACACACACACACACACACATATATATATATATAATTTTTTTTTTTTGCAATGTTTAAAAAATTTGTAAATTAAGTCTATTTTCTTGCAAATCTAATAAAGAGTTACCTTGAAATTAATTGGAATTAGAATGGAACAAGACAAAACTGGCTAAAACAAGGAGATTGAAATAAATGCATTATTCTCCGATAGGAGATCAAAATGCTCCCACAGACAACTTGCGGTTCCCCTGGAGATGCTCCATAAGACATTCACAAGGAACCGTGAGATTAGATTGTTTCAGCAGTTGCATCCTGTTGATAGATGGGCTTCCTCAAACAGTTTGGCGTTTTTGCTGAGTTGACACAGTCACATGATTTTCTTAAAGCGGTATGTGGGGTGTTGAGCGATCAATTTTGAGTATCAAAAAACACAAGAGAGAAGTTAAGAATATCATTATGTGAAATGCTCAACTAACAAGCTTAGATCACGTCCAACTCAGATCCTTGGATCAACTCCCTTCTGTAGTTGCAGTCGAGAGTCTGAACATTTTCCTCTTAGTGTGGTAATTGTGTTTCAGTCTCCTTTTGGTGATGAGCTGTGCATGCTCCGCAGTGGTGCAGTGTACGTTGTGAGATATAGCATATAGCCTCGTATTTTTGTCGTCTCAGGTCCAGCATTGTTGTGCCTTCTCTTGTTTCCCTCACATGATAGAGGTACTTAGAACTCAATTTTTGTCAGTTTTCATTGAAGTGGTTTGTCACTGACCCCAGAATGAGATCTTTTTGGAAATGAGGTCACCCAACGTGATTTTACAGTTCTCTGACCTCACAATTCTCCATTCCAGAGCAGGCAGGATCGCGCTGACATCGACAAACGTGACGGTGCCACGCTGCTGAAAGAAGACCAGCTGTTTGCCAAATTCCCCACCATCGATAGGCACTTCCTCCAGGACATCTTCAGAGACCACAAGTAAGAATTAGTGACTCATCACCTTGTACAAAGACAAATTGCAGTTCTATCTCACTGACACATTTTTGACTCAGTGCAGTTTGCCATGTCATGATGCAATAAGATATAAATAAGTGTCTGTGCAGCTGTGACTTGTTTTCACTGCAAATTCAGACTTTAAAAAGATCTCTATTTAGCACCAGGGAAAACATCAGTAGCAGAAAGCTCTCTGCTTGGCTGACTGTGTTACACCTGTTTCATAGAGAAAATAACAAAAACATGGCACTGTAATTTGGTCTACTGTCTTGATGCATTTTTGTGAAGTCAGTATTGAAAATCCAGGCTAATAGTGTGTGTGTGTGTGTGTGTGTGTGTGTGTGTGTGTGCGTGCGTGCGTGCGTGCGCAGTTACTCTTTGGCTCAAACGGAGATATTTCTTCACTCCTTACTGGATGACGCTCCAGCAAAGACTGTCGTCGCTCCAGTCACACCCCGCTCTGATCACCAGCGGGCCACCAGCAAAGAGAGAGAGAAGGTCTCAAACAGGAACCTTGTTTTCAGTGGAAAAGTAGCTGGCATCTCAACAACTGGTGTAGTTATACAATTAAACTTCCATGCATCCTGTTAATTCAGATTGCGCTCGAGTCCAAAGTGATGGAATACCAGGACACGGAGGAGCCACAGTATGAGGACTTCAGGGCCGAGGCCAGGCTCCAGAGGAGACGACAGCTTGAGAACTTTTCTAAAGCTGCAGAGGCTTTCAAGCAAGGACGCAGAGAGGTGGCATCATTTTATGCACAACAGGTGAGAAGGTGGAAGATGTTTGGCAGACGTTCAGCTGCGAGTCTGCTACACTGATAATCCGGCTGGTCATTTAGTTATCTATTCATCATCTGACACAATTATTGTTTCAAGATAATGCAATAATGAAAACACAACTCGTATTACCCCATTAGAAAAAGAAGCCTCCCTGCTCGTGTTTTTCAGGGACACCTTCATGGACAAAGCATGCGTGAAGCTAACCACCGTGCAGCCATTCAAATCTTTGAGAAGGTCAACTCCACGCTGCTTCCCCAAAATATCCTGGACCTGCACGGGCTTCATGTGGAAGAAGCCCTTGAGTACCTGGCGAAGGTTCTACAGGACAAAACCAAAGGTACGGGGCAGTTTGACCTGTGACCTCAAACATGTCACGACGTCAAACTTGTTTGTTTATCAGAGTTTGTTCATCTTTGATGTGTTGGGTGTTTTAGAAAGTAATATAAATTAAACAATAGCTCTGCAACCCTCGACACTATGAACAGAATAATAATGTCTTCTTACTCTTGGCTTATATATTCTGGCCCACTCGAGAGCGCGGGTGACGATCTGTTTGATGTTTGTTCTTCCTTTTCATCTCCACCCCTGCGTTTGACATAAAAATGTCTCTCTGGTTGGTGTAGAATATGAGCAGGGTCTGTGCCGACCTCAGCTCTCAGTCATCACAGGAAAAGGGAACCACAGCCAGGGAGGCGTGGCCCGCATCCGTCCTGCTGTTATAGACTACCTCAACAACAGACACTACAGGTGAAGGCAGAAACACACACACACACACACTCGTATGCGCCTTGCTCATAGTCACCCACATGCTTCTCTCATCCCTTCGCTGTCAGGTTTACAGAGCCGAACCGAGGCCTGGTGCTGGTCTCTTTGAAGTGAACTCAGCATGCTTCATGGAGACTTTCTAACAACTCACATGAGGATGGTGTCATTTGAGTGAATGTTAATGGAAGCCACAATGCATCAACATTTGGAATTTTCTTCTTTTTTTAAAGTTTGCCTTTATGGCTTTTTAGAAAATATAAGAATTATTGCAACGTTACCATTGAAAATGTATATCCAAGGTAATCCAGGTGCTTTTGGCATTACATTTTTAAACAATTTCTAAAAATCCTGTTGCATATTTTCTCTTAAATATATTTTGTAAGTCATGAAATGATTGTTGTTTGTGAACCCGCAGATTTGTATTTTCTGACAACCGATATTGTTTGTAATTTTTAACTCCATCTGTGAAGAATTCACTTGGACATTCTTAATGAAGAGTTTTTTTATGTGTGTATATTTTTGGCAACAGAAAAAAAACAGATGTTTTTATTTTCATATTTGCAAAGGACTAGAATAAAATTTATTTTAAAGACTCAGATTTTTCAGTATTTGACCTACTGGAACGACACTCAGTATTTAGGCAATTACTTAACACATTTTTGTGCTCTCCATTCACTGTTCATTGTTTAACATTTCCTCAGTTTTTGTAAATACTGTTGACTTCATCAAGGACTTGTCCTTCGATCTCCTGCCACATCTGTCCATTGTGTAAACTAGACCCACTGATACCAAACTCCTCCACCAGGGGAAGGAGTTCATCTTCAACCAAGGTGGGACATACCTCTCTAGAAAAACAAAGCCCATGTGTGATGGACATCTTTCATTGCGAAGCTCTGTAGTTGCTATTAGAAACCTTCAATTCGTCTCAAACAATTTTATGATTTTCATATAGAATTATTGCAACTGTTTTATGCTCTGCTTAGAAAGTATTTCATGGTAATAGGTTGCTGTCTATCGATAGTCAAATGCCTTTTTTATGAACATGAACTTAAGTCTTGATTGATCATTGTAGTTTGTTTCCAACTACTGTACAGTGTTCACTTTAGAAAGATCTAGATAACAACTGTCACCAGCTGCAGCATGGGAGGAACCTTCAGTGAGGGGTCCCTCCTCTGCGTTTGTATTTCTCACTCTTCTCACTTCCCGACTCTCAACCTTGAGTAGCAGCTGCTGAAACATCAGGCTCTTCAGATGAGTTAGGTGCGATGGTAAAGAGCATGACCTTGGGGCGACGCTGGGCCTGCGATATCATGTGGCGCTCACATTCCAGATAAAAGGTGATGATCTCAAACTTATCCACTGTTTTTTGTGTTTAGATAGACATTTCAGTCTTCTTTTACATGATAGCTGACCTCGACTTTCAATCATTGCTAACATTGTTAGCATTGTTGTTGATTCAGCGTTTACATTTCTCATTACGAGCACTCGGGTGAATTTCTTTCTCAAACAGTTGAATGTAAATGTTCAACAATGAAGAACTACTGTAAATACCCTTTTACCCACCTTCTTTTTTCCCCTTAAATAGCCCTTTCAGGAATATTTGCCGGCGTGGGATGAGTCAACTCCGAGAGAAGAATCTTGTGAACCAACTGGGATTCTGATTTAAATAGGTCATTGGTTGGATTCCACATGACTTTCTACGTTTCCCCAACTGACTGCTGCCATTTTGGATCACAACCTGGAAAGCCTTCTCTTCTAAACCCAGCTGATTCTCAGAAAGAAACATGGCCGATTCGACGGATTTGGCGGTGAAATGCGTTCTAGTCGGAGACAGCGCGGTCGGAAAGACAGCTCTGCTCGTGCGCTTCACCTCTGAAACTTTTCCAGAAACCTACAAGCCAACGGTCTTTGACAACACTGGGGTGGAGGTGTACATGGACGGGGTTCTGGTCAGTCTGGGACTGTGGGACACAGCTGGTCACGACAGCTTCCGGCCCATTCGACCCAGATCCTACCAGCAGGCTGACGTCGTGCTCATCTGCTACTCTGTTGTCAACCAAAACTCCTTTGCTAACATCCTGAACAAGTGGATTCCAGAAGTCCGACAGCACCTTCCAAAGGTGCCCGTGCTGATTGTGGCCACGCAGACTGACCTGAGGGAGTCGCCGGCACACCGCGGCCAATGCATCTCACCTGCTGAAGGTAGACACGTGGCTCAGGAGGTGCGTGCCAAGGGCTACCTGGAATGTTCTTCACTTGGCAACCGTGGAGTGCAACAAGTGTTTGAGCACGCAGTGCGGTCGGCAGTACGCCAGACCCGGAAGCAGGCCCGGCGACGTATGTTCAGTTTAAACCAGTGCAAAGTGTTCTGATGCTTTGCGATGGACTGACGGAGCGGGGAACTTGTTGTTCGTCCAGAACTATTCATGCAACAATTCAACCTCAAATGGGGATACAATCCATTTATGACCATCAAGTTCTTAGACTTGAAAGAAAGATTGAGAATTATTTTTGGCATAAATCGTTTTTTGCAATTCACATTCGTCATGATGGCTCAGTTTAGGTCTTCGCCAGGAAACTCGAGTCATACATTCATGGGCAGCAAATTAACAGATCGAGTTAAATTCAGAGAGGACTTCTTAAAAAGAATCTATTTGAAAATGGATACCTCACATGTGGCTAAAATAGTAATAACTGTTGTTTTTTTGTGAATTACTGCTTGAGGTTTATAAAGATTTCTTTTCTTTACTATTTTTTTCTTTTTGTTTTATGTTCATCTGATCCGCTGCGCATTATCTTTGAATTATGTCATGTCCTCTTCGGAAATCCTTGATGAATATTTCACTTATTCAGAAATGTTATTTATTCTGTGTAACTATCAAAGGCATCCTCTTTCCAATTTTGAAAACAGTGAGATATTGTGAACATTCAGTCAAAATGTGTTTTTATGGATATATATGGATGTTATCTATGAGATTCATAAAATATTTTTCTTTAGAAGTCATTCCTTTGTGGATCATGGATTATTTTTGAGGTCTTCAGTGAAGTCTGCAATGATGCACATTTTTGACAATTAATTTACTGTTTGTATTAAATTAGATAGCATAACTGTTGAACATTACTGATGATTATTTTATCATTTATACACCCTGCATTCATTCCTGTGAAAGCAAAAAAAAACCCTACGTTGTGACAGGAAATGATAAAGCTTGTTGAGTCACTTTCTAAACTGAAGCCGGCTTCATTTAAAGATGAGCTTGTTTAGCATCTCAGTCACAACTCACGCAGTTGTGAGCCAGGATGATGCCAGGCTGAGCTGTACGTATAATGCACCATGTTGCGTTCACTGCACGAGCAACTGCAAGAGTTTGGTCTGTTTTGAAAGAAAGATTGAATGAGACAGGTTTGCTTCTTGAAACAATGTCATCCTTGGTTTCGAAAATCACAACATTTACACTGTCGTCCAGCTTTATAGTAGAGATACAAAAAAGACTCATGTCCATGAACTAGTTGGTTGGTGTTTATGGGTTTCTTCTGGGTTTATTTATTAATGTTGTCTTCAAACTGTGCTTTATGAACAAGAGGAAGTGAGGTGTTGTTTAACCCCCACCGCAGCTCTCCCTGTTAACTTGTGGTCTTTGTTTCTGCTCAGTGTGATAGTCATAGTGACGTTCTAATACTCCGAGCCACGTCTAAATACACAAAGCATTGATTTCAAACATTGTACAGTGTCAATACATTCTGACATTGTACACTTTAAAAGCCTACATGTATTCTGTTCTATTAGAAAATGCAAAAACGTCTTAAGAATGTGAGCGAATAAATTGAGATGTAACTGAAGAAGGAGTGATGGGGAAATATACAAAAAGGTGAAAAAATATTTTTGGTTCTTGCTCGGCGATGTTGTAGGTTTTGTTTTTTTCCTCCTCACTTCATGACTTCAATGTTGGAATTTTAGAGCCGTAAAGGTTTGTTAGTTTTCTTCACTTGTACATGGGCATTTCACAACACAAAGATAATTTAGATTCCATCAAACAGCGGCCTCAACTCATTATGATTTAACCAGCTGTTTTAACCTCCATTATTATTGTCTTTCATTTAATTTTCATGGGGTGGGATTCAACTGAAAAAAATCTGATTAATTGGAGATTTTGGGATGAATTCATCTCAATTAATCACAGTTTAATGGTATAAGAATATTTGCCACATGAAGCCACATTTTTCACTTGGAATGAATTTGGTATATTACTGAATTAAATGAGGAGCCATACATACATTTAAACAACAAAATATTGTTTATATATATATATATATAATAATATTATCAGCTTGACAATAGCACAATAAATCACAATGGTGGCTATATTCAAGTTTTTATATCACCTTATTTAAACTAAAGCTCTTTCAATGTCTAGAAAATATTTGTATAAGAATTTTCATTTTATTTTTGATTTTATTTAATTTTGTTGTTGTTTTGGTTTGGGCCTGGTGCCTTTGTATAAAAATGCATAAATAAAATATAGAAAAAAAAAAGAATTAAAATTGTATAAGAATATCAAGTACATTCAGAGTAGTGGAAACTCTGGCCATTGTGTAGAGAAAAACATCCCTGAACAAAAACAAACAGAAGCTTTTGTTTGCTTTTGTTCAGGGATTCCTCCATGTTTGTTGTTGTTGTTATCATCCTAGCTGCCACGTGTCTTGTGCATCAGTGTGATCAGTGGACCAGGAACTCCTGCACTCACAAAGGTTCTGTGTTGTCTGGAGAGCAAACTATTCAATTAAATTAAATTAAAGGTAATTACAATATATTTTTGCGTTTTTTGTTGTTGTTGTAATTAATCAATCATAACTAACTACAAAGTCCCACAACCACTTTTAATATCCAGAATTTGACAAGGTCAATACAGGGGGTCCAGCCCCAGTGAGATTCTACTTTTATAAATATGAATAATTTATTGAATGAACATTTAAGGCAAATAAAGGCTTTGTCTTTAGATGCCATGTTATGAAGAAAAAGCTGCCTAGGAAGCAGAATAATGATATTATGACATTTTAAACTTGAAACATTAAAACTGGGTTATGTTTGTTTGTTAAGTAACGAATTTGGCTCTTTTAGGAATTGTCTTGCTCTCCCTGTACTCCAGTGATGATTAATGTTCAAAACAAAAGGCAGCGCTTATGTGATGACTTCCGCTCTCTTTCACCCACAGGAAGCACCTGTGTGAAACGTGTAAGTTCACCACCGCAAAAAGTCACGGGCACACCATCTTTTCTGAGAGCTTCATGCGACAGTCACATTTCTACCTCACTACACACTGTACATCCCTGCGAACAACATCTTAACATGGTGGACCGGCTCCTTGGGGAGGCCTGACTTTTGCACAGACTGACACAGACAAAGACTGTTTTAAGGAAGAGGAAGACACCTGTTGAGGTTCATGGATGTGATGAAGGAGGGAATGAGAATAGGGGTGACCAGGGACAAGATAGGCTGAGGTGGAGAAGGCTGACTTGTGGTGGCAACCTACAAATGCTGGAAGACGAAGATCTGAACATAAATGACAAAAGAGGTCATTATTGAGGTCAGAGCTGGGTCATGATTGTCATTAGCGCGATGTGTTTTGCTGAGCTAATTAACGTAAAATGAAAACTTTGGATTGATTTTTCATCCAGAAAAAAAGGTGATGGGTTCAATGTTGCCCCAGTGGCGGAGGGAGATGGACCAGGTACTGGAGGTGGGATTCAGAATCAGGCTGTTAACGCGTTACTAGTTTAATATGACGAACTGCCTCACGGTAGGATGCATGAATTCTAACGAATAAACAATGCACAAGAGCCATGCTATATGCGAACCAGTAACTTTGAGAATCAAGAGATTGCGCACTTGCGACTATACTACCGCTAAGTCGGCCACGTGACTAGGAGCTCACATGAGTTTTGGCCATCCTGCTTGCCATACCTTAGCTGTGTCTGAATTGACACCCTCATAGGGTGACGCTAAGGTGAAAAACAAACAAACAAAAAAACACATATGGAGCCCTGGAAGTGATATCCATGTGTTTATTTTTTTGGATGTGACATGCATGACTTTATTTTTTTTTAGCCTGAGATAATAGATGTTTTCTCCCATGGCTTCGTAACTGAACATTATCATTCACTGTCTTAACTGCAAGTCAGAATATTGCAGACGGCAAAGTCTGTGCGCTTTTAACACTCTGATCAAGTGCCTTCTACTCAAAATAACACCACATGTGACATGCATGACTTTATTTTTTTTTAGCCCGAGATAACAGATGTTTTCTCCCATGGCTTCCTAACTGAACGTTATCATTCACTCTCTTAACTGCAAGTCAGAATATTGCCGATGGCAAAGTCTGTGCGCTTTTAACACTCTGATCAAGTGCCTTCTACTCAAAATAATGCCACATGTGACATGCACGACTTTATTTATTTTTTCCCAAGATAATAGTTATCTCGAGATAATAGGTATCTCAAAATATAAATATATATATATTTGTATCTCGGGATAAAAAAAATAAGGTCATGCATGTCGCTTCCATGGACGTGTAATACGTGTAGCTTAGCCACATATGGTATCATTTTGAGTAGAAGGCTCTTGAGCAGAGTGTTAAACGGGCACAGACTTGCAGACAGTGACTGACAACATTGACGAACAGTTAGAAGCCATGGGAGACAGTGGTTACAGGAAGTAGTCGTTTCTGGAGATACTAATTATCACCAGATACCAGTTATCTCGAGATAAAAATGATCTTGAGATAACTGTTATCTCGGGCAAAAAAAAAAAATGTCATTCATGTCACCTCCAAAAAAAATAAACACATGCATGTCACTTCCAGGGCTCCGTACTACATTTAGGATTGTATCTTGAGATAAAAAAATTATCTCAAGATAACTGTTGCCTTGAGATATGCATTATCACGAGATAAAAATTATCTCGAGATAACTGTTATCTCGGGAAAAAAAAAAAAAAAAGTCATGCATGTCACCTCCAAAAAAGACAAAACACATGCATGTCACTTCCAGGGCTCCGTAAAAACATGCACCTTGAGTGGAAGATAAAAACAACACGTTTGCCTTGCTTTTTATGTTCAAATATGCAAACGTTTTTGTCCTTTTATTTTATTCTTTTATAACTTCAGTTCATGACGCGGCTGACTGTTGGTGATCTTGTTGCCGCGCCATCTGAACTGTTTCATCACTGGACACAAGTGTGGGAGGTGATGCGTGACTGTGCTTGTGTGGGGGTTCAATGTGTTCTTTTGTGTCATGTGATATGCTTACAAAATATTTAATTTAATGGGAAAAGTGATATAATAGTTAATATGTAGATTCATTGAAACAAGTGAAGTACTTCAAGGCTTTTCTCTTGAAATACTCACAGATACTGGATAATGACAAATCAAAATTCAGTATCATTCAATTCAGAAAATTTGAATACTGCGAAAAAGTTTCCTTAATCTGCGAATCAACTCAAAATCAAACTGGGCTGACGTGGACTGTCGCTGAGTGGGACTAAGTCCGTTTCTTGGATGACAGCAGTTTTGCATGTCATTTGGAGATCAATGTCCCAGAGTCCTGTGGAAGAGTCAAATGGCACAGAATGCATGTGATGTGGTGCCACTGTTTTCTGAAGTCCATGGTCCACGTTGGAAATGTGACAGCAGTTCAGGATTCCCTCTGCTGACAATTAGATTTTGCAGCGGGACTTGGCACCTGCCCACACTGCCCAATTAAATGTTGGTGTTTCTTGGCTTGACTGATCTGAACCCTGCAGAGATCCCCTGGGATCTTGTCCCAAGATGAGAGGCTCCAGACCCAGCAATGCAGATGACTTGACAGTTATGGTCAACAACCTGGACATTCATGATAAAGGATGCCGAGGTGTTGGGTACGTAGAAATAGATATTTATTCAGAGGGCTGGAAGGGCATGAAATGCCTCTGTATCATACGAGTTTCACTTTCTGAATGCATATGAAAATTATATTTTTTTGTTCACCTTTTTTTATTGCCCTTAATCATCAAGATGAGTGCTCACAGCTGGTGAGTCGTGTGTGCTGCTTGTGCAAAGGATTCTGCCCGAGTGTAATCTGACCCAGGATGTTGTTGTGGTGTGTGTGCTTCGTCACACTGGAGGGTGTATGACATCTAGTCACCATCTCGCCCACAGGTGTGTCCCTGTCTTAAGTGACATGAACATGAGTAAGAAAGTGTCGCTGCATGTGTGTGTGACTGACACATGCCATTAGCCGTGTAACATGGGACAGTACAGTGTGTGTATGTTTCATGAGTCTGTTGTGGTAATGCACACAAGTGGCTGAGGCAGCAAGTATTGCATTACACCTTGTGTTATGTGACGCTGCTGCTTGTGTGTGTCGCAGCTTCAGGTCCTGCTCCACACCAGCGATCACAGAGTGAGAGACGGAGAGCAACTAAAAGCTAGCGAAGCATTCGTCGACAGGATGTAGGAGGCCGGGAGAGTTTCTGTCTGCGTGATCATTTCAGTGGGAGGAAATGGAGGAGCGGTTCTGAGACTCTGGTTTGGGTCCAGATCTCTTGGACTTATTGTTAAATAAGTGATCCTTGCGCCAGGATGAAGACGATGAAGAGGAGGACAGCAGCCATGATGATCATGTGGATCAGTCTCTGGGTGTACGGTGAGATAGCAGCTTTTATTTTGACTTCAAATGTGTGTCACAGTGCGATAGTCCCTGCAGAATCAGCTCAGGAAGAGTGGAATCATTATAGTAATCTTCATCACTTGAACACTATAACCTTAACTGGAACATATAAACAGACCACTATTTTTAAATGAAAGAACCTGCATATTCAATATCACTTTAATTTTCAGTGATTCACTTTCAATTTTTTGTTTTTTAGTTGTATTAATTTATTATCATTTTACATTTGACCATTGTCAAGATAAAACATTTCGGAACAATTTTGCTTGCCTGTAGTGTCTGAAGGAGCTCGGGGTCAGTATGCACGCAAGCTTCTGAGCGACCTGATGGAGGACTACTCCAATGCTCTGAGGCCAGTGGAGGACACGGACGATGCTCTGAACGTTTCTCTTCAGATCACGCTGTCACAGATAAAAGACATGGTGAGTAGACGGGGGCTGAACGCAACAACCAACTACAGTGCTGCCTCGGTTTTCAAACAAAAATTTCTAGAATTTTTTGCTTTGGATTTCGGATGAAAATCTAGAACTGGAACGCCCCCCAAAAAAGCGGAAAAAAACATAACGTGCGCAGACCGATCAGCTGACCCACGACGTGCTTTGTTATTGTGTATAACGCAGGCTCTGTATGCAGACGTGTTCCGTTAGTACGTAGCTACGTAGCTACATTTACTGACTGTTTTTTCTTCATATTGAGGTGTAAAACCTTTCCTGTCTCCGCACTGGACCGTGGTAGAGTGTCACAGGGGAGCTGCTCGCTCTCCACACCTCCGAGGCTGGAGCGCTCACTCCAGGGTTTGATGTCCTGTTGTGGGCTGGAGCTGGGACAGGGATGAGGCGAGTCTGGGACAGAGCGTTACTTGGTTTATGACTTTGTCACAGCCAAACTGCACAGAAGCGCACATTCAGAGCTGGACACGCACCGGGCACCTCTTCACTTCTGGAGAGACGTCACTCACTCGGCAACCCCTCCCACATGCAGCGGCCACACACATAGAGGAACAGCGCACCTGCAGCAGACACTCTACATTCACTCCTACAAAAGACTATTTTAAGGCTGGGAACGCATTATTTGTTTTTCCATTCATTGTTATGGGAAAAATCGATTCAGATTTTGAACAAATGGCTTCTCGAACGGCCTTCTGGAACGGATTGTGGTCGAGAACCGAGGTACCACTGTTAGTTCAGTTAGTTCAGTCTAAAGCAGTGGGATCACGGGTGAGCTGTAATCATGCTGAAACATCTAAGAACATTTTCAATTTCTCTTCCCCTGTTGCTTATTTTCCAATTATGACATGAATGTAATAGTAATTATAGGATAATAGGAAATGAACTGAATTAGAGATCTGATTTTCAATGGTGTTTTGATGTTGTTACATGTATATATATATCTTTATTTCATCAATATTTAGGTCTCACAGATGTCGAAGGAGGAATGTGAAATGAGATGTGTGTTTTGGTGCAGGACGAGAGGAACCAGGTTCTGACCACATATCTGTGGATCAGACAGGCGTGGAACGACGCCTACCTCAAGTGGAACAAGGAGGACTACGACGACCTGGAGATGATCAACATCCCCAGTGACCTAGTCTGGAAGCCGGACATCGTCCTCTACAACAAGTCGGTAACCAAAGTCAACAAGTGTGTCATTTCGGCAGCTGTATCATCGTTTCAATGATGTATCAATGGATGGAGTTGACTCTTAAAGTTGGGATGGGGCGAACCTCGCATTATTATAATGCATTACATAAATGAAATATCTTTACAACTGCGTGGTCACTCACAAGAATGCTAGCCTTCATCATTGTGTTGTGACGGTAAGATGTTTGTCTACATACCAGTGGTGCTGTAAAGCTTTTTTTTTTGTTCTTCTTTCTCCATGAAGACAGGATGACTCCACTTTTGGTCAATACGCTCTGCTCATCTAGGACTTACAAACAATTCCATCCTTACTTTGTCGTTCAGTTGACCTTGTTTTTTTATACCTGTTAGTTTTGATTACGATTATTTAAACAGCCACAAAAATGGGTTTTGGTGATTATTTCCAGTAAAATTCAGCATGGTGGGGAGGTGGAACAACATAAAAAGCGAAAGTCAACAACCTCAGTTGAAGAAATCAGCAAGAGCGAATAGGTGGTGGCCTCTGGGGTGGTTGCAGAAAAATGAATTGTCTGATCTCATGTTGAAATATTCAATCTCCTCATTCCTGTGGTCCATCCAGAGCAGACGAGGAGTCTTCAGGTACGTCCAGCACGAACGTGAAGCTGCGCTACAACGGAGAGATCATCTGGGACTCCCCGGCCATCACCAAGAGCACGTGTGTGGTAGACGTCTCCTACTTTCCTTTCGACTGGCAGCAGTGCAACCTCACTTTTGGCTCTTGGACCTACAATGGGAACCAGGTGAGCACGTGTGTGAGCAGGAACTGATTCGTGGTGTGTCAGATCAAAAGGTGACTGAAAACTGAGTGGAAGATAGCTCAACTCAGGTACTGACTTTCCACGACATGTAAAGGTAAATGTGAAACAAGGTCAGTTAAGAGTCGAGTCAAGAGGAACAAAGGCTGGGGGGCGGCTGGTGTTTCTCACAGAGCTCAGTGAGCAGACAGATATGAAGTAGTGAAGTGGTGATGAGGTACAGCAGGGTATGGTCTGGCTGATCAGGAAGCCAGGAGGAGGGGGACGGCAGACTGTCAGGAATTGTTGTTGTCAGTATTTCACTTCAGCAGGAAAATGCAGTGATGTGATGATCTGCGGTTCTGCTTTTTTAGGTTCTTCTTCTTTATCTTATCTTTGTTGTTATGTCTAGCTGCTTGGGTGCAACAGAACACAAGAAGTTATGGACCAATTTGGACAAAATTTCCGTTCAGCCGTTAGATATGGGACTGATCTGTGGCCTCGTTTTGGATTTCCGAATTTCAAGTTGAATTACCATCATGTCTTGATGAGTTTTGTGTTCCATTTACTTTATTAAACATACTGTGCAACGCTAGCATGCGCACTGGAACATGACCTAGCCAAATAGTTGCTTATGTTGACCAACAAATGTTACAGTACACTGAGGTGAGGTCCTCACCAATAACTTCATTTAACCTCAGCTTCCTCAGATGGGAAGTCGAGCTTTTGAATGCCAATATCTCTGCTATTTTTGGGAGGTGCAGCAGCAACTCCATATTTTAGACCACATCAATAGATAAAAGATGTACCAGATCTGAGCTATATCTTGTACTTCAATGTTACCATATTATGGGATGAAAATGAACAAGTCTTAAAGTAACAGGGATTGGCATTGACACTGTTTTGATGCTTGACTTCACGCAGGTGGACATCAGTTTAGGGATGGACAGTGGAGATCTGTCTGACTTTGTGGAGAACGTGGAGTGGGAGTGTCATGGCATGCCAGCGGTGAGGAATGTCATGATGTACGGCTGCTGCTCGGATCCATACACCGAAATCACCTACACCCTGCTCCTGAAGCGCCGCTCCTCCTTCTACATCTTCAATCTGCTGCTGCCGTGTTTTCTCATCTCCTTCCTGGCTCCCCTTGGCTTCTACTTACCTGCGGACTCTGGAGAAAAGGTTTCTCTGGGGGTGACGGTACTGCTGGCCCTCACTGTGTTCCAGCTGCTGGTGGCTGAGAGCATGCCGCCCGCCGAGAGCATGCCCTACATTGGTGAGAAGAACGCGTTGTCATTTTGTCCTTTTTGAATCACTCAATGTTAAATGGATTATTGAAACAGCATTCGCGCCAAATCCCTTGAATTTAAGGGAGGATGTGGCCGAAACTATTGAATTAAACAAAACTAAATAGAAAGCCCAAGATCTATGTCTAAGGTTTTCTCTTGGAAGGTCAGGGTTGGAAGCTAGGTCAGCGAGAATCAGCTCCCTCTGACTGCAGTTGTGGTGTCAGAAGGAGAATGATGATGGCTGGTGATCAAAAACAGGGGCATGGTGGGGCACCTGTGTGAGGAACTGTGTGAGACCGTGAAGCAAGATCATGTGGGTCTGTGACGCCAGGGTTCCCTCAGGGGTGGGCAGTCACTGTCACAAGTATTTGCCAACTCTTTGATCTTCAGGCCTATACAGAGGGTTTTCTCCGGGTGAGAGATAATAGCAGGAGATACACTCTTCACTTTCCTGCAATGCTAAAGTGTTACTGTGTTACTGTTACTGTGTGTTGTTTTTCCTTTGTAGTGGAACCTCACACGCTTGTCGAGTAGCTTCTCATCAAAAAGAAATTGAAAATAATTTTACTTATTAAGTTGAATTTACAGCTGGTTAATGTTTGCATAATGGCTTCCCTACTAAATGTTAAAGGAGAAACTGTCTGCTGTGAAACATCTGCAGCATCATTGGGTGGAACTTGGCTTCAGCAGCTGCCTTGAAAAAGTTCTGGGATCAAGAGAAAGTCAAAAACACTCTTCTTTGTCTCTAAGTTACAACAAAAGAATCGGTTGGAAAGTCTTTCCAACAAGTTTGTCAGTGCAGCTGTGTTTTTTATAGTGGCTGGTGGCGCGTCATTGAGTAGTCGGACATTTTAAAGTTCAGTGAACTCCTAAATGGAGTCCCTTGAAACAAGTCAGTACTGATGATTGATATTAAAGATGTCTTTCTTTGCAGGAAAGTACTACATCGCCACCATGACCATGATTACAGCCTCCACCTCCCTCACCATCTTCATCATGAACATACATTTCTGCGGCGCTGAAGCGAGGCCTGTACCCCACTGGGCCAAGGTCCTCATCATCGACTACATGTCCAAAATATTCTTTGTGTACGAGGTGGGAGAGAACTGCACCACCCCGGAGAGTGAGAGGACGCAGCTGTGTCCGGAGGAGCCCCTGGGAGACTGGAGCGTCTACTCGGATGGAGATTTCTACCAAAACGACAAGGACTTGTACAGGTACAGCAGCACTCACAATGGACATCATCACAGCAAGAGCAAACCCAACGGGGATCTGAACAGCGGGCATCATCACGACCGCTACCAGACCTCCAGACTGGAGAGAGGGGAGGTGAACGTGGAGCCGACCCGACGCTTCCATCATATCAGACGAGAAGAACTCAACTACGATGGTCCTCCTCGAGCTCAGAAGCAGCTGCACTTGAACGGGGGACTGAAGGAGAAGCTACTGTACACATCAGAGAAGCAGCAGATCCCAGCGTGCCCTTGCTGCTGTCCCTGCCTCCAACACAACCAGGTGATCCTTTTTCTCACTTGACCTGCTTCTTGCACAGCTCCTCGTACGTTACTCGGGTCTTCTGAGGACCGTGGTCGGACTAAGGCGGCTCTTTTGAGTCCAACTGAGTGTTCAAAAAGAGGCTTTCTGTGGGTTTACTCTTCTGCTTCAACTTAAACTGAATGATGAATCATGACTGTGTAGAATGAACATCAGCCTTCCTGTATAACAAATGACCTCATCTCATTCATTATGTCTCCAGGTGGTGAAGAACATTCAGTACATCGCAAACTGCTTTCGGGAGCAGAGAGCAACATGTGTCAAGGCAGCAGAGTGGAAGAAGGTGGCCAAGGTGATGGATCGATTTTTCATGTGGATCTTCTTCGTCATGGTCTTCCTCATGAGCATCCTCATTATTGCCAAAGCGTCCTGACGTCTGTTCCTTGATCAGCTGGATCTTATCTGAATGTCATCCGTCAGTACTCGGTTGTGAGTCCCTGTTGCCCACCAACAAGACTCTTTGTTAGTTAACGTCAGGTGTTCTTACATGTGTGACGGCGCAGTGGAGCGGTAAGACAATCTAGACCTTAAACATTCCTGGACTCTCCATTATTGATGAACCAACCACCCAACAAGCACCTGAAGGCAATACATGACTGATATTACACCTGCAGCAAACAGCTGAGCTGTTTTCCAATGACAGCAAAGTAAGCTTGTCACTCAGGAACAAACAGGGTAAAGGTCAGTGAAGCATTGATGAAGGTGGCCATGGATTATTCATCCTTTGAGGTAAGGATGAGGCGGTGACTGCGCTTCTGTCAGATCACTGCCACGGTTCGCAGGAGAGAAGCGCTTCAGTCAGACTTGAATATTGAGACTAAATAGACTTTTTAGATTTTTTTTACTGTCACTTTTGGTTGAGTTTTCAGACTGAACTTATATCATGAAAAATCTTGGAAAAAATGTTCTTGTGTTTCAAAGATTGAGGCAGTTTATAGACACATATACAAATGGTTATTTTCAAGATATCTTGGAGGGCAATGACCCGCCGATCTTGACCTTGATCTTGGTAGAACCTTTCACCGCAGCACTTTTGTTGGTCCTCAGTTAAATACATTTAACAGTGAAATTAATTTCTGCCTTTTTGTGGATTTACTCTAATATGCAAGTAACTGATGGAAAACTTAATGTTAGCTTAAATACACCCGAGAAGGGAATATTGGAAAAATGTATTGGTTGATTTAAAAATACACATTGGAATGGTCAATTGTGGTCCAAACTAGACAGGCCTTTTTCACCTCTGCTCTGACACTGACACTGTTGAGGTGAAAACGGGCCTGCACTGCACATTTGGCACGGACACCAAGTTATTTCTGGGAGCCTTTTACATGTTTACTCCCCAAATAAATCTACTAGTGAGAGCCAAACACGTTGCTTGTCATCCGTGTACAACAAGTGACTCCTGTTTATGGAATTAGATGAGTTCAACTGCAATATGAGTGAGAATATATCTAGGGCCAAACTGGGTGAAATACAAGCTGATAATATATTTGATATGTTATTTGATTTTCTTTTGGCGCAAAGACACTTTTATAATGCAGCCACAATCAATAGGGCACTTACCTTTTTATGAGTTAAAGTCAATTCCACCACATTGACTCACCATGACTATAGTTGAAGCTCAGGAGGGTGGCTGTGGATAAGGGAAGTGCAAGGTTATACTGTATCTGTAATTGACTTTGTGCGCTAGAGCACATCGGCAAACTCATTATCTGTACCCGATCTCAGTCGTTTGCAGTTTAGTGCTCTGGTTTATCCCCTGATGAGGGATGAGTTAAGATGTCATCACCTCAGGTACACCAAAGCCTGTTGCCTCAGAGGTGGAAATGACATGCACCACAGCGTCTACAGGTACCAAAGTAACCCCATAAAGACATGAAAGCATCAGGAGATACACAAAAAAAAGACATTTTTGTCGCCTTAAGTCAATTTGGAGCATTAGCTGCAGACATTCCAGTTTTTCTGGGCACATGTACCTGAAGAGGCGTGGCCTGTGAGCTGAAAATGAGCAGCTTGCTGGGAGCTTGAGGTGGAGGAGGATCATCATGTCTACATCCGAAAGCCTGGTGCTTCATAAGAATGTGAGGGAGCGCTTCCTCTCCCTGGAGACGGTGGAGTGTCTGGTCACATATGTTTGGATCGATCAAACCGGGGAGAATCTGAAGAACAAAACCCGAACGTTGGACAAAGAGCCTGTCGGGATCTCAGGTAAAGTGGTCGACAAAGAAATTTTGTTTTGAAATATGTTGAGGTTTATGGATGGAAAACAACCCACTAAAGGTCCCAGATGCATTCGATCCATGATATGAATCTCCATCCTTATCAGTTATGGCTGCACACACAGATGAGTCAGTGCCTCTTAAAGTGCGGGGTCTGTCTTTGGAAAGAACTACCCACCCTTATAGAGATGCTGTTTCACCTGGAAAATACTATTATTTACTGTCATGTCGCATCATATCGGTTTCAGTTCACACACATCACACATCTAGAAAACACAGTGCTGAGTCATTAGAAGTATTTTATCTGACTTACTTTATTCAGGCAAAAGAATTTGACAATTCTATTAATGGACTGTAAAAAAATATAAAACAGTTTCTACATGCAAACTCTTTCATCAGATATCCCTGAATGGGAGACCACTAGTGTGGAAAATGACAGCATTCAGGAAGTCTATCTGGTTCCGGCCCGGATGTTCCGAGATCCTTTTCTTCGAGACCCCAATAAGATGGTTCTCTGTGAAGTGTTCAACAGGAACAGGCAGCCTGCAGGTAAAATATATTTGATGGCCAAATAAATTCGTATGATCCATTCATTGACATAACACTTTCAATTATACAAGCTCATAAACGTGGTCCACCATTCTGCCTCCATCATATAGCAGAGCACAGAAAAAATACTTTTGCCACTCAGTAGTGATCAGACTTCAGGGGTTCAGGGTGAAGGTGCAACACATGCATGGACTGCTAACATGCCATACGCTTCTGTATACCTGGTGAGTGTCAGTAGACACTCGGAAAACAAGTTTTGAAACTCAGACTTGGTATGAATCCTCAAATTCCCCCTATAATTCCTCTGGTGAGCTGTTTTACTCCTCCTGTGACTAAAAACTGACTTCCGGCTCACTTTATTTACATCAGTTTCGAATCAGCGCTCCAAGTGTTCCGTAGTCATGAAGCACGTGATGGGATTCGAGCCCTGGTTTGGGATGGAACAGGAGTTCACCCTTTTTCATCCAGACGGGAGGCCGTTTGGATGGGTGACAGACGGGTCAGAACCTGAACCAGGTGAGGTCGAAGAACTGTGAATTCAGGTGGCTGGTTGTGAGCTCTTCTTGCTGTCTCCAGTGTCCTGTTGTGTGGGCTTCAACAAGGTGTTTGGAAGAGACGTCAGCATCTGCCACTATAAAGCCTGCTTGTACGCTGGAATCAAGATGTTTGGAACCAACTCTGAGGATCTGCCCTCGCAGGTACGAATCTTGAGAGTGGTTGGCAATACTCGACAACCAGTGAGGCAGTGTGTACATAGAATAAAGAAGTAAAAAGTGGGAGACTGTCAGGTGTGCCGTGAGAAAATGATCCAATTTCACCTCATTTCTCCGGAGATAGAGGTGCAACCAACGTGAGGAGATCACATGGATTCGCTGACATTCTTTCATCTATCCACTCTACTGTAGAGCTACAGTGTGTTGATACGCTAATCTGTCCATCAGTCAAAGCAGCGCTGTTGTGGTGCGCAGCTTCCAGCTGTTTTTAAACCTGATGCGCCTCTAACTAACAAACAGAGCTAAGGGCTAACATGACATCTTGCTTCAAAACTTTATTGATACTTATGGACTGTCAAAGTTTGCTTTGTGGTTTAAAAGTTGGCGAAAAAATAAAATAAATCTGCTCCAAAATGTGAAGAGAAAAAGAATCATTGTTTTTATGAAGCAAGTTCAGGGAATCAATGCGAAGGTTTTGTCCGAAAATTACAATAAAATGCAAAAGAGAAGCGATAAAATAGAAACAGTTATTTAAAGTAATAAAGTAAATAAATAAATCATGATACATTTTTTGCCATATTGTCCACCCCTTTCTGTTTCTGCAAATAGCCTGGCAAAATAACAACCGTGTTAAGTAGCTACAGTTTTTCCACAAATGAATAGGGATTTTTTTTATAGGACTTTAAGTGTGCTTTGGTCAAGGTTCCTTTGGTGGTGTGCCTTGGGATTCTTTCAATGAACCAAGGGTGCCGTGGCTAGAAAAAGGTAGAAAAACACTGCTCTAGCAAACTGAACCTGCAGCCTGACGCAGTCCAGTAGTTAACTGAGCTGTGCTCACGATGAGAGTGTGTGTCTGCTCAGTGGGAGTTCCAGGTCGGCCCGTGCGAGGGGATCGAGATGGGAGATCATCTGTGGATGTCCCGTTACATTCTGCATCGTGTGTGTGAAGACTTTGGGCTCGTCGCCTCTCTAGATGTCGTACCGGTAAAGAGCATCCACGTGACGTCAGGATGCCATGTGAACTTCAGCACCAAAGAGATGAGGAGTGAAGGAGGGCTCAGGTGAGTGATGTGTGACTGACAGCACCAGTGTCAAGTGAAGTCATTTTGTGTACGTTGAACCACAGATATATTGAAGAAGCCATCGAGAAGTTGAGCAAACGTCACCACCAACACCTCCAAGTGTACGACCCTCGCCAGGGCAGAGACAACATGTCTCGTCTGATCTCTCACTCCACCACCTCCAGCTTCACTCACTTCTCCAGCGCCGTCGCCGAGCGGAACGTCAGTGTTCGTATTCCGGGTCTGGTCAGTCGGAGAGGCTGCGGATACTTGGAGGACCGACGACCAGCCTCCAACTGTGACCCCTACACTGTCACTGCGGCTCTCATTGAAACGTGTCTGCTGGACAGCCTTGAGCAGGAAGAAGAGACGAGGGTCACCACCGAATTATGAAAGAACAACAACAAAAAGCGTTGGATATTTTTGTTGTTGATGATGATGTTAAAAAAATCAGCAGCTCTATTAATGTCGATGCATCATTGTGGATTTGTGAGACATGACTTGTTGCGACAGTGCCGCGCATTTTACATTTTCCACCAGTAGATGTCAGTAAATCGCTAGCTGCTGCTTCCAGCTATTAAGCAAATCTGATTCTCAGCCTTCTTATTCACCGTTACTGCTCAGTCAGAAAACATTTTTGATTAAAGTTGCATCGGGTGCTGCGGCAAACAATGATTTTTCCTCAAAGAGTGGGAAGCAACATCACGTCAGATCTGTGGTGTGAGCATTGGCAATGATTTTTGGGTTCTCTTCATTGGAAAACGAGCCATGTGTGTTTTTAACCATCCCCCACCCCCCCAACCCCCCCCCCCCCAAAAAAAAAAGAAAACAAAAAAACATGAGACAATATTATAATTATATTAGGCTAATAATTTATTCACTTCACTGTTATTCATCAGTTATTCATCAATCATAAAATAAAGATAACATATTTTATTTAAACTCCAAAGAGGATTTTCAGAATTTTCAAAACTGCTCCGACAGGTGCTGTCATGAACAGTTTTTATCGTTGGGGGCACCATCACTTTCTTCATCATTTTTTCTTTTCAAGAGCTTCTCCATGGTTGTTAACTATCACAGATTTGCAAGCTGTCAAGTCAATTCAGTGAGTCACTACTGCAACCATATGTGGCGAATGTATTAAAACTGAGCAAGCTGCAAAACAAAAAAAAAATTTAGTGGCCCTCAAGGAGGCGCTTGCGGCCCAACCATGGGCCCCTGGCCCAATGGTTAAGAAGCACTGTTGTAGAGGCAGTTTCAAAGATTCCTGTTCTGTCTTGCGTATGCTCCGCCTTTCTCTTACCATTGTACTTAAAGAACTGGGGTGTCAACCAGGTATCAGCATTTGTCTGCCCTCATCTAACCTGCAAGTCCTTTCCAGTGGATCATAGAGGTTGGTGCCAGCTTACAACATGTCTTTCCAGTCCAGAAGTCTGCTTCTTCACAAGACAGCGAGGGATCATTACCTGTCGCTGGACTCCAAGAACTGTCTGGTCACATACGTGTGGATCAATAAGACTGGAGAAACTCTTGAAAGTAAAACCAGGACCTTTGACCAGGAGCCAGCTGCAATCACAGGTAAGGTCAACTCCTCAACACCAATCAAACCAATTTAATATCAATTGAAACCAATGCTTCCATGATTGAGCAATTGCGTTGGCTCAAGTTCCCTGCTGGAATTCAAACTCGCATCACTTGGTGTCTCGGCCGTCAGGTCAGGCCCATTTCCAACCATGTAAATCCATTCAGCACTTTTTGAGTGATGCCAATAACAGACACACGAAGCAACACGGGCGCTGACCTAAGGAGCTTCTAATGAAATCTTCCACAGCTCTGAACATCTCAAGCACAACATGTTATAAGTCAGTTTCCCAGATACTTGAATGCGTCGGTACAAATCTGTCATCAGTCATGTCTATTCAGCACATGTCATCACTCGCCTGTACAATCTGATCCAGGATATTCTGCAATAAGTCATGCGTGATGTTGCTGCAGGCTGCAGCACTCACATCCAACTCACTGCAGCATCACCGGACATAAACTGTGTCACCTGCTTTCTCAACAGCTGCTTTAGTTTCTGCCAAGTTTCCACTCTCTTTTTTTCTCCAGACATCCCTGAATGGAATGCAGTTTGGTTGGACCAGGGCAGGCATCTTGAGATCTACCTGGTCCCGATCCGCCTATTCCGAGATCCTTTTCTGCGTGACCCGAACAAACTGGTTCTCTGTGAAGTGGTAGACATTAACAAGTCGCCTGCAGGTAAAACACCTTTCACCGAGTCCACCGACTGGTATTGAGCTATTTCAAATATGTTGCCTACTAAGATAACAAACACAATCCCAACAATGACTTCTTCTGGCGTTTCCCGTTGCACCTGTCCTCTTTAGGTCTTCCTTTATCACATTCTTGGTCCTGGTACTCCCAATTCTGAAATGCTTTGTTGAAACAGGGCCACTTTCATTGAAACATTTCACACCATATGTTTGCAATCAGACATTAGTTTTCATATTACATACATTTTTGATGACTCATACAACGAGACATGTTTGTACATGTATTAAAAGTCAACTGTCGGCATTACGAAAGCTCCGCACGAAGGGCATTTGGGGAAAAAGAACTGCTATAACAGTATGTGACCCTCTAAAAAAACATACGTGGAGAATATCAATCTTTTAACTTCTTAAGCTGAAATGCAACACACTACCGTAAGTCTTTTGTTTTGGACAACAGCCTGCTGAATGGCAGTTATTATGGCAATACTGTAGTCCAGAGCCTATGTATGCAACTTTTTAAAATAATCAGTTTCCTAAGGGGACACATTTTATACGGCTACTGTTGTGAGGGGCCGTCAAGCCAAAAGACAGATGGACAGAAGAAGAACAGTAATTTTAATAATATAAAACAAGAGGACAAGAGGGAAATCTAATGTAAAACATAATCAGGCTTCACAGGATGCTAATAAGTATTTTATTATGAGTAATAATTGAATAATATGCTGGAAATACACATATGAGTAAGCAGTTTATTTAGGGTATTATATGCTCCCAAACCTAAAATGCAACCTTGTTTTATATTCTTGACATTTTCTCAATATAAATCTTGAATATTTTAAGTGGTGAACAGCTTGGTAGCTCAACTGTAAGGATGACTTATCAGTATAATGGCAGTTTCTCTGGGTTCCAGACATCTTATAAGATTCAAAAGTTCAACCACATTTCTTCTTCATTCCCGCCCCCCAACATCAGCTTTTAATCAGCGTTCCAAGTGTGTGGAGGTCATGAGGCAGGCGGCAAGATTCGAGCCCTGGTTCGGGATGGAGCAGGAGTTCACGCTCATCGATTTAGACTCCAGGCCGTACGCATGGCCCGGCAACGGGTTCATACCAGCGCGAGGTGAGATGACGGTCGACCGCAGCTGGCTGGTTCTGCTTCAGTGTTCATGGTTGTGTGGTGTTTTCAGTGTCCTGTGGTGTGGGTCTGAACAAAATCTACGGCAGAGACGTCAGCATCTGTCACCATAAAGCCTGCTTGTACGCTGGAATAAAGGTGTTTGGAACCAACGCTGAGGCTCTGCCCTCGCAGGTACGACGGCAGTCCATACATGATGGCGCGTTACCGCCTAACTGCTCAGCAAACACAAATATTTGAAAGAACGTTATGGCCACCTCATGATAGACTCTCTTTTTGCCTCTAAAATAACTAATGATTACACCAAAAGTGCATCTATTTTCTGTTCCCTCTGGAATTTTAAGTCTTCAATAATTATTATTTCTCATGAACCAAATATAACAAAGACAACAGCCAGGCTGAGCTGCAGTAAAACTGTGTTCCCAACAAAAGGTGAGAATAAAATCCAAGATTCTTTTGGATGAATTGTGCTGTTTCCTGTTATCTGAGAGTCATGTGACCTCACATGTTGTCACGTGTGCAGGTTTGAACCTGAATACATCCAAATGAACTGATTTCTCTAGCAGGATAAGATGTCAAAAATGACAAAGTTATGACAAGGCAGGATGTGCAGATTCGAGGAGGTCACTATAGACATCACGGATCGGAGGCTGGGGTGGAGGAGGGAATGTACATGTTCCATCTGAAGAGTGAATGTCCATGATGAGAGTGTGTGTCTGCTCAGTGGGAGTTCCAGGTCGGCCCGTGCGAGGGGATCGAGATGGGAGATCATCTGTGGATGTCCCGTTACATTCTGCATCGTGTGTGTGAAGACTTTGGGCTCGTCGCCTCTTTAGATGTCGTACCGGTAAAGAGCATCCACGTGACGTCAGGATGCCATGTGAACTTCAGCACCAAAGAGATGAGGAGTGAAGGAGGGCTCAGGTGAGTGACGTGTGACTGACAGCACCAGTGTCAAGTGAAGTCATTTTGTGTACGTTGAACCACAGATATATTGAAGATGCCATCGAGAAGTTGAGCAAGCGTCACCACCAACACCTCCAAGTGTACGACCCTCGCCAGGGCAGAGACAACATGTCTCGTCTGATCTCTCACTCCACCACCTCCAGCTTCACTCACTTCTCCAGCGCCGTCGCCGAGCGGAACGTCAGTGTTCGTATTCCGGGTCTTGTCAGTCGGAGAGGCTGCGGATACTTGGAGGACCGACGACCAGCCTCCAACTGTGACCCCTACACTGTCACTGCGGCTCTCATTGAAACGTGTCTGCTGGACAGCCTTGAGCAGGAAGAAGAGACGAGGGTCACCACCGAATTATGAAAGAACAACAACAAAAAACGTTGGATATTTTTGTTGTTGATGATGATGTTAAAAAAAATCTGCAGCTCTATTGATGTCGATGCATCATTGTGGATTTGTGAGACATGACTTGTTGCGACAGTGCCGCGCATTTTACATTTGCCACCAGTAGATGTCAGTAAATCGCTAGCTGCTGCTTCCAGCTATTAAGCAAATCTGATTCTCAGCCTTCTTATTCACCGTTACTGCTCAGTCAGAAAACAAAAAAAAAATAAAAATAAAAATAAAAATAAAACAAAAAAACAAGAGACAGGATTATAATTATAATAGGCTAATAATTTATTCACTTCACTGTTATTCATCAGTTATTCATCAATCATAAAATAAAGACATAAAAAACATATTTTATTTAAACTCCAAAGAGGATTTTCAGAATTTTCAATACTGCTCCGACAGGTGCTGTCATGAACAGTTTTTATCGTTGGGGGCACCATCACTTTCTTCATCATTTTTTCTTTTCAATCAGAATCAGAATCAGAATCAGAATCAGAATCAGAATCAGAATCAGAATCAAATTTATTGCCATGGTCAGTGGGGAGCCCACTGACTAGGAAAGTGCCTTGGAATAAAGTGCAAAAAAAAAAAAAAAAAATATATATATATATATATAATATATAAAATAAAATAAATAAAATAAAACAAATAATAAAACAAAATAAAATAAAATAAATAGAATAACATTACACAAGGCCGTTCATGAATTTAACAGTCTGACGGCCGAGGGAAAGAAGCTGTTCCTGTGACGGGAGGTTCTGGTCTGGATGGACCGCAGCCTCCTGCCAGAGGGAAGAGGAACAAACAGTCTATGTCCAGGGTGAGAAGGGTCGGCTCTGATCCGACCTGCACGTCTCTGGGTCCTAGAGGCATACAGGTCATGAAGAGGTGGCAGGCTGCAACCGATCACCTTATCAGCAGAACCTACGATGCGCTGCAGTCTGCTCTTGTCCCTGGAGGTGGCACTGTTGTACCAGACGGTGATAGAGGAGGTGAGGATGGACTGGATGATGGCCGTGTAGAACTCCACCAGCAACTTCGTCGGCAGTCGTAGTTTACGTAGCTGCCTCAGAAAGAACATTCTCTGCTGGGCCTTCCTGATGAGGGACCTGATGGTTGGCTCCTCAGTGATGGTGATTCCCAGGAAGCAGAAGGAGTCTACAATAGGAATAGGTGAACCAGCCAACATGAGAGGGGACAGAGGAGCTGTTACTCTCCTGAAGTCTATGACCATCTCCACTGTCTTCTGAGCGTTGAGCTCCAGGTTGTTGTTGCTGCACCAGGACACCAGCCGCTCCACCTCCCTCCTGTAAGCTGACTCATCTCCATCTGAGATGAGCCCGATGATGGTGGTGTCGTCCGCAAACTTGATCAGCTTCACGGACTCGTGGCTGGAGGTGCAGCAGTTAGTGTACAGGGAGAAGAGCCATGGAGAGAGAACACAGCCCTGAGGAGACCCAATGTTGACGGTCCGAGTGTCAGAGACAGTCGTCCCCAGCTGCACACGCTGACTCCGGCTGGTCAGGAAGTCTGTAATCCATCTGCAGAGGGAGTCAGGAACGTTGAGCTGGCGAAGCTTGTCTTCAAGCAGAGCTGGAAGAATTGTATTAAGAGCTTCCATGGTTGTTAACTATCACAGATTTGCAAGCTGTCAAGTCAATTCAGTGAGTCACTACTGCAGCCATATGTGGCGAATGTATTAAAACTGAGCAAGTTGCAAAACAAAAAAAAATTTTAGTGGCCCTCAAGGAGGCGCTTGCGGCCCAACCATGGGCCCCCGGCCCAATGGTTAAGAAGCACTGTTGTAGAGGCAGTTTCAAAGATTCCTGTTCTGTCTTGCGTATGCTCCGCCTTTCTCTTACCCTTGTACTTAAAGAACTGGGGTGTCAACCAGGTATCAGCATTTGTCTGCCCTCATCTAACCTGCAAGTCCTTTCCAGTGGATCATAGAGGTTGGTGCCAGCTTACAACATGTCTTTCCAGTCCAGAAGTCTGCTTCTTCACAAGACAGTGAGGGATCATTACCTGTCGCTGGACTCCAAGAACTGTCTGGTCACATATGTGTGGATCAATAAGACTGGAGAAACTCTTGAAAGTAAAACCAGGACCTTTGACCAGGAGCCAGCTGCAATCACAGGTAAGGTCAACTCCTCAACACCAATCAAACCAATTTAATATCAATTGAAATTACTTCTAAATTTAGGCAAAAGATCGGCGCAAAACACAGCATGGAAAAGTCTGTAAATATGTATGAAATACTAGTGATTCAGGCTCAGTGATTCAGAATCGTAGTCAGGTTTCAGACATCAAAAATGTGTTTTAAATGGTCCCTCCAAATTTGGGTTAGTTCAGGGTGCCCACTGAAGGTTCATCCCTGCGGTGTGGACCACACGGATGAACCGGTGAAGAGCAGCAGCAGAGTAAGATGCTTAGATTTATGTCCATGTTTTACTCATGATTTCATTTGGCATGATTTCAGACGCAGCACATTTAACTCAGCAGACAAATGAAACCAATGCTTCCATGATTGAGCAATTGCGTTGGCTCAAGTTCCCTACTGGAATTCAAACTCGCATCACTTGGTGTCTCGGCCGTCAGGTCAGGCCCATTTCCAACCATGTAAATCCATTCAGCACTTTTTGAGTGATGCCAATAACAGACAAACGAAGCAACACGGGCGCTGACCTAAGGAGCTTCTAATGAAATCTTCCACAGCTCTGAACATCTCAAGCACAACATGTTATAAGTCAGTTTCCCAGATACTTGAATGCGTCGGTACATATCTGTCATCAGTCATGTCTATTCAGCACATGTCATCACTCGCCTGTACAATCTGATCCAGGATATTCTGCAATAAGTCATGCGTGATGTTGCTGCAGGCTGCAGCACTCACATCCAACTCACTGCAGCATCACCGGACATAAACTGTGTCACCTGCTTTCTCAACAGCTGCTTTAGTTTCTGCCAAGTTTCCACTCTCTTTTTTTCTCTAGACATCCCTGAATGGAATGCAGTTTGGTTGGACCAGGGCAGGCATCTTGAGATCTACCTGGTCCCGATCCGCCTATTCCGAGATCCTTTTCTGCGTGACCCGAACAAACTGGTTCTCTGTGAAGTGGTAGACATTAACAAGTCGCCTGCAGGTAAAACACCTTTCACCGAGTCCACCGACTGGTATTGAGCTATTTCAAATATGTTGCCTACTAAGATAACAAACACAATCCCAACAATGACTTCTTCTGGCGTTTCCCGTTGCACCTGTCCTCTTTAGGTCTTCCTTTATCACATTCTTGGTCCTGGTACTCCCAATTCTGAAATGCTTTGTTGAAACAGGGCCACTTTCATTGAAACATTTCACACCATATGTTTGCAATCAGACATTAGTTTTCATATTACATACATTTTTGATGACTCATACAACGAGACATGTTTGTACATGTATTAAAAGTCAACTGTCGGCATTACGAAAGCTCCGCACGAAGGGCATTTGGGGAAAAAGAACTGCTATAACAGTATGTGACCCTCTAAAAAAACATACGTGGAGAATATCAATCTTTTAACTTCTTAAGCTGAAATGCAACACACTACCGTAAGTCTTTTGTTTTGGACAACAGCCTGCTGAATGGCAGTTATTATGGCAATACTGTAGTCCAGAGCCTATGTATGCAACTTTTTAAAATAATCAGTTTCCTAAGGGGACACATTTTATACGGCTACTGTTGTGAGGGGCCGTCAAGCCAAAAGACAGATGGACAGAAGAAGAACAGTAATTTTAATAATATAAAACAAGAGGACAAGAGGGAAATCTAATGTAAAACATAATCAGGCTTCACAGGATGCTAATAAGTATTTTATTATGAGTAATAATTGAATAATATGCTGGAAATACACATATGAGTAAGCAGTTTATTTAGGGTATTATATGCTCCCAAACCTAAAATGCAACCTTGTTTTATATTCTTGACATTTTCTCAATATAAATCTTGAATATTTTAAGTGGTGAACAGCTTGGTAGCTCAACTGTAAGGATGACTTATCAGTATAATGGCAGTTTCTCTGGGTTCCAGACATCTTATAAGATTCAAAAGTTCAACCACATTTCTTCTTCATTCCCGCCCCCCAACATCAGCTTTTAATCAGCGTTCCAAGTGTGTGGAGGTCATGAGGCAGGCGGCAAGATTCGAGCCCTGGTTCGGGATGGAGCAGGAGTTCACGCTCATCGATTTAGACTCCAGGCCGTACGCATGGCCCGGCAACGGGTTCATACCAGCGCGAGGTGAGATGACGGTCGACCGCAGCTGGCTGGTTCTGCTTCAGTGTTCATGGTTGTGTGGTGTTTTCAGTGTCCTGTGGTGTGGGTCTGAACAAAATCTACGGCAGAGACGTCAGCATCTGTCACCATAAAGCCTGCTTGTACGCTGGAATAAAGGTGTTTGGAACCAACGCTGAGGCTCTGCCCTCGCAGGTACGACGGCAGTCCACACATGATGGCGCGTTACCGCCTAACTGCTCAGCAAACACAAATATTTGAAAGAACGTTATGGCCACCTCATGATAGACTCTCTTTTTGCCTCTAAAATAACTTATTATTACACCAAAAGTGCATCTATTTTCTGTTCCCTCTGGAATTTTAAGTCTTCAATAATTATTATTTCTCATGAACCAAATATAACAAAGACAACAGCCAGGCTGAACTGCAGTAGTGTGTGTTCCCAACAAAAGGTGAGAATAAAATCCAAGATTCTTTTGGATGAATTGTGCTGTTTCCTGTTATCTGAGAGTCATGTGACCTCACAGATGTTGTCACGTGTGCAGGTTTGAACCTGAATACATCCTACTCAACTGATTTTTCTAGCAGGATAAGACAGAAGAAGTCAAAAATGACAAAGTTATGACAAGGCAGGATGTGCGGGTTCGAGGAGGTCACTATAGACATCACGGATCGGAGGCTGGGGTGGAGGAGGGAATGTACATGTTCCATCTGAAGAGTGAATGTCCATGATGAGAGTGTGTGTCTGCTCAGTGGGAGTTCCAGGTCGGCCCGTGCGAGGGGATCGAGATGGGAGATCATCTGTGGATGTCCCGTTACATTCTGCATCGTGTGTGTGAAGACTTTGGGCTCGTCGCCTCTTTAGATGTCGTACCGGTAAAGAGCATCCACGTGACGTCAGGATGCCACGTGAACTTCAGCACCAAAGAGATGAGGAGTGAAGGAGGGCTCAGGTGAGTGATGTGTGACTTACAGCACCAGTGTCAAGTGAAGTCATTTTGTGTACGTTGAACCACAGATATATTGAAGATGCCATCGAGAAGTTGAGCAAGCGTCACCACCAACACCTCCAAGTGTACGACCCTCGCCAGGGCAGAGACAACATGTCTCGTCTGATCTCTCACCCCACCACCTCCAGCTTCACTCAGTTCTCCAGCGCCGTCGCCGAGCGGAACGTCAGTGTTCGTATTCCGGGTCTGGTCAGTCGGAGAGGCTGCGGATACTTGGAGGACCGACGACCAGCCTCCAACTGTGACCCCTACACTGTCACTGCGGCTCTCATTGAAACGTGTCTGCTGGACAGCCTTGAGCAGGAAGAAGGACGGCGACTGGAGCGTGAAGATCAGGCAATTGTGGGTCAATGATTAGGAGAAAAATTGAAAAGCAGTAAATGTTTACATCTTTAACAATGACAAATAAAAATGCTTCATCAAACTAAAAGGCCCTTCATTAAGAAAAATGCGTAGTATATATATCGATTAAAAAAATCACTACACTACACTAGAGGAAAGAAGACCACAATCTCAGCTCATTCAGAACTTTTTCCACCGGTAGGAGTCAGTGCAGCGGCCGGTTTGTTTCATTTGCATGGAAAATACTTTAACAAATCCACGAGTAACACTCGAAACCTCATTGTGATTCCTGCAAATGTTTAATTTGAAAATAGTTTTAAAGTCTGCTTAAAAAGCAACATAAATACTGACATAAATGAAACACATTTGAAGGAAATGACTTTGACAATTGAAGCCACAATATACCTCCTAACACGAGTGTGTCGTCTGGTTACACGACACCTCATGTCACACATTATTATGAACAAAACAGAACGGAAACATGAACAACAAGAGTGAAACTAAAGTGCAAATTTGAACATAAAACACACAACATACTTACATGCTGGGCAGATCTGGGAACACAACTTAACATGAACTTGTTAGCGTAACTAAGTGTTTAACTCCACCTTCAGAACACAATCCGCGCCTATGTGATTCTTCAGCCTGTGATTGTGGTGTAGAAAGACCTGCATGTCAACATGCTCAGCGCTCAGACCGGCTCGGAGCTTCGAGGCAACGTTCCCCGGTGCAGAAAATAGCAGCTCGGCTGGTGTCGACGTCGCTGGGATACACAGGAACACCCGCGCAAGCTTGGAAAGTGTTGGGAAGCGAGTGGCATTCGTTCTCCACCATGACAGCGGATCCTCTCGCTTTGCTGCGGGGTGATCCCCAAAGTACACAAGAACCTCATTCTGCACAGTTTGGTTCATTTTTTGCTCCTCATCCTCCTCTTCCTCATCACTGGTGTCAGGTCCCAGCACTTTAGCAATGAAGCTTGACTTGGCACCTGGTTTCGGTGTGTGGACTGCTGTGGTGACGACAGACTCCGTCTCGTCGGATTTGATCTGCTTCAGCTCTTTACTTAAAGCAAATGCGATGGACTGAACGATGCTCTTGACCTTGAAAGCTTCCTGAGGAGACAAGAATTTGAGTTTTCTAAACCGGGGGTCCAGAGCAGCAGCAAGAAGTGCTTTATTTGGAAAGTCATCGTGGAAAACTGAGAGTTCATGCCATCTTGTACTTATTTGCTCCATCACCTGAGTCTGGAACAACTGGACTGCTGAGGTGTCAAAAGATAGAGACTGGATGGACTTGCCCAGGCTATGCACCAGATGTGGAATAGCAGACAGGGTAACATACTCATGACCTCTCAGAATCACTGTAGCCCCATCGAACGGCTCAACTGCCTGGCAAAACTCCTCAAGAACGGCCCAATGTTCAGGCTTGAGATCCAGGTCGGGTCTACCTTTTGGTGCCACTGCCAGGTCAGACAGTGCGGCAGTCAGGGGCCATCTTTGCTCCAGCAGCCGGGCTAGCATGAGATAGGTACTGTTCCAACAAGAACTTACATCGGACACAAGCGCTTGGTGAGGCGTGCCCATTTTCTGCTGCTTATCCCTCAGCTTGCTGCTGGCCAACTCACTCACCCGGAAGTGATGCACAAGACCTCTTGCTGCAGCTACGCACGTTGTCATTGTTTGGTTGTCGCTCGTCGCGCACTCCACCACCAGGTTCAGGGTGTGACCTGCACATGCCACTGATGTCCATCCATGCTTGTCTGACAAAATCTTCACTGCCGCGACAACGTTCGCACTATTGTCGTGGACAACTGCGTTGATCTTGTCAGGTGATATGTCAAACGAGGCAACAACACTCTCTAGCCACTCTGCAATGATCTCAGCAGTATGTCCGTCCTCGAGCAGCGTTGTTGACAGACTGTACGACTGCATGCTCCAGTCTTCTCCAACAAAGTGGCACATCACCCCAAGATAGGCCTCTGCAGGAACACTGGTCCACACGTCAGTGGTGAGGGCAACACCAGCCGCCCCCTGAAGAATACTCTTCAACGCCATTTTCCTTCCCTCGTACTCGCTCTCCATCATCTCCTTGAAACTGTCTTTTGACGGGAGAGAATAATTTGGGTTGAACACCTTGATCATTTCCTGGAACCCTTCATCTTCAACCATCGACAGAGGCCGCATGTCTTTCACTATCATGTGCAAGATGCTGTCTGTGCATCTTTCCGCCGTTTCAGTGGAACACAGAGGAGCCATTTGGACAAAGCCATCCAAAGCATGGCTGAAAAGGAGACAAACACATTTGATTAACATGATGCAGTCAGTGGCGAGGGACAAAATAACATGAATTACAATAAGCTGCAGTAGCAGGTGGCGTGCATCATTTACCATTAGCCAATCCAAGCGTGTAGTAAATATATTGCTGTGTTTCTCACAAGCAATCCTTCTGCTATCGCTTCCTCACTTAATGCTTATGACCAAACACAGCTTTTGTGCTTGTGCACATGGACCAGCAGAGATACACACATTCACAGCACCATTTCATCCCAACCAAGGTAAAGTACTCACTCAGTGTGGGCAGCGACTTGCTGTGGGGTACACGGTTGCCTCTCCAACAGAAAGCCATAGTTTGTGCTATTGCTTTTCTTTGCACTGCAAAAGTAACATGAATAATAATCAAGACATCTGTCGGGCAAAACTGATATGCGCTATTAAAATGAAGAGCATCCATGTAAATCTACTGTGTTTGATTCTAGAAACAGATGGAAATGGTTTGGCAGAAGCTGAACATCAGGAGTGTTCCACAAGAGCGTCACTGTGGGTGCAGGATTGTCTCCCAAACAAACAGCTGCACACAATTGGCAGGTGTCTGTAGACTGTAGTCAGGCGATCGTCAGTCTGGGGCTGCTAACAAGTGAACTGTGGGTCACACTATAGAATAATAATCTATGAATAAACCAACAGCCTGGTTATTAACGGTCAATAATCAGTAAGTATGTTGTTTAGTGTGAACTTTTGGTGAACACTATAATGATTTATTACACGCCAATATGCTATTAAACCAGATAAGAATAAGCAGTTTAGGGTGATATGTATTTTTGTTCCCTAGTCTGAAGTGTGACCGAACTATCGTACCAAAGAGACTCCTCCAAATATCCGAAATGCTTCCGCTTCAAATGCTCCCGCATCGTAGTCGTGCTGCCATGATAAGCAAGGTCCATTTTGCAAACCGAACAAGTGATCCGTGTCTTTGACGAATTTAGGGTGAAGTGGTCCCACACTTTGGATGTTTTTGCTCGCGACGCGGGTACACTGGTCGCGGCCATTTTTCACGACCTGCTGCTCGCACTCGGGCATGTTCGTTTCGGGCCGAAAAAGCACGAGTGACCACGTCACAAAGCTCGTCATTTCGAGTCCCATTTCTTTCAGTTTGATGGCTGCACCTGCTGCAGTGTCCAAACTCTACAGTTCACTTCTATGTTTTTTCAGTCAAGCCAAGTACAATGTAGCTACGTCGTTTTTGATCAAATATATATGTGTGTGACAAACGAAACCTATTTGTGTGGCACTGGATGATGATGTTTAGTTTATTTAAAAAATGTTTGAAAATGTGACATATTCTTCAAATATTTGTAGTGTTTTCCTCCAATTTAGTACTGGGTAGTTTATAGACAGCAAGTGTTCTGTTTACTGTCTAGTTCTCCTTTGATAAAGCTGTGTTCTCATGAAAGGAATATGATATAATACAATGATTGTACATTACAGTCATTTATAAATGAATTAACATACATATGCTATTCAGACAACACATTTGAATCAAATGTGTTGTTGGGATTTCCTGCAGGAAAAACCGACCACTTCCAGGCATCACCTTTGTTAGTCTCATCCCCTCAACATCCAGACCTCCAGAGGTGGAGGTCTCAGGACTGGTGGAGACTGTGTGCTTCCCCTGCTTATGTGAGAGGTCCAGGAATGTCAGGGGTGGACCAGGACGAGAAACCAACTGCTTCCCAAGCTCTCAGGTGCCACCATCAGCACTGTGAGCTCTCTGTGTTTACACTTGGTGCAGAAAGAGTAACCTAAGCAGGAGAGGTAGGAAGCTGTACAGCAGCCCCGGTGGCCAGACTGGAAAGCCAACCGAGGTGTGGGGTGTGTTGATGCGCTCAAAGAGAATCGTGGGGGCTTGAGGTTTCCCGTTTGCTTTTGCAGCAAAAAGAATTGGGAGCTGATCCCACTTGTCTGCGCTGATGTTCAAAAGTCCCCGGTGTTAGCTGGTGCTCGGTGTCAGGGTCAGTGATCTAACCTCTGCTCTGAATGCTCAGTTAGGCTGTGGTCACGGAGCCGTCTGACCTGATCATGTGACATGATAAGGCTTCTCACCCGCTCTCACGCCACGCTTGACACTTGTGTCATGCCAACACCGCCAAGTGACGACGTGTAATAAATGTTACACCCCTGGCATTTAATTTTGTCATGCATCACAAAATCTTGATGTCAATAAAGGTTGCCACTGAAACACTGAAGACAATAACGTAAAAAAATTTGGTGGGACTTTAACAAGTTAATTACCATTAATTAATGCTCTCCAGAACACAGGGAGCCTTTGTAAGTGCAGGAGTTCCTGGTCCACGGATCACACTGATGCACAAGACACGTCACACCTAGGATGACAACAACAACAACAAACATGGAGGAATCCCTGAACAAAAGCAAACAAAAGCATCTGTTTGGTTTTGTTCAGGGATGTTTTTCACTACACAATGCCAGGGTTTCCACTACTCTGAATGTATTTGAAATTCTTATAAAATTGAAATTCTTATACAAATATTTTCAAGACATTAAAAGAGCTTTAGTTTAAATAAGGTGATATAAAAACTTGAATATAGCCACCATTGTGATTTATTGTGCTACTGTCAAACTGATGCAAAATAAACAATATTTTGTTGTTTAAATGTATGTATGGCTCCATCATTTGATTCAGTAATATACCAAATTCAAATTAATTAATTAGATTCATTTTTTTAAAATTGAATCCCACCCCTAGTTAAAATAGCTCACTTAAAAAAAAAAAGGAAATATAATGCTTTTCCCCGTCGACACAAAACAGTGTTGCCGTTTATGTTGCAACTATCATAAGACATAGTAGTCACTGTTGTTTTCATTGACAAACAGGTGTGACCAAGCTGTTCTAAATGCTTCGGTGATTGATATTTGTGATCAGTTGGAACTGGACTGGACACAGCAGCACAACAAGTATCACCATAGTCCCTCTTGCTCTCCCAAATAAATATGCTTTGAGTGAGGTGGCCAGTTTGTAATCTATAACTTCACTTCAACTTTGGAATTACATAGCTTCTATATTACTATTGCATTATATTACTATTTGATTCCTGAAGGAAATAAGTTGCAAAAGAGGCCCCCTTTAATGGATTATTGTCCTTTAGAGGACTACAATGTTCTTGCACACAAATACTGGCTCAGTCCACAGTACAGTCTGAGTTCTGGAAGTGTTTGAGGTTTATATGGGTAAACCCGTTCTTTCAAGTCGCCCACAAAAGAAGTCTGCTGTTGGATGCAGGGGCCAAACATATCCTGCAGTTTCTTGAGCGTTTCTTTCAGAAAGAAGGTCTGTTTCCTCCCTGCGGTGTGCACAGCAGCGTCACCCGTCATACCTCCTGATTATCTTCAACTGCTGGGTGTGAAAAAGGTTTCAAGCAGAGTCCCATACTGGGCCCTGTTGACTCTTTCTGGCTGACCTCCCTGCTTGGAAAAATAGAGGTTCTTTAAGTCACAACACCACACCAAAGATGACCAAGGAAAGAATGTTATAACAGTCAAAAATTCATTCATTATATTTCCAAATAAAGAAACATTTTTTTGAGAATTATAAGATGCAGCTAAGATGCATGGAGCTGTTAGGAATAAATGCAAAGGTGAAAGGCGTGAGGTAAATATTGTGTTTAATTAACAAACATCAGTCAGGGAGCTGACATTAGTCAGGGGTCGGAGGGGATGGGATGCTATAAAGCACAATGCACATGTGTAGAGGTGTGGACATATTTATCTGTTACACAAGGCGCAGGAAGTTCTATAGAACACACAGATCAGGATCCAAGTCTACGGTACAAAAAAACTTAGCAGCAACATGTTAACATCTGAGAGCGAGGGGCTAACAAAGTAGTTTCATTTAGAAAAAAGTCACAGTATTGTTGAAGCATCAATTTGTTAAAAAGGTAAAAACAGTTCTAAGCATCTTCTAGGGTCAATGCTACGCACAAGAGTGTTTTGAAACTCTAATATAAAGACCTTCTGGCATTAGCACAGTACAAACTTTTAGGAAACAAAAATATACACGGTCTTCACGTCACATTTGTAGATTAAAATGTAACTAAGGTCTCTGGCAAGCACAACAGTCTCAGTGATCCAAAAAACACATTTTCAATCAAAATAAGAGGACACCGTTTTTGTTAGTTCAGCTATCGTAACAGATTATGTCTTTTTAATACAAAAATAAGGACAATATAAATTAATATATATTAAAAGAGAATCAGATTGATACATGGGGATCTACTGAATAAGTACAGGTATTTATGATACAATAAATACTTGTCATCATGACGGTGGGGTAAACAGAGTCGTGGCAGGTGATATAGAACTTAGTGAGTTTGTATGTGTTGTTCAGTAGCTGTATAAAACACCACATCTGTGTGGAGCACCGTCACACAGTCTTGAGGAACTTTGTCACACAGGCAGCAGTCGTGGGTCTCCCTTTTGCCTTCTTGTGTCAAAAATGCAGCGCCTCCTAGTGGCGAGTCTGTGTTACTACCAGTTAGGGTTATTTCTAAAACACTCACAGACATGGGGAGCAGGAAGTTCTACAGGAAGCTGTCACTGACCGGGTCAGTCCTCCAGGGAAGGGACAGTGGCACACCATCGGAGTCATCATGACTGATAAAAAGAAGCGAGGAAATGTCTTTTTTTTTTCTCCACTTCGTAATAAAAATAGTCTGTTTTTTTTTTACAATATGATTCAACATCCCCATCAATCATCAGTCCAGCACTGACAAGGAAGGATTTTTTTTTTCTTTTTTCCCCAGAAATACAAATGGCGGGATGAGTGGTGTTGGGTTTGTCAGGTCGGGCAGGAACACAAAACTGTAGAAGTGAAAAATCGGAGGGTGCTGTCTCTTAATCTTTTACGAGGAACACTTTGTACAGCCACACTTGACGACTTTCTCCACTTCCTGGACAAAGGAGGAACCGTCGGTGCACTGGAAGGTGTATTTCCTGCGTTTGCTGCGTAGGGGGGTGCAGCAGGTCGCCAGTCCGTCTGCACCCCCAGTGCAGCTGCCCCGACACTCTAGACGGGAGACCTTCTCCTGGGTTTGGCACGCCGCGTAGCCTTGCTGGCTCTGGTAGTAATCTCGGACCCGTTCACCTCGACAGGCCACCTCTGCGGGAAAACCGGGTCAACATTAGTCACTCGGACGACAAAGGTGAGAATTACAACAAAGCATGGTGATATTATGAGTGATACGCTTTGGCCTTCCACACGTGAGCAAGTGGAGGCTACAAATGTCAAACATTATCATGGAAAATTCCTAAAAACTGAAAAGAACAGAAGGAAGACAATGAGCGTGACTCGGTGATGAAGGGGGGTTATGGCGTAGGAGACGGAGTTTCTGTGGCAACCCCTGTGTGTGTGAATATTCGGAACATTGTGTCCACTTCATAGTAAAAAAGTAAAACATGACCCTGATTATTTGTTATTCTTTGGCCATTGCCAAAGAGAAACCACCCCTAGCAACATAACAAGGTCCCATCACATGCTTCAAACATGAGAGAAGAACTGAAGCCACATTTATGTGGGAGATGATCTACTACATGGAGCCATGCAAATGGACGAGCTACTTTCTATTGGACCCGACAGCCTCACCTGAGTGACCCCTCGAGGGGGACTGAGAGGAAGCTCAGAAGAAGCTGGTTTGAAGAGGCAGCAGATTAGAAGAGTTAAGACAGAGAGTTAGAAAACACACAAAGCGGAAACTACTTGGTTAGTTCTGCTCATAAATGTTGAAGGCGGAAGCGGCGCTCACCTTTGTCACATGCCTCTCCTGTGTAGCCGCTGTTACATTCGCAGTACGCCTTGCCCAACCCTGACACTCGACATTTGCCGTGTTTGCAGTAGAGTAGGCTGCAGGCGGCGGAGGACTCCTGATTCTGCGCGTCACAGAGGACGCCGGCAAAGCCTGGCTGGCAGCGGCAGGAGTAAGAGTAGGAGTTGATGGCGAAGCAGGTCCCGTGGACACACCTGAAGTTCGACGACACAGATGTCATTTTAGTCACAGGAGCTAACGTGATAAATACACCTTTGTATTGTTGACACAACACACACTGGATGTCACTGGTTCCCCATGGTTATTTGACAGCTTTAATAGAGGGATATTCCAGTGAGAAGCTCTGAACTCACTTGTTGCCATCGCATGGATTGTTGACTTGTTCATCACACAACGTTCCAGTCCAACCCGGGTGGCAGGTGCATGTGAATCCCCGATGGCCAGTGGGGTGGCAGTCTCCTTGCTCACATGCTCCTCTTTGACACGGCTGGCAGCCCGGCTCCACCCCCTGACCCAGCCAGCTTCTGCCAGTGCTCTGCGCCTTCTCCGAGCCTGCAGGTCCAGATCCCGCTCCGAGGTCCTGGAGCTTCCCGTTGATGTATAGATTACGCAGGCAGCCGTGGAAGCTGGTGCCATTGCGTCCACTGGAGCTGTGTTGCAGAGCTGACAGACCGCCCGAGGCTGAGGTCCGTTCAGGCATCCCTAGAAGAGAAACGACTCCACTGGTTCACACATGCTCTTCTTCATGTGCTATATTATTCATTCAGACTTTCAATCTTTCAACTGTAACAGTTAAACAATGTGGAGTTATTCACTATTTGTTATTCGCCAAGTTTTAAATACGGAACATTAAAGAGTAGCAATGGAGTTTCAGATATACTTTTCAAAGACCAGTATTTATTTTTCTAAACGAATAACTAGTCTACTAGAAGTCAAGCTGGAAAGCCTGTGTCATGTCCGCACTTTGTTTGACTGTTTTGTCCGTGTTGTTTCATGCTATTATTTTGGTCACTCCCGGTTGTTCCTGTGTTTCCTCTTCCTTCTTTCCATTCAGCTTTTCGAGCGGCACAGCAGGCGTGCATTTGATCATCCTCCAAGCCTCCCATTGATATCAATGCCTCAACGCCAACTTGTGCCGTCAGATGGTTGCTTCGCGTTCCTTCACGGTAAACTCTTCCAAGACTTAAACTCTCTTGTTCCATTCCCTAGAATTTTCTAGCTCCTGTGTGCGCTTGAATTCCATTTCAGACACTTTCTTAGTTCCCTGTTCTTCCTCCCTCCATTTCTGTTTCTCTCCTCTCCTTCGCTATTCTACCCACGTGTGCGCGTTTTGCAAGCCTCACTTTTCATTTCTCATTGACGTAGTTATATTCTCGTGTGTGTTTTCCACCACCAAGCGCTTTTTGTTTACTGGGCCTCCTGAGCTTGTGCTTGTGTTCTCTGCGTTATTTAGGCTTGATTCTAGTTCGGTTCCAGATTCTTCCCCAGTCCCCACGTGTAGTTTCCGGTCCGCGCTCTGGTTCCGGCACCTTTTGTTCTCCTTACGAGTTTGTCTGTAAGTTGTCTCGTCTCTATTCATTCATTTCTTGAATTACTCTCCTCTCCGTGCCTTCTGTCGACCAGCACACCTTGCACTTGGGTCCAACCTTCAGTAGCCATGACAGCCTGGTGTGACCTCTGCAGTCACCTGAGCTAATGAACACCTCACAGCCAGTTTTATTAATGAACGTCCATCGCTGAAGATGTTCCAGATAATTTCATTCTTCTATTCTGTGCAGACGAACTTGTCAGTGAATTCTATTTTTAAAAGTGAAATAATGAGCTCGCCAAAGCCGATCTGCTCACCTCCCAGGTAAAGCGGCGAGTCGATGTTGAGTGTGGACTGTTTACTGATGGAGTGGATGGATTTTGGCAGCCCCCCGTCGATGGACAGAGACAGAGTGTCATCGGACGCCACCAGCTCGACGGCGTGGAAAGTCCCATCATTCACCGTCTCCACGCTGAGACAGACATGATTAGCATCAGCGTAAGAGTCGTTCATCATGAGAACGAGGCGCCGTGAGGATGAATGTTCACCTGTAAATGGCTGACGGAGGGTAGGCGCCGGTATCGTAGCTGACCCGCAGCCGTCCTCTGAACAGCTCCATGGCAATGTGATCATTATCCCCTTTGTACAGCAACACCCCACTGTCCTCATCTGTAGCAATCTGAGAAACAAACCAGCATTTCCATTTGTGACAAACTGGAGCTGCTCGTGCACTGCTTTGTCAACACCAGAAGTGGAACTACATGGCATTTTTTTATTACAGAAATAACGCATTTTGGACGCACAATGGACTCACATATTACAAAATAAATAATGCAGTGCTTACTAATGGAGCAAAAACACATTCTTTGAAATGTTTATCTTGCAGGCAAAATTCACTACAATACAAAATGCTGATTCAAGCAAAGTTATAAATGAACACCTAGTTGCAACACAACTACTTCAGTTGAAAAATGCAAAATGTATTCTATCAAATGTACATTAGAGATAGTCAGCCAGAAATATTACCACCACATGAGCCAAATTTGAACGTCAGTTTCAGCACTCACCTGCAGGCTGATGTTGGTCTGCGGTGAGATCAGGTTGGACGGGAGTTGCAGGTACGACTCTCGGTCGACAAAGTTGACACTGACCAGCGTCTCGCAGCGTTCTCCCTCATAGCCATGAAGACACTGACAGCGGGGGTCCGCTCCCATGACTACGCACTGCGCCCCGTTGAGGCAGTCGTGGTTGTCGCATGGACTGGTGCGAGGAAGGACCATCGGGGGGGAAAACTCGCAGAACAACCCACTGAGAAACAGGCGACACATTTAGGAAGTGTGGCTGTACTGTATATTTGTACCTTGACCTGCTTCAATATCCTGTAATCTTCATTCTACTTTGTGTTTTTTGAAAATAATGTAATATGACAGCAATTATTTATAGAAAGTAAGAATAATTTAGATTTGGAGAAATTACATTTCACATTTTTTTTTAATGTACTAATTATGGCCGTTGTTTTCTTCAGGATCTGGCAACAAAAACAGCCACACATACGCCACACATCAGTGGCTGCCGTTCATGATCTAAAAAAAAATGTTTCTGGTATTTTGTTGTTTGATATGCACTACAATACTTCAGCAACTTTCATTGAGTATGAAAGGTCCAAGAGCATCATTATCTTTTTTTTAAAACTTTTATTCCATTATCCATTTCATAGTTCTTCAAGTAAATTAAAGTAGTTCAGGACAGTGAAGTGAGTGACACACATCAGCTAACTCGTAAGACACAGTGACTGGTGGCGTTACTCACCTGTACCCCTGCGGACAGACGCACGTGTACCCGTCGACCGCGTCAATGCAATGGCCTCCATTTTGACATTTGTTATCTTTACAGTCGTCGAAGTCCAACTCACAGTGCTCACCTACATAACCTGGAGTGCACTCACACCTGTCAAAGGCAGGAGGAGACTAGCTCAACTTTTGAACTACAAATGTCAATTTTAAGGTAAAATAAAATTGACCTTTTTATTTGACCTTATGTTATTGCTTGATTTGATTTTTTTTTGTAGCTGTATAACTCACTTGTATCCTTTATTGATGAGAATGCACTTGGAGTCATGTTGGCACGGGTTCAACTCTGGTGCGCAGAAGTCCAGCTTTTCTTCGCAAAGCTCACCTGGAGAAACACACATCCAGGGTCTTATTCACACAGACTTAAGAACACACTTACACGAGCAAACATAAACAAGAATTTCACACTTAAGAATATCATTTGTCAAGAAAGTTCCAACATGTAACATTCCAATCTTTCAGTCTGTTTGGCTCCTGTGTGCGTGTGTGTGTTTGTGTGTGTGTGATGATGGATGACTCTCCCATGGGCAGCACTAACACAGCCTTCTGATAAATGATCTCATTTCTGGGAATGTCAAATACGGCATTCCCAGGTGTGTTGCGATGCGCTGTCTCCTCGGACCTCCGAATTGATTCCAAATAAATCCCTGAGGAATAAACTCAGTCCAGACAACACAAGATAATTAAAATCTTACCCGATAATCAGCTCGTGTCCTACGAATATAATCTCTTACATGAGTAAATCATCTCACTAATGTGACTGTTGCAGTACGTTTGTGTTTTTGAGTAAATCATCTCACCAATGTGACTGTTGCAGTACCTTTGTGTTTTCTGCACTTGAATTGATTCAGCACTTTTCATTTTTTATTCTCTTGAGGGCTGCATTCACTTTTATGTCCTCAATTTTATCCCATAAAAATATGCCTGCTGCCGTTCTGTAAAGATGCAAATCAATACGGAGAGCTCTGTGTTTGTGGACAAATGACTCGGCTATTATTGTCTGTGCATGTAAGAGTCCAATGTTGCACTCGTTTAATGGAATTTAAACGTAACTATAAACACATCCATACAGTATATATTGCCTGTTTAGGTCTTGCTTCAAAAGACTCCTTGAGACTCCTAAAGATGGGCGGAGTTTATGTGCTGCAGCTGGCAGATTCCTCAGAGGACGGATTGCAGAGTCAGTGATGTGTTTAAACATCAAGGACATGCACTGCTAACATGGAGCCAGAGAGTATAGTACCTGGTAATGAATTTCAGTTTTTGAGTTTGCAGGGATAAACCACAGGAAATGAGGAAAGAAACGTAGGGCGGTGGGAGAAAAGAGAAAGACGGCAGGGACAGAGAAGAACAGACTGACCTCTCTCCACCTCATTGGTAGCAGCTGCGACCACAGAAAAGACGGACAGAAAGCAGAGCGAGACAGCAACAGAGAGAAGACGGCCACAAATGTTAGCGATCAGAGACGGTTAGCACACTGCAAAAGCAGACGCACAGCTCACGTGGACACGCCGGCACCGTGAGTTACCTGTGTACTCAGGTGAGCACATGCACGTGTAGTTGTTGATCCCGTCCACGCAGGTGGAGTTATTCTCACAGTCGTTGTCCTCGCAGTCATCAATGTTGACCTCACACGTGTCGCCCTCAAAGCCTTCTGGACACACACACCTGAAATGGAACAAATATCACTGAGTAAAACGGCCAAAAAGTAATGATGAAGGTGAAGGCAATTTCTATTTTAGGATGATTGCGGTGCATGACTTAGAAGTGACTATATACTTGTTTGAGCGTTTGTTTAAGCATTGCCCTCAGAGTTAGCAAGCTGAGGCGCCACCTAGAATGAACCATGTTCATCCATTTCTGAGAAATTGAATTTGGAAAGCAACAAATTTAGTGCCTACACGAACCGCTTCGTCTTCCGGTGACTCGTCTGGGTGTAAAACATGCACGTATAAAGTTCTAGAGCGGCCATGTTTTACTAAGTTAGTATAGAATGTGTGACAAATAGTGCAGATCGTGGGTTATTTATAAGGCCATTTTTGTTGCTCACTCCATTCTTTACAGACCATTCTGAATTGGGGGGGATTTTGGAAACTCTGATATAATATATCTTCATAAATAGAAACACTTCAATGTTTATTTTGAAGCCAGCTACTCAATTAGTATGTGAGATTCGATTTTGGTGCGACGGATTGTAAACAGAAACTCTGGCTGAAAATGAAGGCAAGTCTGTCAATATTGTGACTCTCTTTCTAATGATCTTGCGAAAGTGAAGAAAATAACACAAGTGGTCACAATGTTATGGACTATTCCCCGCAGGAAATCATGGGGATCTGTTGACAGACACGGCAGGCACCTTGTGCTCTAATATCTCATCCCATATTCAACATGGGCATCCCTCCTCTAAGCGGCGCAGACGCAGAAATCATTCACATAAAGACGTCCGGAAGACCATATTGAATGGAAGGGAGTCGGGCAACATAGAGGGAATACAAATCAATGGATGGATCCCTGGAGGTTCAGACCAGCTCCACAGCGCACAGACAGCCATTAGCCTGCCTCCTGTTAATACTGATCAGCCTAATGAGGAAAATAGCAGCCTCACAACAGGGCTGTCCAGAGGACAGACGCTCCCCTTGAGCCAATTACGACCAGTAAGTTCACCCCTGCTGCCATTAGCATGGCAGCACCATCACCGGAGCGCCTGATGCTGTCAGCGGCTCACAGGTTTATGGAGAAAAGTGACCGATGGTGGCAAACACACCCTTGAAAGTAGAGTCTTCACTTCCAACCAAGCCAATCAGACACAGTACAGAAGGACTTCAGGTCAGAATTCTGCCTAATGAATCCATCTCTTCCTAAGTGGATCCTCTCGAGTGGGAGCAGCATGACCCCCACGTGCTGCATGATTTATTAGCCGATTGAGCGATGACATGGGTATTGGGAAATGGTCCGCTAGCAAAGGAATATGCCGCTAGGATTTGACAGTGAAGGGGAAAACAAAGTGACAGATGGCACTTTTCTCAACAACATCTGCGTAGAGATTACAGATGTCACACCAGGTCTGGTGGGATGAGCATTAGTTACACTTCACTCCACTGAGAAGCTTGAAGAATGGCCTCTCGACGCTCTCTTCTTTTATCGCCGTCAGCCATAAACTTGATTGTGAACAACTGTATCTGCTTCTTGCTGAAGGATTAGAGGGACAGACCATTTATTTGGTGGTGAAACATTTAGAACCTGACTGTGTCACGCTCAAGAAGAAGACACACCACCATTTCTTAAGAGGTACGTTCACAGCGAGACACAGCCAGAGCGACTTTCATGTTCTTCCTTGCCTCACATCCACAAACATTCTGACTGCAAGTCTGATTTCAAAGTATTGCAGCTAACTTCCCTGTGGGCCTGCAAGTAAAAACTAGCTTCATTTGGTTTGACATAGATTTATTATTGCCCCAATTAAGTCCTTTGAAAACCAGTTTCTCTAGTTTATATTTCTTGCAGTTTTTACATGCATCTGGCTAATGTTGAGCTACCTTAACAGCTTCTTATGAGAGACTTCATGGACATAACCATGTAAGGTCTTGCATTATTCAGTGTAAACAGGACACAAAATCTCACATTCTCAATAGTTGCCTCCCTCTTCTTCTATTGACCAGTACTTCCATTTCTAACATCCTTCCTCTACATATTTTCTGTCTCTCCTCTCCACGAGTTCTTGTTTAAAATTCCCCCATTCATGTCAACTATTTCCACTCACATGACCAGTTCACTTTCTTAAACACAACATGCAAAAGGGCTGGTGGTGAATCAAAACCATGTCTCCACGATGTGGTGGCATCTGTCACAGAGCCTTGTCCGCTCTGACAGAACTTTAATTTCTCATGTCCTTTCCTTCACACCTCCATCTCTTCATCCAACTTGTTAGTGGTTTACAACCTGTTCGGCATGTGGATATCAAGTAGACACTCATGACGGACCAATTTCAATATAGTGTTCTGGTAAGTGGTAAGTAAGTTCCTGAGATTTGGTGCAGCCGGTAAATGTTAGTCAGTCTGTCATTGGGATGTTGAATATGCCAGTTTCCTTTCCCACTGACACAGGAAAGATGGACATTGTTTAAGTAAGATTTTCTAGCCCCATCCAGGCTACAGAAATAAATCATGTATGTCTCACCAGAAGTTGCCCCCATCTCCTTCCTTCAGATGGCAGGTCCCTCCATTCAGGCAAGGATTGCTGATGCAGGCGTGAATTGGCTCTTCGCAGTTTTGACCCTAGGGACCCCAAAAAACATCATATATTTACAAAGGTTTCATCAAAACTCTTTGTTTTTTTCAAAACTCAGTACCTTAAAGCCAAAGGGGCAGTTGCAGCGGTAGTAGTTGACCGGGTCATTGGAGCAAGTGCCATCATTTTGGCATGGATTGGACAGACAGGGCTCACATTTAGCCTGGACACTTAACTCCACTGGACCTGTGGAAAAGCAAACGTATACTGTAGGTTTAAGCTTTTGTGTTAGCCATGTGGAACCTGACCACGACACACATTAATACATTTTTGGGGACTTGTATGTCAAAACCCTTAGTTGTGGTCCTCTAGATCTATCTTTCAGTTTTTCAATGAGAGAACCAGTCAGTGAGGAAAAAGGATTTCACTGACTTGTACCCATCATCAAGTTCATTGAGTCACTAGCCAAAGATTATGATCACAAGTGAGGGTACAAGCAACACATTCTCACGCCCAAGAGCAAGAGGGGGCAGTACAATGTCTGTGAAAACTAGCAAGCTCAGGCAGAAACAGTTGCGGCTCATGAATGCAAAGCAATATGTGTGTTTTCCCTGCGACGTACAAGTCCCCAAGTTGACAAACAAGCAACGCTGGTAGGAACACAGGGAGCTTGAAGGGAGAAAAAGGCTGGTTTGGTTTTCTTCAGGGTTGAAGGACACAAGCGAGTTGGGGCAGTCTGAGGGAACTTAGGAGACCAACAGAGGAGAAAGTACTTATGTTCGATACTGTACCTGCTACCAGAAAACCACACGGCCCAGGAACCTCTACCGTGCGTCAGTCAGGTTAGGTCAAAAATAGGTTTCAGTCACGCGTTCACAGGTAGTGTGATTCAACAGTACAGTTAATCAGAAGACCACAGCAGATTCAGGGAGGAGCTAAAGAAACAGCTTTGGTTGGTAACTTTAAAACAACAGTGCTTTGTTGTTGGTGTGACTCTCAAAATATGACACATACGTGACATGGTGAAATTGTAAACAAGGAAAAATATACTGAACATTGATAATTCAAACATTACACAACAAAAAAATGTTTTGGAGCATCATATTGGCTTGAAAATTGATAAAAAGGATTTTTGACTAAAACACATGCTGGGAGATAAATATGCAACACAGCTAGGCTTTTTGCGGCAGCCAAAGCTTTATCAGGCCCACTAACGTTCTCTTGTGGGTCTCATGGTGAAAAGCCTTTGCCAAAAGTTATATGTATAAATTAGGGGTGGGATTCGATTTAAAAAATTAATCTAGTTAATTTGAGATTAATTAATCGCAGTTAAATTGCATAAGAATATTTGCCACAAGAAGCCACATCTTTCAATTTGAATGAATTTGATGGAGCGATACATACATTTAAACAAAATAAAGTAAAATAATTAATAAAAAGTAATGTAATTATTTTGCATCAGTTAGACAATAGCACAATAAATCAGGATGGTGGCTATATTCAAGTTTTGATATCACCTTATAAAGCCCTTTTAATGTCTTGAAAATATTTGTATAAGAATTTCAAATACATTCAGAGCAGTGGAAATATATTTGTATAAGAATTTAGATTTTATCATGTTAAATTAAATTATTTTTTTGGTTATACTTAATTAATCATAATAGTGTTATTTTAATTAATTAATCGTAATCATCAGTCCCACCACTAGTATAAATATATAGATATTTATAAGTGGACATCAGATCAAGAGGATGTATCCACCTGTGCAGGTGAACTTCTTGGACGGTGTGGTGAGCAGCAGTTTATCTGTCATATCTCCAGGCCCAGCGCAGCGGGCGATGCCTGGTTCCTTGTAGCCACTCTTCACCCAGTCTGACAGCCACTGCATGTGGCAGTCGCAGTACAGAGGGTTGGCGCCCAGAGCCCTGCAGGACAGTGAGAGGAGAGTAAGCAAGGATACCTCTGTTAAGACTTATCTACCTACATCTATTATTTGAATGCTTGGCAAAGAAGGAATATGTAATATTGCTGTGAAAAGGGGGTGCTACTATGAACAAGTGGTATTGATCAAGGAGATTGAGAAGTGTGTGTCTGTGTGCTTCTCACAGGTGGGAAAGAGATGCCAGGTCTTTGAAGGCTCCTTCTGGTATCAGCGATATGTCGTTACCATGGAGAGACCTACGGGAGAGCGAAGGTTGAGCCGGAATGTGTGGCGCACATGTGGGCGATTGAGAACCGGCAGTTTTGCTTCTGTTACAGATACTCACAATAAGCGAAGAGACTTGAGTCCATCAAACGCCCGCACTGGTATGCACCGCAGGCGGTTGTAACTCAGGATTCTTTATCCCCACATAAAAAAAAGATAACCATTAGTATGCTGATCATTTTTAACCAAGTATGATGAGGTGAAGAGCAACATAGCTTATATGTGTAAACTGTATTGCTCTCCTTAACATCTTATTACATACAGACATTAACAGATTCATTCATTGGAAACATTTTGTAATTGTTGTTCACACTAGATGGGCCATTATATTTACTCATCTCATCCCCATACAGAGCCTCTTACACCAGCACAGTTCTGATTCTGGAGCTGTAGTGGATTCTGTGACTCAATATCTATTCTGAAAGCCTTTGCTTTCATTCGACTGTCAAGCATGTAACCACTTTTAATGATGTGGAGACATAGACGGCGATTATGTCTTTGAGGTACTGGCATGTGAGTTGGCCAATATAGTTTCCCGAAGTGACTGATACGACATGCCCATTGATGATGTCATGGTTCACGGGCCTGCATCCTTTAAGTTCACAAAGCCCGGTTGGTCCAAACTTAGGTGCGGGAACTTCGCTCCATGCTGGATATGAACCGGCAACCTTAATTCTGAGAGCGTGCAGTTGCTACTTCCACACCATGCAGCCTTGCTAGCCTGGTTCTGGACACATACATCGGGGAATTTGTCTTTACATCACACCATAGTCTTCTCCCCTCACAAGCTTTGCCTATGGGGAGCATAAGTCCTGCCCATCTACTTCCGCCTCATGGGACCTGAGTTAACAAAAAATATGAACGGGAGTCAATGGTGAGTTATTTTCTGACCGAGCTTGAAAAATGCCATAGATCTGACACATGATGTCTGTGAATCTGAATGATACAGTCTAAGGCCGTGATAGCACTGCCTTTTGACCGGCATCAAAAGTTACTTAGGTTTTGTGTGATATGAACTATAAAGCTCATGGATAATCGGTCGAGTGTGAGCTAGAATGCGGGACAGATTCAAGTGTTTAACTATCTCCAACCTGATAGTTTAGCACATTTAGCATCTGCCATAGCGCCGGGGCAGTCGGATTCTGGTGTGACCTCGTACATAAGACTGTAGCCCAAATAATTATGTGTTTTCACAAGCAAATAAAGCACAAATGTCGTCGAAACTCATATCATTTCACATTTCAACTGAGGAACAGCATATGTGTGATCCAGCGCATGAGGCAAAGTGGTCCAGAAAATAACTTTTGATCTGCCTATAGGCTTGCATTTATTTTATTTGTTTATTTTTTATCTAGGAGCTGAGACTTGTGCTCCCTACAGCACATTCTATCTTGTCATAAGTTGTTTTAATCCACCTATCGTCATCTTTAATCATTTAAAGGGAAAGCACTCTTCAGATCGCCGTGCTGATGATAATATGCAACTTCAGCTTGTTTCCCGGCAACAAGAGGGGTCCACTTGATGGCAGCGGGAAACTGTGACACCAGAAGTGTTCTCCCTAATCCTGCAATTTTCTTTATGTGGCCAGATGTTGCAAAAAGTTTGACATTATCCTTCCAAGAATAGGCGCCTGCGGTAATAATCTATATTATTCATGCTCTGCATGAGGCCAGATGGCTGGAGTGCCAAGGACTGGTGGTTATGGACAGCTCTGCTTTGGCATTCAAAGGTTGGTATTTCCTGTGACTTTATAACACACACCCACACACACACTGCATGAGGATGATGTAAAGCCGGACTCACAGGGTAAGCAGCTCGGACATGTTACTGAGGCTGTGGTTGGACAACGTGCTGATCTGGTTGTTACTCAAATCACTGTAAAGGAAGCAAACATGAAGACACTCACAGGCAGTGTTGACAACACATGCTGCAGTAACTGACACACAAACATAATGCAGAACACATTTTACGCTCATCAGAAATCCAACTCTCTAAAGGGCCAGACAGGATCTCCAACAACATTCCAGTCAGTGTTGTGTGCAGGAAACACAAGCCAAGTCATGACCCCTTCTCTCCTCTTTTTGGACGAACTTGTGATTAGTGAATTAGTGCGCTGCTGATATGTGTGTGTGACACTTACATGAGCGTCAGGTGTTTGTAATTGGAGAGCTCCACTGGAACCTGGGTGAAGTGGTTACCGTCCAGATACCTGGGAGAGGGAGGGAGAGACGTGGGAATGGAGAGGTTTGAAAACAGTGAGGTCCAAAAAAGAGAGAGGGGGGTGAGGTGGGGCAGAGAGATGATATTTAGTCATGTGGGAAATTCCTGGTCTTCAGCAGTGTGAAGAGTCATTACACTACGAGCCATTATAAACACATGAGCGCAATATTCCCACAAGCATCAGAATAAATTATAGCTGCTGCCGCTCTTTCTCACACGACTGGAATCACATCGCACATCATGCGCACTGTGGCAAAACACTACCAATTCAATATATTAATACTTTTCCTGTTAATATTGGACACGGAAAATACAATGAAAAACCACCCTGATGCGGCGAGTGTAATTTAGAGCAATCATTTCCACATCATCACTGGTTGTCTGTCTCATGGAAGGATGGAAGTTTCAGCAAATGTGCTGTGGAGGCACTTTTCCACCAATTTATGAAGCATTTCTAATAAAATGTGGACAATTGTGCAACCCTAATAGTTTGTAAACTCACTTGTGGTTCATAAATGTGAAATGAGACCAGGACCGCATTGGAAAGCTGCTGGGTGGATTGTTTATCGTCCATGATATTATGCAGCACGTCTACGCGTTTCGAATCATAGCTGACTGGTTCTCAATCCTCCTGGATGAATACAAGCAAGTGGAAAGCTTGCACCATGCATCTTTCATGGAACTGCTTAACGGTCCACCTTAAAAGGCCCTTGAGGGGGCACTGACAAGGATGAGGTACAACTGATAAATGATTTGGAATGGTGACGTTTTGTTGCATGCTAGTTGGAACTGAACATGTATTCAACATTTAATGAACATTTCTCCAAGAATAATTCAGAACTGAATCTGTATTTCACTGGTATTAGCTTGTCTTCTCATGCATGTCCTATGTGTCAAGGCTGACTTATGAACTCACAGTTCAGTGGTCTCCTTGGGCAGACCTTTGGGCAGCGTGGTAAGGCCCTTGTTGCTGCAGCGCACCACAGTGTCCAGACAGGAGCACTCCGCCGGACACCTCAACACCGGAGAGCAGCTGTTCTCATCGTTACCTGGTGAGGACATAGTCAGCTTCTCCTCGATCTGCATCCCACACTCTTCCATCTCACCTTCTTCACAGGCGAAGTCCTGAACTGCCACATCCTGTATGGGGATCTCCTTCAGAAAGTAAGGGCTTTGGCAGCGAGGGTTGCCGGTGACAATGCGCTTCCTCCTCAGCCAGTCACCGAGCCAGGTCAGGTGACAGTTGCAGTTGAAGGGATTGGCCAGAAGGTTTCTGAGGAAGCAGAGGATTAATGTCATCGCTGAAGCGAAGTTGAAGTTTAAAGAGGCATCAGTGCTGTTGTTTCGACTCACAGTGTGGAGAGAGAGTGCAGCGTGTCGAAGGCTCCTGGGTTCATGGAGGTGATCTGGTTATCGTAAAGCGACAGGAGACGCACCGAGCTCAAACCCACAAAGCTGCTGTTGCTCACGCAGCTGATGCGGTTGCTTCTCAGCATGCTGTGTGGACAAATGACACACAGAAAACAAACAAGATATTACTTATAGCTTTGCGACCAACAGTCGTCGACTATGTTACAATGTTCGTAACTCTCACCACAAGAGAACCATTAAGTGAGACGCCAGCTAGCATACATGAATCACAATGTCTTGAAGTGGATTTGTAGACCCTCGGTTATCATGGGGGTGACACTCCACAGGGTGAAACTCTTTGGTCTTTGATTTATGATTTTAACCACTAAAGGCTTGGGCTGGGCCTCGAACAAAGGTCTTTATCATTAATGAATCGTGATTAATTGCATTTAAATAAATAAATTTAAGTTGAGTCCAAACACATCAGGGTGCGATGGTCCGGTGAACTCTACTGCATTAGGTGCACAGAACCACATTCCTTGTGCTACGATGGTGATATTTTCCATCCATCAGTGCAATCTAATGATTCTCCTTCAAGATAGATGCTTTGGTTATGACATCACTACGTATAAAGCCGTGCACCTGGAACTGGTGGGTGAAAAATGTCCCCCATAGAAGAAGGTTTATACACGATAATTCTGTTCCATTTGGACCCAATAATTGTTTGAGTCAGTCAGAAATGAATTGAAATGAAGTCCTGCCTCTATTAAAACATGTATTTATTACGATCACAATCATTTACGACAAGCTTTTTTTACACATTTAATATTCCATATATGCTCCAGGACACAAATACTGGTGAGGTGATAGCATCTTCTTTCTGCTTCTCCTACTTTCTGAGAAGAGTCTGAGAAATGTTACTTAGAAACTAATATTGAAGCATGCTTGAATTACATTACAAAAATTGAATGACAAGATTATTTACTGCTACTGCCTGACCTGTGCGACCCATGTAAAAGACATACAAAAAATATATTTTTACCTCAGGCCTAGTTTGATTTGCAAACATGTCCATCTCTGAAAACACCTCCATTTTTTTAATTATTCAAGAATTTGAAACATAACTGATTTTATTTTTTAAAAGAAAATACCAGCCTTCAAACATATATATATATATATATATATATATATATATATATATATATATATATATACACACACACACGAGGTGAAGGATTACTGCAGCAGTGAAAAACACAACCCTATGAATTAAATTAATATTAACGTTGAAAGAAATGCCTCTTTCTGGCAAAAGTTTATTTTATGCAACAGGATTTACTGTATGAATTATACTTCAACTTAAAATATTTTTGCCAATTGAGCAGCAAACAAAACATTTGAAGACTAAACTTTTGTTTTAAATATTCATGAACTAGTTTGGAGGCCTTGGCAGTATGCTGGAACATATTGTTATATCTCCACATAATTGATAGGCTGATATGTATGCATATGCAAGTGTGCTTGTTCTCACAGAGTACGGAGTCCGCTGAGGCCCTTCAGCATGCGGTGGTGTATGTTTTCCAATCTGTTGGATGTCAGAATCAACTCGTTGACCCCCGAAGCTCCTTCAAACGTCCCTTCCTCTATGTCAGTGATGCGGTTGTTACTCAAGTTGCTGGAGAAGATGAAGAGGAGTAGGCAAATAAAAAATGATAATGATGACATAAAGCAAAGTAAATCTCATTCTCTTGAGCAACTTCCCAACGTCTTGTGTTGTTGTGACCCGCGTATGACTCTTGAATATTCTGATCTGGTTTAAAGAGTACTCACATCTTCCTCAGCTGTGGCAGCTTTTTGAAGATCCCTGTCGCCTCCAGCACAGTGAATTCATTGTTGTTGAGACGCCTAAGAACAGAGCAGCGAGGAGGTGTTTGAACAGACACAACAACAAAAGCCAGTCAGCGGTGAAAGTTGAGAAGACCGGCGAACCACACACATTGTTATAGACAGATGCATGGAGTGTGACTCACAGTTCAGCAGTGTACTGTGGGATGTGATCTGGTATTTTTGTGAGTTTCTGGTTGGAGCAGTCCACTGTGGTGCCCTCGCAGCGACACTTCTCAGGGCAAGCCAGGTCAGCGAAGCAGTCCCCTCCCAGCTTACTGCGGTAATCCTCCGTACCTGACCCCAAATGTAATCAAAACGTCAGAAACGCTTTTCCAATAATATCCATGGATTACTTGTATACCGTCTCACACTGCGGGTGAACTCAAGATTGTGATAAAAATGAAGAATTCTGATGAAATGCAGCCGCAAGTTGCAGCATTAGCTTAGAATTGTCAGAGTAATTCAAAGCAGTGTTTCTGATTACGATCATACAAAACATTCCCTGAGGGTGCGGCTTCAAAATGCTCCATTTTTTTTCACAACCACGACTGCCCGGGACACAAAACTTGTCCCCTTTAATATGTCATCCACAGTCACATCAGTGTAAAGCACCAGGGTGTCCATTTTCGCCTGTCAGGGTTCAGAGCAACAATTAGTTTGAACAACGACAGCACCAAACAGGGAAGTAAGGCACAGCAGTTGGAGCTCAAACGCACACACACACACGCACAGACAAACACACACGCATGGGTCACAAAGGGAAGCAGGAGATTGTGGTCTCCTGCATCTCGGCCATGCTGTAGGGGTTTGCAGGGCCGTTCCATGGTGCTTGACGGAACCATGTTCCACTTTAGGAACCTGGCAGCCACATGGTTAGATCAAGCACAAAGGAACAACCTGCTGACTGACTGCTCCTCAGCTGGAACACAGGGATGGAAGGACAGAGGGAGAGAAGGAGGAGTAGAAGGAGGCAGCAGGAAGAGTAAGGGAGATAGAACCAGGGAAGGCAGGGAGGAGCGATTAGAAAAGAGAGATGGACAGATGAAAAACAGCGCTGGGGTGGAAAAGGGAGAGCACCAAAGTGACAGTGAAAATGTGAAAGTCGCATCTGTATTTACAAATGTGTATAAATTGAACAGTTTCATTTGTGACTTCTCGAGGAACCAGATCGCTTGGTGTAAAAGTGCAGCCAGAATGATCCAATTTAACATCTCACATTGGTACCACTCATACTGCAAGTGAACTGCAGCACTTGAAGCACTTATTACAACTCACATTCAAAAGAGTCACACATTTTAAATTAAATTTGTACTCCTGGTTCAAGAAAAAGAAAGAAAAATTCATTAAAGGTTCCAGCTCTTACGCTTTTTGTTTTAAAGATGGCTGCTTCATCCATGTAACAGGATCCAAATTGGCAATTTACTGAACGAGTTGTGGTCCATTTGTAAATACAATGCTATTAATTCAAAAGCAAAAGATGAGAAAACCCACCCAAAAGCGGAGTGAGAAATGAAAGACAGTGATTGCTGCTGTCTACACATCTATATTCCCAGCTCATCAAATATTAAAGCTTGCTCCGTGCCTTTTGTCGGCTTGCCCCCTCGAGATTGTTGGGTACGTGCATGTGATTGAACGTGTGACCAAAGACGGGTGTCACAACACATACTCTTTAAACAGTTTCGAGGAAATGGCAGAAATGGAAACTCTTATTACATTTTTATCTGAGGATGTTTAATGAGTTTCCTCCCACATGACAAAAACACATTAATAAGCAAGAGCATAGTGAGTGGGAGAGTGTGCTTCTCCTGTCCAGGGTGTCCTCTTCCCTCCCCCCTAGCTTTACTAAGTGGGATCTCTCTGTCTGTCTGTCGGTACTCAATAAAGAAAATGAATGGCATTAAAATGTGAAGATGAGCGGGGGATTAAAAGAAGAGAAAAGATGAAGAGGGTCTCTAAGACAGATAAAGCAGAGTCATATCACTCAGTGAAGAAGATACTGGATCATCTGCAGACATCAGCATAAACAGGAGGAGGGAGGAGAGCAACAGCAGCACGGAGGCCTGACAAACGTCACTCCCACACAAGCACGCCGGGAACATACAGGAAGACGCACACAGACTGACTCTTTAAATCAGACAAGAGAAGGCACGGTAGAGGGTCATTGTGGTGTGGAGGTCAGAGGCTGGCGCGGGGACAACAGGTTTACAGGGTTGGAGTTGACGCAAAAGAAGTTTTCTCCAAATTTTGTGGGTTACTTACAGCCAACATGGTGTACTCCTGAGTGTGTGAGAGAGGCAGTAGGAAAAAGAAGAAGAGTTCACTAGTCTGTCAGAGCTGGATGGAGAAAGCTGATGGGAATATGCTGTTTAATTCAGACCTCCAGGCATTGAAATATTTAACGGGGTAATGATTCGTGAATGGTGAGAATCATGCCGTCACGTATGGGGTGCTTTTTTATGCCAAGCTTTGGTTCCCTTTGATTTGTGTCAAAGAAACACAAAAACACACAAACTTACATACCAAAAAAAAGAAAACACTAAGTGACTTCAGAGTGCTTTGTACGCACTTCAGTCACCAAAGTGAGGGAGTGTAGACAAAGCCGAAGCAGCACGGTTCAACATGTTTATTCTACTTTTAGCCTTCCAATGTGCCTAAATTATTCAGCGCTGCCCTGTATGTGGCTACGTGGGCTTTGAAACCTCTGTCCCCCCGGTGAGCTCCAGAGTTAATGACTGCAGTGAGCAAACGCACAAACCAGCATGGCTCGGTTCAACACACACCACAGCGGTGTGTTGCTGCAGTAATGATCGCTTTAAGTCCCGAGCCCACGTTCACGTCTGCTTTACATACACTGCCGATACCCCTCCAAGCGTTTCGGCTGTGTGACCTTTTGATGTTCCACTGCGGACAAAAGATACGCAAATGCCCAGGGACACACCCTCATGCATTAGCTGAGATAATGTACTCAATGAGGCAGGCGACGGTGCCTCTGCATATTCACTCTCAGTCATTAGAGTCTCTGCTCTCATTCAACATTTACTGGTTTAACTTGTCCCATCCTTGTCGGTCGATATCCCCCCCTTCTCCCTGTGTTAATCCAAATTTGAAGACTTTTATCTTTTAGCTGGTGTTCAAGCTGTTTTCAAGTCTGCTCTCTACCTAATTCTGTCAAGCTGTGTGCCACATTTCTCTGTCATCGCGCTCTCTCATCTTTTTGATTTTTGCTTTACATTTCTGCTTCATAACTTGATTTTTGAACCAGCTCAACTAAAAGCCAGTGTTGCTCATCCTTTCTGCTTTACTTTAATATAGACCATAATTTTACTCAAGTAAAAAAAAGTTTCCCTCCTCCAGAGTAAATCAATATCCAAGATCTAATTTTGGAACTGCACAGAGCCAGACTGCATCTCTTGATCTCTCCTGTGAACGTCTTAATGCCAGTGTTCGATCGGTGCAGCACAAAAGGTTGGCAGTGATGGGTGGCGCGCTTTATCGTCACAAACATTCCTGGTGAGTTGAAAGTGTCCGATGCAGAAATCACTCCAAGCGAGCAAATCCATGTGCAGCATTTGCATTTGGGCCAAACAGTGTCTCACGCCACACATTCATGCTTTCTTTTACCGTACCTGGAATGAAATATTGTTCTCTAGCTATCAGCAGGAGAAAGAAAGACTGCATCAGTATCATGACGCTTCCACGTCCACAAAAGAAAAGAAAGAAAGTATGTCTATACCCAGTTGTTCAACAAACACAGTAATAAAAAACAGTAGTGAAAAAACAAGTTATTTTTGTTCGAGTCATTCTTCAATAATTATATTAGGGTTCAGTAATGTAGGAAGTTTTTGGTGTCAAGGATTAATAATTCAGATTACATGGTCTTTATTAGTCCCACAGTGGAGAAATTCACCATCCAAAATTATAAAGTACTTGACAGCCCAGAAAAAAATGGAATCAATCACAGGCCTGCTCTGCGAGAGGGTGTGGTTTAAGGGCATGTTCCTGTCACTTCCACTACTGTGACACATTGCAAGACATGGGAAGAAGCTCCCTCAGTGTTGGCTGCAACAGTTTACAACAGAGGACGAAGACAAGGAAGTCCGAATCCACGCACAGGCCAAAAAGTTACAGACCAGAAGCCTCTCTGAAGTGAACAGATGTTTTAGTACTGTCAAACTATTTTGCCGTTGATTAAAAATGATGAATTATATATTGTTTTTATATCTACACATTGTGATGGAAACTTCAAAGACTAGACACTTATTCTATCATGCTTCATCTCAACAAGCATCGCTTATTGCCTGCTTTTGTCTTCTAGCCCAGTTTTGTCTACTTCTTGCCAAGGCTCACAACACACACACACATATTAAAGAAGGATTACATTTCACTCGCACCAAGTTGCCACCTTTAAACTCAGCGTTGCGGGCCATATTTGCTCAGATAAAAGAGTTTCCACAGAAGAAGCTGCGGCTCATGAAGAGGACACACCCAGCAGGAACACACAGAATGAGAAGACAGGAGTTTCTCAGGAGTCTGTGCGAGCGGGAGCGTGTGTATGTGTGTGTGTACCTGAGCAGCGGAACTTCTTGCTCTTGATTTGTCCAATTCGTTTATTGGCAAGCCGGCGCGGGCTGGTGCAGCGGGCGCCGCTGGTCTCAATGGGATTGTCTTGCAGGTAGTCAGCCAACCACTTCAGATGGCAGTCACAGATGAAGGGGTTCTGAGCTAAATGACTGCAGCACACAGAGACAAGAGACACACACAAAAGGACGTCAACAGATCTGAGCAACAATCATTGATCTTTGAAGAACGACAACAGTGTTTAACCAGCAACGTTCTGTGTGTAACAATAACCTATTCACAGACTCATAATGATGCGTTTTTGCATGAAAACGCGTGTCCAATAAATCTGTGAAACAACTTGACAAAAGCAGAGTGGGCTCATCTGAACATCACAGCTACTTAAAATGCCCATGGATGGTGAATCTGAGTCTGTGTGGAGCAGTTGTGTGTACGCACAGTGTTTGGATGGCTCTGAGCGAAGAGAACGTTCCCTTGGCGATGGTCTGCAGCTTGTTGTCGTACAGTGAGAGCAGATTGAGGTTGTGGAGGTCTTGAAAAGCATCCACACGCAGACACGCTATCTTATTAGCATTCAGTAACCTGAAAGAAATGAGCAGCAGAGTGAAAGGGAGAAAATGAAAAGCTTATCTTGTTATAATTCCTCCATGAGTGTTTCAAATGTTTCAGGTCAGCGGTGATGATTTTCAATCATGATGTCTGATGACAGCCTTCCAGCAAAGCACTTTCCAGCAGAATATCAATGAAGTGTCTGTGTGTCTATTGTACTCACAGTAGCTGCAGAGAGAAGAGCCCCTCCAAAAGTCCCTTTGAAATCTCTGTGATTTTATTTCCATAAAGGACACTGTGGACGGAAGAAGGAAAAGAAACGGAAACATTATGGAACGATCCATACAGTATCAAGTATCCAGGGGGGCTGCATTGAACGGTTGACCGCAGCTATGAAAGGATGTGATGACACCAAAACAGCTTCATCAAACTGAACATGCAGTCCAGGCCTCCTCAGCTGCAGGTTTCAAGCCCCCAGGGAGTCAGGGATACACGAGTCATGAAATAATCAGGGAAAATCTTTCAGTTGGCTTTGTTCCTGTATTCAGTCAACAGTTTTCAGATAAGAGGAATTTGGGTCACGCACTGTTTTGATCCGAGCCAATGAAGTGCAGGATTGAGACTTATTATTTTTCCGTTTTTGATAGTTGAGGCTGAAAATTTGAGGCTGTCGTGTCAGTAAATACAAAAGGCAAATCTCACGGCTTCCCAACTCCAATTGTTAGATTCTCATAGCTTGAATTAACGTCAAGAGGACATTGTTTATGGCAGGATTCAGCGATTGTGTCTTTCTAACAGCAGCATTCGAGTGAATTAAAGCAGTCCTTGTACTGCTGCTATTTTGCATATATGAATGAGCATAGAGTTATCACTTAAAACTGAAAGAAACAAAAGCTCGCTGTGAATAACAGAGTCGTGCTTGAGGTGAAAAGCCGGGGGCAGCTAGTACAGGTGGACCACTTACTGAGAGACACCCACAGAGCCACACACTCACACCTAGGGACCAGTTAGACTCATCACTTGACCTCCATGTTTTTGGAGTGGAGACCCACTCATGTATGAGGGAAACATACTGTACAAACTCCACATTGACAAGTTCACTCCAAACCACGAATTTCCATTCAAGCTGGCAACCTTCTTGCTTCGAGGTGACAGCAGTAATCGCTACTTCAAATTCAAATTCACCAAATGCCCGAGAACACTGTGTAACCATTTCAAAATGAAATCAAGCACTTCGACATCACAACAAAAGCGGGGGCTCGTATTGCTTTAACCGGATCAGAAATCATTATGAATGAATTGACTCCAATAAAACTGTGTGATACTAAAAGGTTCCCAGCCCTAAAGAGGGCATAGCCACTCCTTGTAGTTGGTATGTTCCAAACCTCAACAACCCAAACACTGAAGCCAAAAATAGTTAGTTATATGGAAGTAAATTCAACTTAGCCACCAAGCGTGCTGGAGCTGCCTGTGCCACAATCTGGTCTTCTAACGCATTTCAACAAATGATACGTCCTCACTCAAGTGTTAACTCCACTTCAATGGCGTCCTACTTATTCAATATCTGCATTTGTTTGGATTAACTGTGCGAATACTTCCGCTCATAATTTTTAATTTGGTAACTGGTCACCTGACCTGCTCCAGTTCAACAGGCAGAAGCCGACATTTTGACTTCAGTAAACACAAGCAAAATGTGGACTATATGTGGACTACAATGTTTAGGGAGTTTTTTTCCCCATTCATTCCCTGCTATGACACTGCTGCCACCTGTTATCATACTGAGCTCATTGCACTCAGAAAATTAACAAATACTATACAGATAAAAACAAAGGATAATAATATTAGGTAACTATTGAAATGAGAGTCTAATGAAGGTATGCGCTGTCTCAGTGTCCTTTCAAGTTATTAGAATCATTATACATACACACAGCTCAACTACTGTGTTTACTTATGACAAAAATGCTTTTGTTTACTCCTCAATGGTGCTTTTGACACATTGCATCTCTAGCTTGTTTCTACAACTGTCTGAAAAGTTTCATAAATGGAGCGTGATCAATGGTTCAATATCTAAAAAATCATGTTACTGACATGTAAGATGGAAACATCCAGCAGCAGGATGAGTTTTACTTTTATAATGCACCCTTTCCCGGGTTCAGTGGTGAGCCGGTGGTGAATTGGGAGGGTCTCTTCAGGAAGGGCATCCTCTTTAAAAGCCAGGCCAAATTAAACAAGCGCACTGGCTGACCCTTGTAGGAGAGAAACGCTAGAAGACAATGATGATGACTTTCCATGAAATTTCATTTATTCCACTGATTTATGTTTCCCTCTAAAGCTGTAAATGAATGGAAATGTCCATAAAAACCTATTTCAGTTATGACATGTCTCGTAAAATGCTGAAAAGTTTTTATTGCCATATATATCTTCAAACATGCTTTTCTGCTGCAGGTTCTTTACATGTAATGCACAGCATGTCCCAACGCCAAACGAAAAACAATCGCCATGGCAACCTCAAATACACAATGTGATGAAATATAATGCTCTGTCATAAAAAGAGTCATATATTTTAAAACCTGACTGTGGGAGTTTAACGCCGCAAAACTAAATGGGAAGTTTTTTTCTTTTTAATATGTAAAGCTCTGAATGTATGAGGGACAAACATGACATCATGCTCTTGGCTCCACAGGGACAAAACACACTAATAAAACCGAGGACCCCCACACTTGGCTCTTTGTCAACAGCATAAAGTATAATTGGTTGTGACTTCTTTTCATATAAAAGTCAGAATGAAAAACAAACCTCTATAAATCACAACAAGGCTCTGGTGCGAAAGATATGAGCTGTTGTCAGAGGGAAGATTTTTCCAGATATGGCGGAGACAAATATGGCAGTGGTGAGACTCCCCCTCCCAACACTGACACACACAGTCATTCAATTTTTTTTCTACACACTGGCTAAACATGTGTTTCAAATTGGCTGTTATTTCATTGTGCTGAGTGTCTGTCCCAGAGAGACCTGAGGCAGAGAAACTCTGGATATGGGAGAAGTCGCGCCATTAAAGAATCACACACATTAGCATGGAGACTCTCTAGCAAACATGCGCGACAAAATCCACGGCTCATTTACGTCAAAGGCAGATCAAAAACACGCCGAGCTACTAAACGTGAGAGACAAATGCTAAGTGTTGCGTCAGCATGAAAGTGCGTCCTATTCTCTCTGTGGTGGATGTGTAATGGGGTGGCAGAAGCCTCCATTCAGCTATTCTGTGTTTATGAATTATTGACTTTCGGGAGGCAAGACCTTAATATAACTCTTCATGAAACAACTCGACGTGGCTCGCTCCTCTATCCTTCACTGAGCTCCACACGCAACTCCGAAAATCTGACCAGCGATTCGGGCCAAACAGGAAGCCAGCTGCACTACTGTTCTTCTCACATGTACGTCCAATTCTCAGAGGCTGGCTCATCATCTCCTGCACATCCATCACTGACACTGTGCAGGAGTATGGGAGCCACTTTTCTGTGAACCAAAGAATCCCAGACATTTCCTTTCCTCGCCACCAAACATTGGTGCTACCAAACACCAACAATCTTGCAGTCTCATCCTGGGTTTTCCTTGTAGAAATCAACAAATCCACACCTAAAACCACCTTCAAGAACTCCAGTCGAATTGTGGTAGTGGCTCTATTGTCAGACTCTAATGTTTGACTGGGTTCTACCCATCTATTGAACAACGTTCATCTGCTTTTATCATGAGTTCATCAAACTTTCAGAGAGCTTTGTGCTTTAACCAAGCTTGTTTTGTGACAATGTGGTAGAGAAAACCCGTTACAGCTCCTGCAATGTCCAACCCACGATCTCCCTCCCTCATATTGTAGACACTGCAGATCAGCCAGCACGTTTTAGTTTGCACAGTTAGCATTTCATCATCTCTCAACACGTCTAGAGAGCTGAATTCATTGACAGTTTCCTTGCCACATCCGGATCGATCTGTGTTTTTGTTCCAATAGATATCCACAGTTCTCATTGAAACATAAACCCAAACAAGATACAATCGAAGACAGTGTGGCTACTTCACAAATCCAATATAAAGAGCTTCACCAGAAAACTAAGCTTGGGAGTCTGGACAAACAGTGTGGTAATTTACGGTTAAGGTTTCATCTTCAGTGTTCTTGTCTGAAGCACTTACAGTGAGTTGAGGGAGCGCAGACCCTGGAAGGCGTCTGAGGCCAACTCCGATATCTGGTTGTTGCTCAAGTCTCTGTCAGAAAGCGAAGCAGAGGCAGGCAAAGAAAAATGCGAAGGTCACAACACGCCACACACCGAATGATTCACTTATTTCCTCATTAACTTACATTCTGCGGAGCTTCTTATAAGGAGAAAAGGCCCCAGCTGGGATGACCTTGATGGCGTTCTGCTCCAGTCGTCTGGAAACAAGCGCACACACACAGGCCATTAAAACCCCCCTATCACATGTAAGTATCACTGCACTTTTGTGTACTGCTGCGCCTTCTCCGGGGATTGTTCTGAAAAAGTCACATTGATGACCAGTTCCAAACACAGCTAATACATTTGATCTTTTGTCCTTGTGCACTGCACGTGTCAACACATTTGGTCAAAGGCAATTCATACTCCTGGTGCCAAACTTCATACACAAGCTGCACATAACTATGAAATGATTGGTGTATTATTTATATACATTTTAGATATGTTATATTCTATAGTCTATTTAAACAGCAACAGTTCTACAACTATTCTTCAAATATTGCTGTCATCTTTGAACAAAATTTGAAATATACAGTCAGAGTAACTACAAAAAATGAAAGATCATGAAAAACATTGTTATTGAGTGTAAATATAAACGCAATTGTTAAAACTCCAAACCACAGGCAACAAACCCCAGACCCGGGTGCCAATACTGGCCCCTTTAAGCCATTTAATATGGCCCACATTTATGTAGAATATAGCAAACCATATCTGAAGACTTTAGGAATAATTGTACATTTTGTTCTGCCAGAGATCACATTTCGCTCTTCTACTTGCTCCCGTCAGTGACCTTGTTATTAGAGCTTTGAGATGCATCGTTCCAAATTCACAAAACAAATGTATATTTTACTGGTTTCAGAGATTTGAAAATGGATCCAGATTTTGTATGGTCAATCTCTGGATGAACTTAAATGATTGACTGAGTAAAGCCAGATGTCAAATAATGGGATCTATATAGATAAAAAGATAAGATAGATGTCATGAAAGTGCTGAGCATGACGCCGCAGGGATGTAACTGTCTTGACTTTTGGTACTTCACGTTCATGCCACAACAGCACATTTGTTCGCCAAACCCTTGGAATTGCTGTAAGTGTTTGTTTGGCTGCATCAGCTGGGAACAATGAAGTCTGGCCAGTGGAAGTGGGGAAAGGAAAATGATACACAGGCAGAAGAAGAAAAAAAAACAGACTTAATCATGTTGACAATCATCGTGACTAGAAAATCAAAGATTTTGCAATAGCTCCTAATTTGATTATAAAGCGTTTCCAACAAAAGGGTTTGATTTCCATTCGCAGCTGTCTTCAGTTCCACTCAGGATTTGTTTTCGCTGAATAACTGTTTATTGTTTTCGAGCGTTTTGAAGCGCCACTGGAACACACGTTTGAACGGCTCCATTCAAACTATTTTTCCAAGATTAAAATGAGTCAATAAGTGATGAAGCCACGAGCCCGACGTGCCAAATCTGCTTAAAGGTTTTTTTATTGTGAGGTTGAACAAGAAGTCTGCAAAGTGAAAAGGAAGAAGGCTCAGTCTGAAGACAAATCGAGCAAACATTCTCATGCAGCATTTGTCACTGGGCAGCGAAAGAAATAGCAAAGTTGGGGTGAATAGAAAAATGTTATTGCGGTCATCTGGTGAATTAAAAATGAATTAAAAATACTGTGTAAAGGCTAGTTCCAGAGATGGTCAATAAAGATGCACAGTAAGGTACATAAATGTTCATCCATGAAAAGTTTGCAGTGTAATTAATGTAATTTAAATGACCTATTTTTGGATATTCATTACATAAATGCCGATGATCTCTGGGCTGACTGGTCTCACAGACAGAAAGAAATGTTACCATAAAACTCCAGCATCTTTGCCTACAAGCTTAATGGCTTCAGTTGTAAAGGAGGGTGCAGTAGATGGGCTTTTATTAGGCTGCAACTCACAGACACACCAGTAGATGCCCCAGGACTTTAGACAGCAAAGGACTCATGTCACCGCAGATGTACATCATGACCAAGCCAAGTGTGGTTTCTGGTTTGACCTGCTGTTTTACTTATATTAAGTCATGTCAGAGGATCTCTCTTTGTTTATCTGGCAAGTGTTCTCTATCTGCTGCTGTAGGTGAGCATTGGAACTGGCGTTTCATTCTTCTCAAAAAGCTACGGATACAGGCAGACTATGATAACACAAGGTCTCATCCAAATGCACGTGCACATAACTTACATCTCTGTAATGGTTTCCGGCAGATTGGTTGGTATTTCTGTCAGGCCTTTTCCTCTGCAGTCCACAATGTTATTACTGCAAGTGCAGGACTCAGGGCACTGTAACACACTGCAGGAGGAATATGATGACGACTGGTGACCTACACGGAGACAGAGGACCAAGATTATCCTGGGATAATATGTGATGCGCAGAGAGAATCCCCGTGGTGCCGCATATTCAAGGTGTCAGATCTTAATGTGCAATATGTAAAAGAGCAGGAGGGTGTGAGAGCGTGAAGGTGAGAGAGAGAGATTCGCTCCTGCTCTTTTATCTTGGCACTGTTATTCATGAAATACAATCAGTTCCTTGAATGAATCATACTTGCCTTCATCCCAGTCTTGGAGTGGTAGAGTGAAAGAAAATAAGAGAAAGCACAACATGTGGCCGCATGAAACCGAAATGTTTGGCGAGCATCATGTGACACAGTGCTCTGTCATTACATACCACTGCAGACAAACTCCTTCTTCTGCACTTCCGCTACGTTGTGGCCCCTCAGATGTGGTGGAGACATGCACTGTGTGTAGAGTCCCAGACGGGGGCGCTGACGCAGCCACTCTGATAACCAGGCCACATGGCAATCGCACTGTAAGTTGTTGGAGTGCAAGCGACTGGAGAGGGGGAACACAAGGATGAACAAAAAAGAACACTGGAATGAGTGATCTGCCCTCAACAGGTCGCACCGTTTCTATTCATATTCACACCACATAAAAGGCCCACGCCTCCGTGACAGGTGACTTACAAGGTTCTGAGCTTTGGCATGTGGTTGAAACTGGCCACTGACAGTCGGGTGATGTTGTTGTTGTTGAGCGTGCTGCAGAGACGCAAGAGAGACCAGACACAGACTGACTCACCAGGAGACCTCACAACAACACCACACTTATTAGCAGTCTTAGCACACTAAATGCAAGACAATGATGTAAGACTCTGAAAGGTAAATTACTACCTAATATCGTGACATGCATTTAAATAAATCTCAACACAGTCCCTTTAATATCGGTAAATGCCTCCTATTGCATTTTATCAAAAAATATTTTTGACTTTTTCATGAGAAATTGACAAAAAAAATGACAATTCTTTAGGTAAATATCACAGCTGTTGACATTGCTAGACATTTTTACATCATCACTTACATCAGCACAATGCAACAAAATAGCTAGCTCCTTGACGGATAAACTCCACCTGATATTAGGAATCCATGTTTCTACTCTGGTTTCTGATGATAAAAATCTACTCACAGAACTTCCAGGTCACGCAGCGCTCGGAAGGCTCCATCCTCGATACAGCTGATGTGGTTGTAGTCCAACTGCCTACACACAAAATCAATTGAAATATAAACCCACAGTGATTTAATCCTTCACGATCACAGAGGAAAATAATGAAATGAATCCTTCCTTGATGGCTCTCCGTTACCTGAGCTCTTTGTTCTGGCAAAATGTTGTTATCGCCGTAAAGCTACGATTCACTTCCCCCCCTCTGCTATCTGACGGCTAATTTGTATGCTTGCCTCTCTTTACTGCTCCCTCTCTCTCTCTTTCTCACGTTGGCTTCGCTGAAACAATTTCATTAAGACATAAGGACGGTAAATCATGTGCTGTCACCGTCCGTGTGTGTCATGAGTTTAAACGCTCTCAGGAGGCAAGTTCCTCAATAAGGAACAATTTGTACAACTCTTCATTAGCTAATACACTTGGCTAATAACAAAAGCTAATTCAAGGTGGGACACAATGATGGCTTTTCATAACACAACACAATGACCAAGCAAACAAAGTGGTACATTGGCAAACTTCCAACAGTCTTTAATGGAGCTGTCAAATCCATGAAAAGTTCATGCTACTTTAATTTGGATTCTTGATGTTTCGTGCTGAGGTAAGCTACACTGGACGACACAGTGGACACGGATTTATTTAAGCCTGTTTTGCTTGTAAAAATGGTGTTTTTCATGAACAACGTTAGCAGCGTGTTACTGTGAAGACATGGTGACACGTCACCTGGCTCACATCTACTTCATAGTCCAAGGTGCTTAATGCTTTAATGACACTGGCTTCTCCTGCACGAGGATCTCCAAACTCGCCACGCAGTTCGTGACAACCAGGAAATACGTCACCCACTCTAATTTAAATACACATTGCTTCAGTTTTGATTTATGTTGATTTATGTTTAAACATTGATTTAAAGTGGCGTGCTCAATGACTACTACCTTTTTCTTTCTTCTCTGAAATTATTTTCCAAAAGACATTCATTTCAGGCTGGGTTAAAAAACAAATGTTGTGCAAGGTCATATATTGATTCATGCTGTGTACTACGTCTGTCTATAGTTCGAACCACTCATGTGATCATTAGTATCTTTAACAATGGGCTGTATTAGTTACAGCATTAGCTCTCAGAGAATCTCGGCCATATTCAAGCTAAACTGATAACCAAATTGAAATCAGATTGGGCCCATGCAAATAGATCCCCATCGACTTGGGAAAGTGAATCAATACCCAGGTCTGCCATTAGTTGACCAGTGCAAGATGATATAGATTGAAAGATATGCATAAACAATACAAGCATATTTCTGGGTGTCTGCTGGTGTTTATGTCCCCGCATCCATCATGCTGGACTGGTGGCGTGAAGTCTTTCTCAGGCCAGGTTCTGAGTGTGATGGATTACACAGATGAAAAAATCATTTCAACTGCTTGACAGAGTGTTGCACTTTTCTTAAAGGTCAATATCCAATTAAAAATAGATCTACAGGAAAACAAGGATGTGTAGGTTGAAGAACTCGCTTTGGTTAGTTTGGTGGCTTCTCACACAAAATACCTTGTTTTGATAAATTGTATTTGTAAAACTACACATCACTTTTTAATTTGAGGAATGAACCCTTCAGGGCGCAAAGCTGTCGCTCATTTGAATAGTGTGATCTGTCGCCATTCTCATGAGAAAGTGAAGGGAAAGGCAACACTTATCAAATTAGGAAGCAAAAAATGTTTTTTTTTTTTAACTAACATGGATTCCACTCATCTACATAGCAGTCTGCCAGCCATTTACACTAAGTCCACAGAGTGATACGTAACATAATGTGCTAAACACAAACAGAATTTTAACAAAATAGATTTGGTTCTATTCACACTATCACTCTCTGATCTCCACATATTCTCCACGAGTTAAGTCAGCAACTGAATATGTGCTAAGATAAGCAGGTTTAAAATTGATCCTTGAGGACACCAGTGGTCAAGGTCATATTGATCTGAAAAGAGAACAAAGACGTGACATCCATTGATTTGTTTTAAATAAATGGATTCACCTTTCTGTTCAGTTTAGCTAACATGTTAATTGTATATACTGATGGAAGTTAACAAAAAATGGTCTGTTGACTTGTTCATTCGTGAGACCACTGATCGACTGGTAACCAGGTGAAAAGTGCCCTGGTGCAGACACTAATGCTCTTCTTATGGGCCACATCTTTAGAGAAGCTAAAAACTCCACGGCTTCTCACCTAGATCATGATGAAGATACACTAATCGGTCCGCATTTAAACCCTATCATCCTGACACCGTCAGCAGTGGAGGTTACACTTCAGCAAGACTCACAAAAGTAATGATCCTGCATTAATAACGAGGCAAATCATAAAGTCGGTTAAACATCAAGACCCTAACAAAAATGTGATTTCCAACTTCCAAAACTGTTTTCTCCTCACACCCAACACTAGCCGTGAACATAAACAGGAACACATAAAAATGTGCCCTTTGCAATAATTGCATTGTGTTCGTCATAAAATGTTCAGTTGCACACAGCAATGGGAAAAAAATCAATTTCCATAAAATGACACTCAGACAAGTACTTTATCTGTCAGTTGAACTGCAATCATCTTTCATCATCATAATTCCAGCAGAAGCAAAACATGAAGACAGAAATGCCAGCGACCTGACATGCACTTGTGCGCGCACACACACTGTTGGCGATACACAGCGGTCGATAGTGCGAGCAGAAGCCACTTGGCATTTAAGAGAATGAAATATTGATGCGCAGACACATGGGGATTGTGCGCATTCGCAAGCATGGTGAGAGTGGGTGACAGTTGTGCATGCATATACATGAAAACAAAATCCACTTACAGGTTCTTAATCTCCACCGCTCCCCTGAAGGCTTTCCGTGGAACCCCCTGGATCTGATTCTCGCTGAGATCACTGCAGTGAGAGAAGCAGAAGTCAGACTCATTTAGAGAGCAGGAGAAATGTGAGAGAGCGTTTGAGTCAAGCGGTCACACAGCCGCTGTGCTGAGCAGTACAGGGGTGATCACAGGAGCACGGCAGGCAAAAGTCAAGCTCAGCAACAAAAAGCAGCCTCTTGCCCAGGAAACACTCCAAATCATAATGTAATAATCTTTCCCCAAGCTCCCAGACCTTCCTCGACAGGTATGTGGGTTCAGGGAATGTACATTTAAAGCATATACTGTATCTGACTAAACCAACCATTGGGGGGCGCTAGTGAACTCCATTAAAGTCATACCCTCCTGCCAACACTGCTCTCAGATTGACTTAACAAATAAAGCATGTGTGAGCAGAGCGGGGCTGTTTTGGGTGATTTGTTTACCAATGCTCTAGTTTTATTTATGTGTTTGTTCATGTGCGGTTGGAATGATTGAGAAAACAACTTTTCCCCAGGAGGAAAATTCACCTAAACATGAAGGGTCACCATGGAAAGTGTGAAAAGTTTAACTGCCTTACTTTCTGGGTTAACGACACAAACATGTAAAAAGAAATGTGCATCTATCCAAACATCCATTTTCTGGAGCCTCATTGTGTGAGACACACTGGCATCCAGGGTTGAGTGCAATAAAATAAATCTGATCAATATAGAAAAGTTTCCTGCTGTGCGAGCCACTGAATGAAATAAATATGTTTAAGCATAAAATAAAGCACAATAATAAAATGATAAATAACAATGTACAGGAGAGAAACTGAGGTTAAGTCGGGAGCAGTGCAGATGAACAGCTAACAGATGTATAGCTCGATGTGGACCACTCAGTGTTTGTGTGTCACGCTCCAGACAGACTATTTGACCCTTCACTATTGACCTTCCCTCTCCTAACCCCAGTTGGCGTTCTCTGACCTTTACTATGGTAAGCAGCTAACTGCTAATGCCTTCCACACATTCTTCAGTCTGTGACTCAAGAATCAGAGAATCATCAGTTACCAACAGAAAACGGCGAGAAATACGACTTGAAGGTTGAACGGGGTTATAACCACAACACACTGCCCTGCCAGAGAGTGTGTGCTCACTGGCCCGCTCATATGGAGTGTATCCTGATACTGTTTTCACGGAACCAGGGGGAATTTGGAAAACAGCCTGGCTTTATTAGCCACAGAAACTCAGGAACTAAATAAATATTCAGCAAGTGCTCCATTAGTTGGAGCACACATCGGCCTTCCCACTCTAGATGTCACAAACCTGACGCAGACATCTGCAAAATATGTTCCTGTGTCACAGACTGGACAGGTTGACAGGTCTAAGCATACACTCACCTCTCTGTAAATACTTAGCTGGAGTATATTTACACACACACTTAGCATGTTTTCTCTGCATACAGAAGCGTCAGTCTCGATTAGAGTAATCCAGCAAAGATAAACACTTAAAGATCCAAGTTTGGATTTGGGCGATCCAAGTGGAATAGAGACTCGATGTGAGTGTGTGGTTAGACATGAATCTATTAGAGCATGATCATAATTGGAAAACTGATATTTTTCAAGTCCCTCCACCATCACAGGTAAATGTAGGGTATATATTTTTGATTTGAGAAATCATGTTTTCATGTGTGTAGGAGCATTCTCCACCTAACATATACTGCATCATCAAAATTAGACAAAAAATGTCATGAGGGTATCATTTAAATACAAAAAAGTATCCTAAAGAACATGCTCCTGGGTTTTTTGATAGGCCAAATGTGTGAAACTGAAATGAAACACAAATGAAATAAAATTTACTGATGAGTGCATTATTAAAAAAAAAGTGAGCTATATAAGAATTAAATGATTCAGTTGAAAATTCGCTAAAAAGTCTTTTCATCTTGTTATTGTTTATAATAAATAAATTATAGTTAGAAATAACAGTAGAATATACTAAGACACAAAAATTAAAAGGAATAAATACCAGAATAACCAAACATTCAGCAACAAACTTGAAAAACAATGTATTTTTCAAATAATTATTGTATCTTTAAATATAAAATCCAAAAGACTTTGAAAGTATATAATACTACTATAATTACAAAAACAATTATTACAATAACTACTTCTACTGCTACTATTACTACCACACTACTACTACTACTACTACTACTACGACTACTACTAATAATAATAAATTGATTTGTCCAATAATATTGTTACAAAGGAAATAAAATAAAATAAAAATAATGTTAGCGACAGTAAACTTGCACAGCTGGGGAAATAGTCCAAAGACAAGTTGGATTACATAAGTGAGCATTCAATAATCAATGTGAAGCCTGAAAAGAAGAGACTTTCTCAGAACTATGGTTTCCAGTGGGTCAAACCCTAAAGAAAGAGAGGAGCAGAGAAAGCTGGTTGATGGTTTGTTGTCTCCGTCAGATGGAAAAGTACCTGATGATTTGTTGATATTACCTTTCCACTGTTTTGTTTCTATGACCTTTTGTGGCTTTCTTCCTCGCACACTCGCCCTTCTCTATCCGCTTTACCACAGCTCTCTCTTCCTCTTTTCCTAAATTGGTCTGGTTTTTGCACTTCCTTAAGCTTTAACCTCCAACCTTTGCCCCGGTGCCTAAACCAAAAGGGTTACCTTCATTAAATGAGGCTCCCACTGGGCTCACTGAGTGTGTGTGTGTGTGAGAGAGTTTTGTTTGATCAAGCCGGAGGTTTGGAAGCCACACAGGAACTATATCACGCTGCTAAGTTAGGAACACTACGAAAGTGAAAAGCCTACCACACACATGCTGCTGAGAGTGACAGCTGACAGAGTTGTGGGGCATGTTTTCGGAAAAGGGGGATTTTATTTCAAGACCACAAAAGTCTGTATGCCTCACTGGTGTTTCTAATTGACCCTGTTTAAAGTTTTATAGAAAATTTTTGGTTATATCTGAATTGCATTTGGACTCCTCTGTGATTTGAATCACCCAGCATGCCTGGCTGAACTTAGTGGGGACGACAATTGGACTCGCTGCGTCTGCCATGTGCATCACATGAATCAAGTTAGAAATCGGTGCAGAAATCAACCTACATTGAAAGCTAAGTGAAGCGGATCATTACTGTAGAGGCAGTTTATCTGGATGTAAACCAGGGATGTGTCCAAGATAAAGACGGGGAAGAAGAAAACCAATGACTTGGTGATTAAGGAGAACATGAAGAGGACAGGGTGACGATGAACGACGCACAAAATAGGCTAAGGTGGAGGAGGAAATGAGTTAGAGAAGATAGCTGAGACGCACCTCCTCATAACATCCAAATAACTGCAATGAGGACTCAACTCTACCATTAAATCAAGCGCACAAATAGTTCCACTTGCAAACTACACTCGACAGCAGTCAACTGAACCCTTAGACTGCACTTCTCAAGTGACTTAGTTGGACAGGGTTGATCCAAACAAAGAAAGAGTAAATGCCTTGATGGTGATGCTTCGGAAGGAAAACGTTCTTTCAGTTTATTGAAACACCTGTGCGTAACATTTTACGCTTGAAGTCCACTTTCCCAACGTCAATACATTACGCCATGGGAGTGAGCATGGGTTGCTGAATGTTACTAACATGAATCTAAAGACGGTAGATAATTGGACGAGAAACAGATGACTTAACTTAAGTGACTTTCTGGATTACCATCTGGATCCTTGACTCTTTTAAAGGTCTTGTTAATCTCTGAGCTCATGCAACTTTACAGCTCTGTGTGTGTTATATGAGAGAGAAAATAAAAGCTATTGAATTATATAGGCATTTTCTTAATACTATACGTTAAGGAAATGCAGGGCTATGATACTATAAAAAATCACAACATGGGAGCAAATGAGGTTTGTTCCCTCTGAGTTTTTTTTATTGGATGGAGCCATTAAACAAGTAAAAAGTTACTGCTGAAGAGTCATCTGCTCCAACTTACTGCAGTAATCTCCTTAAGCTCAAGTTGTGAGACCCCTGACCAGCGGACATAGTTGTTGTGTTGTGGTGTTGTTAAGTGGCCTTCAAAGGGAGGAGGATGTTTTGGAAAAAGATATAAAGCTGACCACTCATTACTTGCTTGTTTGTGTACAAGTGGATTTCATTTACACGCCATTGTCTTTTGGAGACTTAAATCCCCTGGTGACTCACTGCAAGGAGTTGAGTAATCACATGTGTGGAGCTCAAAAAAATGACTGGCGATTCAAGATGGACAGTTCCCAAACATGTTGCCCTGAGTGAGTGAATAGTGTTTCAAGCTCAGTTCAATTATTTATCATTACTTATTTGTCAACATTCACCTTTTGTTGATCAATGAATTGGGCCACGTCTTAACTGAGATCCAAACCCAAGACCTCCTACTCCAAAGGCATTGTTACTCTCCATTGAGCTAAAGATTGTTTGGTGACACTTAAGTTAGGGAACTTTTTTTTTTAACCATAAATAAACCTTTTATTCATATGTGTATTAGCTGCATATTATCCACTGACAAGAAACAAGAAGCTATGATTCTCTTTAGGGTGAACTTTAGTGTAGATTTTCATTCATAAACCTAAATAAATAAGATTCATATAATTGAGATATGAATGTTTGACCTCCTTAATATGATTTTTTTCATTGATGGTCTGAATGTCTTTGTATATGTGTGTTCACGATGAAGTCAGGTCTCCAACGTTAAGAGCTTAGGGCTGCTTTTCTAAAAGGTCTTTTCACTGAGAGAGGGGCTTTTGACGCTCTGCGTGTCTAAAAAGACGAGGGCATGAAAGAAAAGCACTCAAAGTTCCCCTCCACCTTCCTGAACTCGCCCCCTACACAGAACACACCAACTGTTACACTCTGTTATACAGTTTTTCCACATTGTTTAATGTATGTGTGTGTGTGAGTGACTGTCGCAAGAGTCTTCCCAGATCCTGGAATGCCGGGTGTTCTCATGTGTTACTGTGTGTGGCGGGGCCCGAGCCAGAGTTGGCAGAGCAATAAACTAATCATCTTGTTCAAATCCTTCTCCGGGACTTTAATCCTATTAAGTACCAGAATGTGTGAATGTGGGTAGGGATGGAGCCAGGAGGAGTCAAAAGGAGAATCTGGAGGAGAAAGTGAGCTTCACTGGGAATATGATTCAAGATGTAAGCTTCACGCCAGTCAAAGGTAGGTGTGTGTGTGTGGTGGTGCATGTGTGCATGTGTGACTCAAAGCAAAGAGGGAGGAGAGAAGACCACTTCCTGAAGACCATTGAACACACAGGATGTCATGTTTTTGACCTCAAATTATAATAGTTTTGGCTGCGCACAGGCAGGTTTTTTTTTCATGACGCTTTATGGAGTGACAAAACTGAGAATGGACCGCTCTTCACTGCATTGTTTTTGTTGACAACAATTTTCGAGAACGAACTTATGCAGCCTTCTGTACATCACATGCAACTACATTTAATGATGGATAAAGAGGGCCCTATGGTTACCACATCTGGGTGAACATGTTTATTGTAAAAAGAGACTAGAATTGTTCTGTTGTCCTCCATACATACATTTACAATACCACTTGGTGATAACCGGTCAGACAAGAGTTTCAGTCTAAACCCTATTTTGAAAGTGTAGATGGCGCAAAAGAAAACATGCCAAACTAATCAGCTATTGATAATCTACTGAAACTGTCCATTTGTTGGTTCAACTGTTGCAGTGCATTACGGGACCAGTCATTTTCACTGTACAGTGCTGTGGGACACCTGGGGGAAGTCAGCAGAGAGTCCAGCAGAGTTGTCCACTGCAGACTGAAAAATAAACTCTATAATTTCATGTGGAGTAAAAAATTGTTTTTTAAAAACAAAATCGTACATCACTTCAATAACTCTTTGGGGGGATTCATGGGTTGGACCATACATGATGGTGAAAGACACTTAATCTGAGTTGCTTTGGATCAAAGTACAGTATCTTCTAAATGACGTGTCACATCACACCCGTCCCCTGAAAACCTGAGCCCAAGATAGGAAAAACTTGAAGGAATGATTTGTTCACAAATGTGCCTCCCTCCTCTCCCTCTCCTCCTCTTCTTCTCCGCTCCTCATATAATGAGTCTAATCCATCAGCCAGACAGAATTAATCGTATTCCAATACCAGCGTGTTCACTGGCTGCTCACTGCTGTCTCTGTCTCTACGAGTCAATAACCCCAACTCTAACGCCGCCACCCCGTCTATGACAGAGCGTTGTGTATACGCATGTGTGTGTCACTGCGTGTGTCGACTCCTTTTTTTGTGTATCAGTGAATTTTAAAACCACCTCAGCAGTACGGCCAAATTTATTGCCGTCCCAGGCTGGATGAGTGTCCAAAACACACAAAAGATGCAGACGCAGAATTGTACACCGCAGTGAAAATGACCACTCTACGACACACTGCCAGACCAAACTTTTGGTCAGTGATGTCATATCCTTTTCCTGTTTGCGTCGGACATGGCCGTACAATAATAAATATGACAGATAACCGCTGTTGAGTTTGCGTGTCAGTCTGCCAGGCGAGCTCCTTTTCACCCACGTTTCTGACCTGGTATGACACAAACTCTGTGACCCAATAAGCAGAAGAGGCCTCCTCCTCTCCTTTGTCCGCCTCCTTTCCATTTCATAACCTCAACATCATAAAAGGCCCAAAAAGGATTCTCACAAGAGGATAAAGTATCAATCTGCTGCCCAACGATCCGTTGTCGTTCTCAGCCTCCATTTTCCACAGATTTTTCTCTTCCACATAATTTGCTTCATCAATCAGTGGCAGGGCCGATCCGCTGATCACTCAATCATTGCATCTTTCCATCCATCCCTCACTCTTTTTGGATCTGGCTCACGTTCAGAACCGAACCGTCCAGTGTCAGAGGACCCCAGAAGAGAATGAGCCAGCAGCCGTTTACTCATTGAAACCTGGCGGCACTGTTTTGACGCAGCGAACACACGACCGGGGAACAAATAAGCCGTCAATAAACATTTTAACCACAACACAATATGCATGTCATTCTTTTTCCCTTGAACATAATTTTTAATGTGATTCATTTGAGCTTGGGAAAAGAGTTTTGTGGCTAAAGCAATGAGGGGTTCTGTAGCGCAGCACTGGAAAGGCGGATCAAGTGTGTGTGCGTCTGCAGAAAAAGGCGACTTACTCACTCTTGTGTTGTTATTCACAGTTTACAAACCATGACAAGACTGGCAGAGATAACCACACACGCACTCTCTCTCAGTCTCTTTCTCCAGCACATGCGTGCAGGAACATACACTCACACAGTGTGCGGTTTCTTTTTACCCTCCCCGTGTTTGCACAGCAGTTTGGAGTGATTTCCGAGATGCAAGCTCAGATCCAGAGATAAACCGGCAGTTTTTCTTGTAGATTAACTGATGATTCAGGGAAGAGGAATCATAGCAGGATAAGTCAGCCAAAATTCTGATCAACTCAAGTCTTACAGTCAGTCACAAAAAACATTTCCAAGAATTTTCGAAACCTTAAGTTAATAAATACAGAATTAATTGAGCTCACTGGTAGCTTGGCACTAGGTGTCACAACTTCCACTTCAAACTTTGCCACATCACGAGTTGAAAACAATAGTTGAAAAGATTCACTTTGACCTAGGCAGAAGAAAGACACCAACGGAATCTAAAGCCAAATATATCAACAACAACAATGAGCATTAACAGGTCTGGTCTAGACAAACCAGTGCAAACAAACTAAGAAGCCACACTGCTGCGACTGCACCAAACACTGACATTTATGAAGCTCTGAGTCTTGTATGTTTCTATTTACAAATACAAATAGTAACAGGAAAACTGGACAAAGTGGACATGACTCTTTCAATAAAGAATGATTGGATTCCCCTCAACCACTGCGTGCTTGTTGTGTGTGAACTTGGTTATCCTACATTGTGGATAACCAATTCTTGACAAATCACTATCCTCCTCCACACCAGATTAAGCACCAATTTGAGGATTAAAAGTTTAAATTAACTGGGCCGTTGTAATTGAATTTAAATTTGGTTCAGAGTCCTGGTTGAGGTTAGTTATAGATTTTGGTTTCGGCAGAGAGGCTGGGGAAAGCATTATGGCAATGTGTGTGTGTGTGTGCCAGAGAGTCTAGAAAAAAGTGTTTCCTCCCTCGAGGCCTCTCACTTGAACTGGATGTGAGAATGAAGCTCCCGTCAATCGTCTCAGGGCTGTTCAGGGAAATGAGCGATTCGCTGGTGGACCGCGGGGCGATAAGCCTGCCCAGTTAACAGTATCTGATCCAACACCTGCACCGTGTGTCTGGACAGACAACCAGACATGGCCGACAACAAGACACAGCCACAACATTTGCGGTCATTAGACAGAAATCTAAGCGCCACAAGTTGAATGAAAGGCACAAATTGGCAGAATGACACAGTTTCTGCTTTTCTCTGGCAGTTACTCCACCACCTTTTTCACTCACTCTGTCCGTCCACATCTTTTCAAGATGTCTCCTGAGCCTCTTTTCACCCACGTCCCCCCATCGCCTCTGTTTGCCAGCTCCTGGCAATGGCTGGCAAGCTGAAATATTCCTCTTCAAATAGTTTCTCTCCGTCAATGTTGTCTTTCTTTCTTTCACCACCATAGAGGCTCGGGTCACACACACTTGTCACTCTGGACCAGCTGTCCTGCACCATCTGTCCACTACACACACACACACACACACACACCGCTGGCACTCAAATGTGGCAGTTACTGGCAGAGACCAGAAAAATCTGAGAGTGATTCCTGTTTATTGGACCGTGTCAAAATAAATTCAATTTCTTACTCTAATAGGAGAAAAGAAAAGAAAGACAAAGGCGAGTGCAAACATTCTTTGAACAAAAACAGAAATCCATTTCCACATGGCCAAACGTAATGAAGTTCTGCATGATCCGGTCGACATGCTCGCCTTCTCTTTGCGTATTTGTGCATTTTAATTTCAAGACTTTTTGTGTTAAAGTCAGCCAGAGCAGCATGTGTGTGTGTGTTTTGGTTGTGTGTGTTGCATTCCTATGAGCAGCAGGTTGGAAAGGCGGGTCGTAAAAGCAAACAGTGCTGGCTGCTATTTCTTCAGGATGCCAGCCAGGACACACACACACACACACACACACAATCATATATTGGTGAAACTTTTTGCTTTAAATTTTTTTTAAGTTGGTTGTATAAATCAATCATTTACTTCGATTCAAACTGACAACCAAGGTCTTTAATCTTAAAGTGATCAGCTATCTGTTAATTGTGTTGCGGGTTTGAGGCAGTGAAAAATGGAATGAAATTGTGCAACTTTTTTTTTTAGCCTTGAGCTATACGGAACATTAAAAATCACTCTATGAATGAAGACTGGTTGGGTTCCAATGCTCCTTTTTTTCACGCAGCATTTTTCATGACATTGACAGGAGGTAACATAAATTCGCTCAACAAGTGGGTTGAAGTTTGAATAAATTATCCAGTGTCGGACCTCTGTCTTCTGTGACAACCTCCATCTTCACGGTGTTTGCTCTCATTTATCCCCGACAGTCAGGGCTAATTTAGTGCGGCACTTCTCAGTTCCATGGGACAAGTTCAGACATTTCAACATGACAGCCCAGTGATGTCACTGTTCCATGGAGCGACCACAAACCCACTCAAGCTGCTTGATATACGACCCAACGCCGTCCAAGATGAGGTTTGTGTCCCAAATATAGAGAAAAAAGCTGGGTCGAAGGTTGACGACAGGGAGTCTCTCCCAGGGACTTGGACATAGAGGGCGCTGTGTCTACGACCACAGATTCGGTTGGCGACCGTTCTGGTGGAATTAAATTGACAGAGTGTGAGTGTGTGTGTTTGCGGTGGCACCAGAAGTGTCATATTAGTTCGTAATGCATTCAACAGCTGTGTCATACACATACGGTCACACGTCTGCTGAGAAACACACACACACAAACACACACAGGCTCTCAGATTGTGTTGCAGATGCAGTTTAACTGATTAACATTACTAGAATGCCAGACCTAGATGCAACTCTTGAATGCAGTGTGTGTGTGTGTGGGGGGGTTCACGTTAAAGTGGGCAAACTTCTGTGTGTGCATGTGTTTGCGAGCGTGTGTGTAGACTGATGTAATGAGGCTGTAATAGGGCTGAAGTTTAATCCTGGTGAAGACAGACATAGACCTCTCACCCTTGACTACACACCCGCACTCACACTTTCCACTTGCTTTGCTCTTCGATGCCCTCCCTCCTTTCCTTCCTGCTTTTCCCTGTAAATCTTTCCTTCCATCTGTCTTAAACAGCGGCAGTATTTGTCCTCCAGTGCAATGTTTTCTGTTATATTTTCACAACTTAAATCATCCACTTCCTCTTCACTTCCTCCCTTGAACTCTTGCTAGCTCGTTCCAGCTTCCTTCCTTCCCCTCTTTTGCTTCAGCCTAGATGCCAAACATTGCGCGCATGCTTCTCTAACGTCTGTCAAATTAGGCGACGCAATAAAATATGCAAGCGCAGAGCCACACACGCGTGCACAACCAGTGCGTTGTAAAACTCTTTTCTCATCCCACAGCGTCTTTCTTCTCCAGGACTGATTGACTATTAAAAGGAGACATATTATTTATGAATAAAAGATATTGTGTTTTGACAAATATATTCCCAGATGCCGCTACCTTTTAATATTTGATATCATTTTGTACATCTGTCACACTGTTGATGCAGAGCATGAAGTCCATAGAGTGTTAGCTACTAAAGTCACACATGAAAACCAACATAGTACTGATAATACTATCAAATGGGCTACTGTCAAAGTTTTTTAATGACCCATATCATGGGAGGAACAGTATTGATGGTCCACTCCAGCTGGACTATTCATTTATTCATTCATTTGTCACTGTTTAGCTGATGTCAGATCGACGGGGCAGCAACTGAAGCAAACAGGCCCAGAGTTTCAACAGTAGGAAGCTGCCCTATAAAGCCACCTCAAGTAGCCTCAACTGATGTCGAGGATGAAAAAACTAAGCGAGAATTGTTTTTGTTAACTGAAGTTTTTTTTAATGTCTACTAATTGAAACAGCACTGGTTCAATTAGTACAATTACAAAATGAATGTCCTTCATTTTCATCTTAATTTATTTCATTAAAAAAAGCATTTTGAGATGAATCAAAATCAGCTTTTTTGGCTTGTCTGTAAGTCTGTAACGTCACTTGTGTCAGCGACCTGACACCGTTGATGGTGGATGTTGGTAGAAAGTTGGTAGAGAGTAGAGAATGCATTTTTTGGTCAGATTTTTTTTTCTTGTTGACATATTTGTGACCTCTTTCAATCTTCAATATTGTTCCAACAGCATACATTGAAGGAAAAACTGAAATGTGATAAAAAATAAAATCCCAAAATGTTATAACCTTTCAGATAGTCAGACTGTGAACATCGATCAACTAAAAAATCGACAGCTTTTCTTTCCTGCTCAGGCTCTTCCTCACCATTACACCACTACCTGACTAAGGACGACACACCATCTCACACTACCACCTTCCCTCGCTTGTGATGAAGACACGTGCACTCATTCAACTGAGGATTGATCTCTCCAATCTGGACAGGACAAAGTCATAACTTCTGATTCAGAGAGACTTCATGAAGCCAAAAAAGCCATGATGAGAACCTGAGTGTCGCCAAACCAGTGACCCTCTCCACCTTGGCTGCAGCAAGAGACATTGGTTGTAGTGGCAGCAGCAGTTACGAGGGAACTGCGACTGACTGACAAAGGTTTTGGGGTCTATCCTCTGGGATTCTTCTGTGTCACACTGCAGCTGTATTCATCTTCATTTTGCAAGTTGTAAATGTAACAGGACAAGGTTTGTTGACGTTAAAATATTCTATCTATTCCCTGGCAAAACTGCTTCGATCATGGGAGGTTATCTTTTTCACTTTTTCCAGCTGCATGGAACCACAACAGCAATGTGATACAAAAGAATGTGAATTGTTGAACAAATCTAGTGACTCCCCGAGAAACCACACTGACTCAGGTTGCTCTCTATAGTCACTGTTACTGCCATAGCGCAGAAAGCAACGCCTTAAAAAAGTGTGTTGACGGACATTCCAACAGTGAAAAGTTGGCTATGTTTGTCCACTTACACAAAAACAACGTGGAATTGTGGCCACACTGCTTATGGTAGCAGTGAAGATGCTGGCGTTGTGACATGGTTTTCTTTTAACCGCAGGGGTCTTCGGAGGCCCAAGCTGAGGCCATAGTGAGGCAGTGGCGCGGGCTGCCGACAGAGAAAGAGAGCACTCTAAATTCTGACAGGCAGCACTTGAGACAGGCCCAGGAGCGCAGGGTTCCTACTGAGCTTTTGTGACACAGCGGGCAGGTTAACAAGACACCGGCCTCCAGCTTCACCTTGCTCTCACATGCCTCCCCTCTATCCTTTATCTGTCTAAATTGTTTTTTTTTCTTTCTCCGTCTCAGTTCAATTTCCATTTCTGCTGATAAGAGAGTAAGAAAACAATTCTGCGGGGAGAGAATAAAGGAGCAACTTCTCATCCGATAATGACTTTATTCCCCCAACAGGCTTTCTTTTATTGAATTAGGTTATTCCTTTTTATTCTGCCCATCGCCCATTTATATTTCTCTCATGCCCTCTCCTCTTTTTTGAATCTCTCACTCTTTTCTCCGCAGTATACAGCCATTCATCACTCCAGGTTATCATTTCAAAAGGCTTTCAATTCAAGCTCATGTAGAAGAGACTGAATAAAGGCGGCGGTGCTCCGGGGCACGAAGGCAGTTTCACACACACATTCACGTGCGCACGGGAAAAAGGAATCCTAAAAGCCGAGTTTATATTCTGTGTTGACTTTGCTGTGTAAAACACTTATTTTTGCAACAACCCCATGTGTCCAGTGTCTCCTTCTCTTCTCTCTCTCTTTGCCTCTGTTTTTATTTCCTTGTCTGTCTGTCTCTGTCTGCCTGTCCGTCACGCCTGGTTGACATTCTGTCATCAGTCCCCGCTGCTCTTTCTCTAAAAGCTCTTAGCTGCCCTCGGGGCTCAACTTATAATATTACAGTACACCTCCAGCCGTTCCCTCTGCCTTTTCTCAGTCTCGCTGATAACACACTAATGGAAGAGAGACCTACAAAAGGTGCTCTGAAAGAGCCGGTGGACACACAAGCTTGTTTAAGGAACTTTTGGGTTTCAGATGCGTAACAAAGACACATATCCAGCAACTCAGATGGAACTTCACGGAGCCAGTTTTCCTGAGAAATGAGGATGTGTGTTTTGACTGGGATGGTAAGGGGCCTGTATTTGTTCTAGATTGATCTGACCTTTGATGTCCCTGACAGAATCTGTGAAGCCATCTTCATTGGAGCTGCGATCACTAGAGTGAAAATTTATGTTGCCCACGTTTTGAAAACAAAACATAGGTTAGTTGAAGTTAAAAAAAATGGGCACGTCTGAGCTGCCTTAAATGCTCCGGCTATGAATATTTTGGATCAGTGGAAACTAGAACATTGTCCTTTTGGCTCCTCTAACACATCTATATGAATTACAAGCTCGTTCATGGAAAGTGATTTAGTAAGAACCTTTTTTCATGGGGACTAGGATCTGGTAGGGAGAAAGAATTCTGAAAGCGCAGAACACGTCAGCCTGTGTTGAATATTAACTGAAGCACATTTCAGCTGAGCTCCAGACTAAACTGCTTCCCGCTATGCCTCACACTGAGCTTGTGCTCATGCCAGGGGTCTGCCATCCACACAGTAAAGAGAGACCTTTTCTGACCAGCAGGCAATCCAGAAGCACAATGCATGCAAACCAGTTAACCATCTCTTAAGGAAATTCCATTTCTGAAGTTGTTTTTGTAGTTCTGTATTTCCTGACTGGGGCTGCCTCCACATTAACCTATCTTGTGCACCAAGTCACACCTATCCCGTCATGTCCTCTTTCATGATATCCACACATTTCAATGGCACTTTGTTCCTTTTTCCTTTGCCTGTTAACCTCAATTACAAAAACTCTTTGTCCAACATCTTCCCTGTCTTTCTTCACGCGGTGTCCAAACCATTTCTGGCCTTCTTCTATGAGCTGTTCCTCTGATATACATAGTTCTAATCTTGTCCTCCCATGTCACTCCTTATGAACATTATAGAGGGAAGCTGTCCCTCTAGCTGCTGCGCCGTTGTCACAGACCACACCAGACAGTGGTCTCGCGCCTGCACCTCTTTCAATCTCCTGTCCATCACCCTCCTGCCTCTCACTTGCACATTTGCATTCTGTCCCTGATCTGCTGAGTGTATTACCTCCCCAGCTTCACCTCTAAATCAGATCACTATATCATCAGCAAACATCAAAGTACTTGAGAGCTGAGCCCTGCTGCTCTCCAACTCTCGCCTTGAACTCCCTCACCACTGTCTCACTGTTGTTTGACAAATATGTGTGCTGTATTATACACAACCTTTAAAAAACGTTTAACTGTCTATCTTGCTAAAACTTCAGTCAACGCTCAGTGCTCAGTCAACATTCATTGTAAATACATTTTTTTATCAATATAGAACTATCCTCCATTCTCCTTCCTACTAGTGACATTCACAACCTTCCTATCGAAAACAAATTTTTGTCCAAAGCAACAGGGAGCAATGGAGCTACAAAAGAGCAGACACTTTCTGTCAGAGGTGAAAGACAACAACAACTAGCTTGCACATGTCCAGGTTGTAGACTTCTTATCATATAACATATCCTCGAGGATCAGAGTGGCCTGCTGATGGAAGAGCTGAGTAAAACAACCAAGCCATTTCGGTTGTAAGCCGTTATTTAAGCGGAACCAAAACAAGAACACCTAATACATGTTGATATCTTGATCGATGTGGAAAAGTTGTCTGCCTTCCAACAGAATGTTTTCCTGCAAGTTGAGACCTGAAATGTCAATTCAAGAAGGAAATCCAGACTGTTACTGGAGTTATGACTGTGGGGAAGGAGACTGATATCACTTCGCCTTTCTGTTGGTTATCCATTGACGGAGTGAAAGTTCAGTTTAGCCTGGAACTTCATCCATCCATCCTTGCACAATTATCCGGTTGCGGGGGCAGCAGCTTCTTCAACGTCCTTCTCCCAGGCAGCGCCTGTTTAACATTGACACCCATGTTCTAAACTACCAACACTCAGTTGCTAATCCCATGAAGGAGTTTTCGCGGAGATGGTTTGGTCTGTTAACGTCATCCTTTGAATCCCTGTGCAGCACACAACAAATAGATGTGTCTTTACATGACAGGCCAACTCATGTGAGACTTGAAAGTGTGCACTCGCCACAAATTGGATCAGAGTGTTACACCTTAATTATGGGAAATACCCACTACAAGCTTCAAACCCTTGTGCTTTTGTGTGTGTACGTGAAAGTGTGTGCGCGCATAAGCGTGGCGGGGCGTTAGGAACTGCACTATTGATGAGAGAATGAAGTCATTTTTCAATGCGAGGTTAAGCGCTGCATTATTGCCGCCTCATTTGGCTCCTGTGTGCCACCATAGCCCTCCTGTCTGGTTTCCATGGCAGGGCCGGAGAACAGAGCGGGGAATGTCCCTGCTTACCAGACTGCAAGTTCATCCATCACAAACACACATGCGCGCACACACACATGCGGCGACGCAGGCAATAAGGGCTTATCCCAGTCACAGTCAACTTTCCCACAAAGTTGCAACAAATCAAGAGCAGCAGCGGTAATTCTCCCAAAGCCGGCCAATATCACATTATACAGCATTTGCGCTTAAGTAAACAGAGCTGCGCCGCTGTGAAACCAATTCACCAGGAGAGATAGGGTTTCAGCGTCAGCCGACGTCCAAGGATGTTATTTTAAACTTGAAGATCTACTCATGGCTGCGCACAGAGGCATTCATTACCCAGTAGTCCTGTGTTTGGACTGATTTTCCAGCCGAGCACCAGAACATACAACGTGAAAATGGTTTGTTGTGCACGGAGCAGAAACACTGTGGGGTTTGTCAGCAGTAATGGGATGGGACCAGCAGGATCAGCGTGCTCATGTTCCTTTGTGTTTCTGTGTGCACAAGCTCTGGTTGGGAGCCAAGCATGTCAGTTAGCATTGTCAGTTGGCATAAAAACCACATTCCTCCAGTGATATCATACAGAGGAGACGGGGGGCTGCCGCTGTAGAAGCCACAGAGAGATGGATGAACTGTCCCCATTCATTAAAGTGAACTTTGCCAATTTTCTTGTGCTTAACAGAGTTGAGTAAAAACATCCTACAGGCGGCTTCCCTCCCTCACTTCCCCTCTCTTTGTTTCCCTTGATCCTCGGCAGTTTACTGTAAACATCTCCATGTATCACTGTCATATCAGCGCATTCATCTTCACTCTCACCATCAGTCAAGCTCCAGATCCATGTTTCTTGTGAATGTAAACACTCGACTGATTGTGCGCTCGAATCAATTCATCACCAGACACAAAAGAATAAAAGGGTTAGCCTGCTAAACAACATCGTTGCTGGGATGTTAGAGCTTATTACAAAAACAAACTGAAAATGCTCATACTGTAGTTGTCTTCATCCGTCTTCATGGAATGTGCGTGATCATATTCACCACTGTTGAGATGAAGTCATGTGTGATGCCAAAAGGTCACAGTTTCCCACAAACTTTACCACCAAGGTTCACGATTTGGACGTGAACAATTCTGAATCGATTCTTAGAGGCACAAATATTGATTATTTCAATGTTATTAATAAGAGGAACTCACTACTGCAACACTGTGGGCGGACATAAACATTCATGACTGACTGCAAGTACCCATCCACATGTCCATCAATCTCCACCCTTGTGAGGAGCTTTGCAACAACATAACGGTCGCACACTACATTATGTCACGCTACTCATGGAACATAACAGAAAAAAAGATGTATATATTTTATCATCATTTTTAATTTAGCGTGCACATGTTTGTATTTTATGTGTGTCTGTAAGTTACTGACTTGCAAATAAAGCACATTTTGTTAAAGTCATTGCAGCTTTTTTCGGCTAAAAAAAAAAGTCCCCTTTTCCATTCATCCTATTACAGTACCACGAAAGATTGGGACTTTCACCACAATTTTTACAAAAATCTGACACACACAAGTCATAAAACTTTTCAACATGCACTAGTCTACTAGCATTTCTGTGACACCCTGAGTTGTTCAATTGAATTGATCTTCATATTTGAATTTCTACAAGAAATTCCAGAATGCAGCGTACCAAATACCAAATGTCTTGACTGTATTCTTGGACACAAACAGTCATGTGGCGCCCCACCAGGCGGCTCTATAAAAAGCCTGCTGTCACATAGGGGATCTCAAAACTCTCTGACAAGGTGTCAACCTTCCTCCGCTGCACCTGACACAGAAGCCACATTCCAAACATCTTCACCCCTGTTCCTGTGTATCTGCGTCTGTCATCATATTTCCAACACCAATATCAACAGGGAACATTTGGAGATCAAAATCAGAGCAGTATTCTCTCTCTCAAGCCTTGATAATGAAAAGACTCATAATCCTGAATCACGCTGCAGCGCCCCTGGCAACTGTAATAACTCATTCAAAAGGCATATAACTTTATCAAGACTCACGCAGCACGGCCCTGAAAGCAGGGGGTTGCCTGTCATCCTGGCACCGTGACTTTATTAGCTGCTTCAGCCACACGCAGACGCATCACAAGCCCGACCAGTTCATTAAGTCGAGCATGGCTGCGGTTCAGAACAACACAACTTTATTACTCGCAGACAAAAACACAGCGGTGGTCAGTGTGCTTTGCTGCCGAAGATTTTTGTGCAAGAATGAGACGATTAGAAACAAAGCAGCTGGAAAAACTAAACGGCAGGTCTTTCCTTAAATGACAGTAACTGGACGGTGAACACACATCTTCATTTGCCAATATCATTTGGTAGGAATATTGTAATAACCTTGACCAGACTCATGTGGATCAAGTTCCCAAACCATGACAAAATCACGTCATCCAGATGCCTGAAGCAGAGGATGTTTCTTTTTTTGAATAACTACCCGCCCAATTCAATCAGACTGTTCCACTACAATACATGGCAAGTCTTTAAAAAGTTGCTTTATAAAGTTTTAATGCAGCAATTTTATTTTATTCTGCATATGTGTCCACATGGACATTTAACATGTGATAAACAAAGGTGGTTTAAGACTAGAATAAAGAAATGCGCAAATGAAAACGTATTTGTTTGTTCGTATATATATATATATATAATATCATATCCATTTCATATTTATATTTCAACATTTTTTCCTATTTACTCATTTTCCATAAACTGGCACATATCATTGTAGAAAAATATAGGAAAATAAATACATAAATAAATAATAATAACGTGGGAAAATATTGTTTATTTATTTATTAACCAGTAACTTAAGTATTATAAGTTCAATAAAAACAATGTATAACAGCAGAAAAACCATGATCATATGATGAACTAGTAGAAACATTGGAGAGATAAAATATAGTTGCAAATACAGAACGCAAATGTGTGAGTGAGACCATGTGGCATGTGGCATGCTCTGGAAGAGATTGGTACTTGATGGAGAGCTTCATAGAGAGCGTGGATCTCATGCGCTCCCCATCAGCTCTTGACAATGAACAACAAAGTGTTTCTTCAGGACATGTGTTCCACTGTACGTAATGAAATCATAAGCAGGACTGTGAGCCGATATCCCACGGCCGATGACTGGCCGCCCCTCGCTCCCTCTCTGGGGATTCTACACTGACTGATGTTACTAATTGACCAATCAGGTTGCACTAACAAGGCTGTCAGACCACGTTAAGATCAGCTGCCAATCATGGCCCGGCGCCTCGTCTCCCTGGGCAACAGTTAGCCAATGACCTGCAAGAATGTGACTCAGAGTGGTCGCAATCTACGGCCAGAAGTGGAAACCCACTCACAGACACATCAGAGAACCTGAACTGGTAACATCCAGGAAGATACAGTCCGGCCATTCATGCACTCGGTGTGTGCGTGTTCCTGATGAATTTTACACACAACTCGGGGACAAACACTGCACTGCCCATTAGTGGCCGAAACCTTGAGGGCAGAAACACAAGCTCACTTTTGCACAAACACACTGAGCATTTTTATGTCTTTTAGAAGCAACTCTGCTGCTAGCATGCAAAAAGTCGTGCAGTCCTTTATTGCCAGTACAGTGCACATCCTTTCATCTTTTACGTCTTTCTCCTCCCCGGCATGATGTTTTGACCTCCTTTCCATCTTTTTGTTTGCTCACCTGACTGCGCTGCAACACCACTTGCATGCCCTTTTTTTCAATATCTCATCGCTGTGGAGCCTGCTGGAGTTCTCATGGCATTTTGGCACTGCCAGATAGCTGTCATTCGAGGGACACATTTTGTGCACCGGTAGGGAAAAGTGATGAGATGCAGTGCTGCTTCCTGCATTGACTTCTAATACCTATGAGTAATGCCTGTTCAAATACAAATAAATATTCAACTTCTGATGCTACAATGTAAGTCGAGAATCCCAGACTTCCCTTTCCCCAGACAGCTCAGCTCTTCTGGGGAATTCCCAGGTCAACCGAGAAGCAAGGGCCACGCCTGCCCTGGGTCAGCTGGTGCGATCCCTCCAGGCAATAGAAAAGGTATAGTATCAGAAAAAAGGTAGCTGTCAGTGACACACCTCCACAAAACTCATATTTAGGTTTTCATTTTATCTTATTTTTGACCTTCACTATGCAGGCTGAAAAACTGTGAGGTAACAATCATGTTTCAGTCTTTTTTGAGGTTCCATAAGTAGAACACCCATTTGGTGGAAACACATTGGCGTGTTAATTAGAATGTACATGTGAATGATCACCGGAGCATGAACAGACACACACACGTCCCATCTGCTGCATGTTTCATGTTTAGAACTTGCCATGTTTTCACCAAGTTCTGGTCATTTCGCGTCTCTGCATTTATGTCGACAGACAACTGAAACTTTTCAAATACCTCTATCTATCTATCTATCTGTCTGTCTGTCTGTCTGTCTGTCTGTCTGTCTGTCTATCTATCTATCTATCTATCTGTCTGTGTGTCTATCTATCTATCTATCTATCTATCTATCTATCTGTCTGTCTGTCTATCTATCTATCTATCTATCTATCTATCTATCTATCTATCTATCTATCTGTCTGTCTGTCTGTCTGTCTATCTATCTATCTATCTATCTATCTATCTATCTTGTTAGCTAGTTATATAGCTATTATGGCTGTGGTAGTAGTTGTTATATATCCGTTACTGTCATATACCCACTCTTCAGAGGCAGTTTAGAACTCATCTGAATTTTTGAAATTACTGTAGGTAGAGATAAAGCTCTTTCATAGCATCTGGAAAACAGTAATCTGGAAGCAGTTTGTCTGTGTTAGTCATAATGTCTTCATGAGAAAGTTATTTCCAAAGTTGTTTAATCTCGCTCACAACAAACACATTCGCGCTAACACAATTGGAAAACCAGGGCACTGTGATCAGTGGAAAAAAATGGAGGAAGGATGACATTCAAAGGAATGCTGCAACACCTCCTGATGCACACACACACACACACACACGCGCGAACAGAGAAGACGGGTGTGCAATGGTGACACAGAGAGAGGTAATCCCAAATTCATCTTTCCTGAAGGATAGTGGATTAGAGGGGGATTAGGACAGTATCATGACAAGATTATAACCCATATGAAGCTTGGCTGAACTAAGCCCATTAACCTCGCACTCTCTGTCTGTGTGTGTGTTTGTGTGTGTGCTTGTGTTCATTTTCATTTATGATATAAGAGCCTGAACAGACCTGTGAAGCTCCTCTACAGGGCACCATGTGCATGTCTAATCTCTCCCATGACAGAACACCCCATCCTGACAGGAGACGCACAACACTTGAATCTACAAAACATACGTCTAGTCTTCGCATTTTTCCTTTCAGGAACCTCAGACTCACGGGTGCTCGCGCCCTTTCCTGCAAACTGATTCATTCAGGCTGCATCATGACCAAATGCTGTTTTCAGATATGGAATAGCGACCACCACATCTCCATAAATCTGAAAATTAAGACACTGCGAAAATCTGACCCACTGAAGAGAACCTGAAGAAGTCCTACTTTTGGTGAACAAAATTGGACTACTCTGAAAAGAGAGTTTCTCATTCCATACACCCCCACAACTTCTCCCAGGGGACTCCAGCGCACTTCATTAAATACATAAAACACATGTAGACTGGTTGGTAATGCAACCCAACTCACTCCACTGTTATAGCTAGTTATCACCCTCCCTTAAAAGAATGATTCCCTTTTCTTGAGATTCTTTTTTTACCTGTATTGGAACTGCATATTTGTTATTCATGATCAATGATGTGAGAAAAAAAAAAAACATAAAAAATGAAGTGAAATCAAAACGAAATAAAGTAAGCATAAGTGGAAGAGACAGGTTCGGAGACAAAGTTAGGGAGTCCAGAGTGGATGCGTACAGGGGAGAGACAGGGAACGAGTCAGACCAAGAATGTTAGCAATGGAAGCACCAGGCAAAAGAAGAAGAGGAAGACAGACTGGTGAAGGAGGCAGACTTGAAGTGGAAACCCCTGGCAGGACATGCAGAAAAAAGAAGAAAGGCCTTTTTGTACAGATGTTTAAAAATGGATAAATTAAACAAGATACCACTAAAATGCATTTACAATACTCTCAATCAACAATAGCAATAAAAGTGACAGAAAAGAAATATATATATATTTTGGTCACTGATAGCATGGCTCTTCAAATACCTGAACTTGAGACAGTCCTCGCACTAAACGATGGACAGCTGGCATCAAAGACTTTGCCCAGATCTCAGGTCACCCCCTTGGAAAAACGGTCTAGAGCATTTCAACTCAGTGTGCTGATTTTGCTATTGTTGAATACAATATGTGGGTCAAAGGAGGACATGTTTCAGTAATTGTCCTCACAAGGAGAGGAATAGAAAGCTGTGTGTGTGTGTGCAATTGAGTGAATGAACGCATGTCTGCCTATATACGTGTTAGAGGATGAAAACGTGTGGAGCCTGCTGTCAGGCCTGGTCCTCAGGGGGGGCTGCAGGGAGGTGTGTGTGTGTGTGTGTGTGTGTGTGTGTTTGTGTGGGGCGAGGGGGGTGGGCGACTTTGGGTTAGAGGGGTTCAGATGTACTTCTGATGCTTCATACCACATATGGGTCACTGCCTATGTTCCCCAGGGGTGAAGGAGGGGTCAGAAATTGGGGTTTTACAGAGGGGGAGAAAACAGTAGTCTTGAAAAGGTCCACTGAGCTTTCCGGTGACGAGATGTTGGGCGGTGGGGGTGTGGGGAAAGTCCATCTGCCAGTGAGTAGTTGACAATAACACTGAGCAAATCAAGATGTAATAAGACGAAGGAGCAATAAAGAAACAAAACCGGGGCTGGAGAGATTTGCTTTTGGCTTCCACTCGGTGTCTGTGTACAGTAACGTCGCAGGTGGTGGAGGGAGCTGTGAAGTTTATGGGCTATGTGAGACGGGCGCAGGCTGAGGTCTGACACTGTGTTGTTATTTTTGGTCCTGAGTTCTTAGGTAACTAAAAGCCAGACAGACCAACAGACAGAACCGAGGCCCTGGTTGACAGACGTAGCAGGCGACAGACAGGCTAGCATGAGTGGAAAGTTTAAGCCAACTTTAGCCCTCAAATACAAAGCTAGTACAAATTTAATTTCGTCATTCAGTTTAGATCAAAAGGATGGATTCTGTGAGCGCTGACGCCGCACACAAATATGCTTGGGTGCAGCTGTTATTTTTCAGGGGTGGTGGATCACAAATATTACACGGATAACAACATTCAAAGTGAATTATCATATTTGGATTCACGTACATTCCCAATTTGTCAATGCCACATAAAGTGACAAAAAAGATAAGAGAGATAAACAATGCATTTATGTGCAGAAGCAGTGTAGTGTAATGTTAACATCATGCGTCGAAATTATGTGAAAGTGAAATGAAATTAAGATTACCAGTATTTTTTTTATCAAAATGTCCATTCATAATTATAGACTTTTATTATGGCATGTGATAATTACAAAATATAATAGAGTCCAAGGATCCAAATTTAAAATGAAAAAGACAAATGGTCAAACTGACAAACCTTAATGATCAAAACTGTCACATGAGATGGAGTAATTATGACAATAATAGAAATACATAATAAAAAATCCAAGAGAAAGTCAGCTATTTGACAGTGAAAATATCATTAAGGCTTTTGACAAATTAGCCATCAAAGGATTCTTAAATAAATAAAACAAGGCAATAAATGAATGAGCCAAGCTTTTTAGTTGGGAAGTGAATGAAACTGTTGAATTCCTGTACGTGTCTCACCGAACACAAGAAATACCAAGTCATTTAACATATATAAAAGATGAAAGGAACACTATTACATGCAATAGTCACTGTTCTGTAATTATCATAGAAAACTAGTAACTGAAACGCACAACTAGAAACAAACATTTTTAAATACTGTTTTGCTTTATTAAAAAAAGAAAAAAAAAAGACAAAGACAAATGCCACACGAGACTGCTTTTGTTATTCCTCACAAGCACACACACTCCTGCACACACACACCCCACTGCCGTCCCCCGCTTGCCAACAGCGGAAACTTTCTGATTAATTGTCACAGCTCAAGGCAGCACTGATAGTTTCCCAGCTTTAATAGCTGTCCTCCGTACACCATTAATGCATATCAATCATCATAAACACGCAGGCACGGGCGCGTGCACGCTCAGTCAGCACACTGAGACGTGTTTGTATCACTGGTCTGTGAACGACAAATCTGAGAGCTTTCTCCTTCAAAAGCAGGATGGGAAGGGTGAGGGAGGGGCAGAGGGAAAGGATGTTGACCTGTTTTCCATCAAGCATGTTGATTTGACTCGACAGTCGATTCATGTGGAGTCCCGACTAAGTCAGGTGCATCTCATTTAGAAGCAATCAATTCAGTTTAGGATTCAGCTCTTCCTTTGTAACTCACAGACTCCAGATCAGACACAGACGCGTGCTGCTGCCGTGTTCTGCTTTCTGTCGCATGTATTTGGATCTAGATCCCAGGATCTTTGAGAAAGACAATGGCCTCGCCTATGATGAGTATGACAAACACACGTCCCATCCCTGCCGCTTGAGTCCCCCATCTTTACACGCATATTAAGCTTCACCTGATACCTACCAGTGCTTAATTGCTACCATGGAAACTGTTTAAATGACAGACTCTCTCTCTTTCACACACACTCCTCATTTACACTACACACGATAGAGTGAGCGAAATACATATATTTTTAAATAATTGACTGAAATATATAGACCAATCATTCAAGTGTAACAAGACAAAAATGAGGAAATGCACAATGTGATTAAAGTATTATAATTTCACCTATAACATTCCTGTTTGATGAAAAGGTGGGAAAGTCTGAAGGTGATAAAATGGCAGTTTCCAGAGCCAGCATGGCATGTCTCAACCCAGGTAGTAAATTGAACTTTCAAACGTCTAGCAGCGGATTCACCAGTGTGACCCCGAGGGCTTTGTCCGAACATGCAGGTTGTCAGGTGAGAGTGTGTTGTGGTTAAGGATCCTTTCCTCCCATCACTCAACTGTGACTGTGTTTTCTGACATTTTTTTTCCCCTCAAAGGGCTGAACCCATTTTAGCTACACTTCTGTACAATCCTTATGAATCATTGAAAAATACAAAAGTTGAATTCAGTCATTGAAATAGGTATATACATAAATAAATTCACTCTGTTCCGACCTCACACAAACATATAGTTCAGAGATTCTTAAATACTTAAGCCACCTTTGGAGTAGAACAAACACTCCCCAGAGTAACTCAAAACGTGAGGTCAAGTTAATCTCGGTCATGTGTTCTTCAAAACAGATTAGTATATCTCAACCAGATTTGAATTAATGACTCTCAGAATTCTAGCTGTTATTAAAACGCCAATTCTTGCAGTGAACTATGGGACTCGGTGAGCAGGTTATGCAGTTTTGTTTAAGATTTTGCTCATTATTTCATGGTGTGCTGTGTCTTTTCCACTTCTCTAGGCCTTGAGTTTGACATGTCTGGCCTAAAATAAAATACACTGGGCAGGAAATGAGGATGTAAAGACATGCTTTCAAGAGTGTTTGATATCTTTCATTTAAGATGAGCTGTGTATCTTCCTGTAGGCGAGTGTTGCTCGTCAGTCACTAAGGAGTCATTGACAATCTAACACACACACACACCCACGCAGACACACAGCCACAGACATGCACACACTAATACTCAGCCACCCACCCGTAGCGTTACATGTAATTATGGGCGCTGTAAAACAGGCTGACATCATTGCCTTGGGTGATACAGCAGACTGCAACTCTATATAAACTCTTGGATGTAAAGGTGTGTGTCTGAGTGTGCGCAGTGGCGTGAGCCAGTTTTAAAGCAAAGTTGACCAGGTGTCATTGCCCATAACAATTTCAAAGCGACAGGCTCCTCCCTCCCCATAAACCTGTTGTACATTATCTACAGCTCTGTTTACCACAGAAGCCTGACAGCTCTCAATTTATCCCCACCGGGTTAACATCACTTTTGAGTTCATGTCCTCAGAATTAGTATTACATTTATACGTCCATAGAAAGAGAAAACAATCCATAGAAAAATATATGTCCAAGGGAAAATCAGAAACAGCACTTGTTAAGCTAACATATAATGTTCCTAGGTTGCTAAATAGCTAAAATTCCAGCTCCTTCACTTGTAAAATTTGGTCTAGAGATCCAGGCGTTGTTGACCTCTGCGTGTTACCCCCTAAAGCACGACAAGACGTGCTCAGAGCAAAGACGCTCACCTCCAAAATGTCTCCTCCTATCTGCCTCCACATGCCTTCTGAAGTCCACAAATGCATTTCCACAAAGGAAGATCTGTCTGTGAACTTTGAATCCGAGCCTGTAAAGTTTCGTAACTTTTACAGACATTTTTAAAGCCACGAACAAACATGGCAGATGCTACGACGACCCTTCAAGCTAGTCAGTTTGGAGTAAGAAATGAGTTGATTTACTGCAAAGAAAGACAAACAACACATCTGGACTTTTGTTTTTTTTTTACACAATAGCAGACAAATAATCTGCCCAAACTTGCCTTGCATAGTTTATCTGATCATTTGAAAGCATCTGTTTTGTCCCACATTACTCAATCTCACTGGCATGCTTTGTGTTTGTGTGTGTGCGCTTGTTTATCCTACTTGTGGGGACCAATTCTTGACAAAACACCGTCCTAGCGAGAACCGTATGACTTTGTGGGGACATTTGGCTGGACCCCAAGAGGTTAAGCTTCAATTTGAAGATGAAGACTGCACAATAACTAGGTCATTACAATTGGGTTTAAGTTTGGTTCGGACTCCTGGTTAAGGTTAGTGATTTGTTTTCAATGGTTAGTTTTAGGGTGAGAGGCTGGGGACATGAGAAACCTCACAATGTCCCCACAATACAGGTGTGTGTCTGTGAGTGTTTGGGAGCGGGGGGTGTGCACATGAATGTGTATGTGCGTTTGTTCTGCCTGACACTTGCTCAAAGGTCACTCTTTTAAGTGCAATTACATGTGCCGGAGTAGCAGCGGGGGGGTGGGTGGCGAGTGAGCGTGGTGTTACCGTAGAGATGAGAGAAAACTGTAATTGGATAATGACACATCAGCAGTGCAACCTGTCATTAGACACTAGCAGGCAGACACACACCTATATACAGTACATGTGCTGAGAGTGGCGTCCCAACCTGTGATTACAAGGCTGCTGATCTGTCACTTCTCGCCTGCAGCCACAGAGCTACAATGCGCCACTTTCTCTCCTTGAGTCTCCCACATTATTCCTCCCAGACCTTTATTATTTCATCTCTCAGTGCAAACATGAGCTCTGTTTACACAATTAAGTTGGCAGGTGTTCCAGCCGTTGAAAGGATGCATCAAAATGAAAAGCTCCTGTAAGTGGCGCAGGGCTAAATTAAATGATGCCTGTAGAATCATAGCGTTACTGGAGGCAGGCCGGTCCGGACCAGTTGGGACTCCACCACACACTGGAGAGGCTGCTACGATGCTGCTTGGTTAAACACTGCAGTCATGACTGATGTGGCAGACTGCCTCACACAACAAATGGCTCATTGAGAAATCATAACCGAAGGGCGTCATAAGACGTGCAGGTATGACAAAAACGGAGTAATAGCCAACGAGTTAGCGCTAATATCGAACGTGAGATAATAAAATGGGCAGCAAGTGTTTAACAGGCTTCCAGAGCAGATCAAACAGGCCTTTAAAATATGAATTACCCCTCACATAACCCATGTTCCTGACCATCAAATAGCAAAGGTAAGAAGAAACTGTCTAAATATTCTCTGCGTGACACCTTTTATTCTTTTGTGAGTCATGCTGAATGAAGGGCAGATATAACACAGGGAACTCTTAGGTGGCGAGCAACTTGACAACAAGAGAGGAAGCCGTGGTCAGAGGGCTGCTTCCTCTGCATCATTACCATGGATGAGGGTCTTGCATAAGCCTCTCCAAACCAAAGTGTGGGGAGCTGAGCAAGATGAGTTGTGGTGTGAGCAGTGAGAGTCGGCAAGAAAATGAACAAGAGAAACAGGTGTTGGAGAGAGTACGATAATAGAGGGCTGGTGAGACGGAGGGGAAGAAAGTGAAGGTGCCAAAAAGCCCAAGAGGGCAGGGGAGGCGGAGAGAGAGAGCGAGGGAGGCGAGGTTTTCTTTTGTGGCCACTGAAGAACGACAAGAGAGTAGCCAGCGATGACGGTCCCGTTGGAGAATGCCGGCTATGCCAGTGGAGTGGCACTAATGGAGCCGGAGAGGAGACGTAGTTGCCTGCCCCGCAGGGCCAGTATTGTGCTACTGGACAAGCTGCTTGTCAAGGAGCCAAGATGGAGGATTAGAAAAGATGGAATGAGTGAGGCCGTCGAGACAGCCATGTTAGGGCTGCTGGCTGATTGACATGAGCTGAACTCTCTCTGCTTTTAATTTGACTGGAGAGACTCAGGACAATAGTCCGAGTTTCCTCAGTGGGCACACTTTTCCTGACGGGAGTTGACTGGTTGGTTTCAGGGTTTTTAAAGTTGATCATCAAATGCTTAAATGAAAGCAGGTGGTTCAAGCTTTTAAGCAGTTTCCTTTAAAATGAATTGACTGCACAAATCGAATAGTGGGATGTGCCATTTTAATGGTGAAAGACAATAAAAATGATGGTGTCTTTCTTCAGATTTGCAAGTGAAAGTGTGTTATTTGTGCTGCAGCAGTGCTTTTAAATAAAATGTTTTTTTACGAGTCCACTAAACAGAACAAGAGCAATTTATGACATGCTCTGGTGGGAAAAAAAAAAAGTGTATCCATTTCTATTGATTGATTTTCCTCATATTATTATTATTAGTTGTAGTAGTAGTATTTAACAGAACGGTCAGAAATGCTTGCTTTTGATTGAGTTTAACTTAGATACATGTTATTTTAGTGCAGTCTCTCGGTGGACGGCGCTAAGTTGGTCCCTGTTGCTGCACCTGGTGGAGCATGCTGAGTGACAGCAAAACAGCATTGATATAAAGAAATACAGCTAAGTCAGTCTCAGATCCTACCACGCTCTCATGTGAGTCTTGCTGACACAGCCACGTTAAACAAAATACCAAACCCCCTATTCATAAAGCCGGGGTCAATACCGCTGAGTAGTTTTGATTGGGGTGAGGCGAGGAACGGGGTATGATGAATTATTGTGATTATCCCATAATCCTGGCCATAATTCAGCAGCCAGGCCAGCTCATCCATCAAAACAGTCACCTGCAGGCAGAGCGGAGGGAAAAGTGCCGCAGAGGGAGAGGAAGTCACATCCGGCTGCCCGACTTTACATCATCAAGTTAAGCAGAGAAAAAAAGAAGAGGAGCGCAGGCCAGACATTAAACCAAGCGACAGGGAGGATTTGGGATGATGAACTGTTTCGGGGGCGGTTCTACCACACACGATGACCCCTAATCATATACCAGCCACGGAGAGAAGCCCTTTGAAGAGCTCACACACACGCTGCTATTGTAACAAGCAGCTTCCAGGTACGCTCTTCCTGGTGCTGGCTTGGTATGCAACCCCTTCCAATAATCCACACTCATATTACACACACACACACCTGGGCACTTGTGTCTGACAGACAAGTCGGCTCCAAGCTTCAGCCGATCTGCCATCTACAGTAAGCACTGACATGCTTCTCTCTTCTCGCCTGTGAAATCCTCACTTTATCTTTACTTTCTCTGTCCTTTATCTCTGCTCCTTCCACAGCTCACTCACAACGTGGAGAACACATCTGTCTACACGCCGCTAAATTCCTCCTTATCTCGTTTTTCCACATCATTTACGAGCGTAAACACGCGTCTAATCCTAGCTCCGAATGCTCTTCATTCATTGTGTCCCCTTTTTTTTTTTCGGTCTGTTTCCAGGCGTGACTTTCCCTGCTGCTGTCATCTGTCAGGCGCAGCGCGCATCTTCACTCCTGGCATCTCCATTATCCTGAATAACTCGTTGGCTGTCACTGATGCTCCCTGACCTTTGACCCGTGAGCCCTGAACCCTGACACTCACAAACTGCAGGCAACAGGTGATGAATTGAGCTGTGCTTCCAGATTTGGGATAAATCACAGTCACTACACTCTTTGTGATTCAGGAGAACCAAAAATGTTATGCCATAAAATTACCTGAAATGGAGATTTTATAAAGCATTTTGTCTTTCTTTCTTTGGACAGAGGTTGCAACAATACAGGACAAATCCTCCCTACTTGAGATGTAGAGCTTATGTGGGTTCTGCTTCACCTTGCAGCAGGGCTCTGGCAGTTTCTGCTGTATATGATCTGTGATGCAGCATTTTAAAATGCATTCAGACACTGATATGCAAAACAATCAAGGAACTGACTCAGAAGTGGCTTTCCAAAGGAGGATTTTTTTTCCATTTCCCTCTTCCCAGAATGACATCTTGTGACCTCTGTACGGACTGTTCTATCTTCTAATCCATTATAATGAAGCAGCTCATCATCCCTGTTTAGCTACAACCAAGATGAGAGCGTCGCAAATCTATAGCAGTACACTGCCGACCATTGTTATGATGTTGCCATGGCAGTGAAATCTCCCTCTGCTTTCTTTAATAAGCATCGTCTAGTTGGAATCAACAAGCTTCCAAGGCAGTTCAAGTCTGGCTCATCGACAGGTTCATCAAAACAAGGACGTGTTTGATCTCGCCTCGCTGACTCACACATGGTTGTTCAAATCTTTACATTCTGTCTGTAGAAGATAATCTCTTGCGCTGGTGCCCTCCCAGTTATGCCATTTTGACTTTGGCAACTCCTCCACAATCAGTTGAGAGTGATGAATGCAGCATTGTGTTGCCATGATGTGAATAGTCCCATCACTTCTTTGGAATGAGTGGCCTTGAGCAATTCAGATAGGAGGTCATGTGATAGCAAGGCAAGCGAGTGAGTCAGTGACATTCAACACCTCAACACTGGCGTAACGTTTGGTTTGCTCTTCACTCTGTGTGAACAAATGAAATATGGGAAAACACACAAGCTGTTATAATGACCACTGGACTTCACAGGCCACTTTTGGAATGGCTTTTACATTCATGTCTTGGTTGCAAGAAGTTTGTAGACCTGCAAAAACTTTCCACACTTATCCAGCCCTCATGAGGTCGAGGTGAAACTAGTGTTTGACAGTCTATGCTGATCTAAGAGTTAAGGTCTTAGTTTTATGCAGTAACACAATTCTAAATTATATCAATGAAGTAAATCAATTGCAGGCATCTACATTTTTTACAAGACCAAGACATAAAGACACGCACATTTATCCCTCATTTATATCTGTACACGCTGGTCTTGACATAGTCTCGACTACACTACCATCACAAAATGTACAGCATATGTTTGACTTGTTGCTATACATTGTTAGGCTGGACTACTGGCAAAATTAGCAAAACCTGAACTACTATATCAACCATGTATTTTGAATTTTCAGATTCGCAGTTGCAGAGATTAACAAGTGACTTTGCATGTGTTCTTCCTCTGCTGTCTCCGGGAATCACACTCACTTAGTTGACAGCAGTCAGAAGCGCCAGGTCCGACTCTTCAACTGCTTTAATCTGCTTATAGGTCACTTGTGGCGAGCCAGGAAATTTCGACACTCTGCAGTCAACAAATTGGAAAGTCTCATCGCTTTGATTCTCAATTAGTGGTTGGCAACAAACATGATCGAGTTTCCACTTATCTAATTTGTGAAGTATGCGTCACAAATAAATACAAGTCGTGGAGTGGAGGTTGCCAAGACTCCTAAAACACAATAACTTCTGACTTGTTTTGTGTCTGACTTTTTCTAAAGCGCATTTAGTGAAACCAGATCCGGGAGAGGAGATATTGCTGACTGGTAGCTTGCTTGTGTCAGTGAGGATGTTTACAACTATAAGATGGCCGATCCACCAACGCCTCAGGCTGCTCAGACTTAACTTCACATCCTCCTCACGCAGTAATTGTCTCATATTTGCAGGCTGTATGTAGGCTAGACCGGAGTCAAATACTCTTACATCCCAAAAGGGTGGGGCTCCCTACGAACACATTTTTGATACTTAAGAAAACAGGCCTGAGATAGAAGTCCTCCCAATAATATGTTTCTTACTACAGCGTGATCTCTGAAGGATGTGCAGCACAAGAGAAGTCAGGGCTTTAGAGGACAGTCCTGAGACCTGTAGCTCTGACAAAAGGCAAGAGAGAGTTAGGAAAGCCCAAGATGAAGATACTGAGGTTGTTACTGAAAGTGACTAGGAAAAGGCCCATTTATGCTCAATGTTCCATACGAATCACGATCCAGACGGAGCATTCTATCCCTGTTCTGCGCTTATTTTGTCTGCATTTCTACACATTTCCACAAAGGTTTACGAATACAAACCAAATAGAGCAGTACCACTGGAAACCGCAAGGGGCAGTGTTGCTGTTACTACCAGAAATGCAGATCTAATGAGACACGAAGAAGACATAACAACGGAAGATATTCTTTGTCCTCACCGGCCACTGCCTCCGACAACGCTGCCTCGGTTTTTGACTTTTGTGCAAGTGTGCATTATCGATACTTGTTCCACAGTTGCCATGTTTGTTTTGGAGTTTGTTGCAGAAACTTTTGACTCTGAGCTGCGCCCCCAGCTGATACACCGTTCAAAATTGTGGATACATTTCCGCACGTAAAGGGAGCATAAATGGGCGTTAAAAAGGTTTTGATCTGAGTTGCGTATCTTAGAGGGGCGGCTCATGAGGAGAAGCTTGGAGACCGAACTAGGGAGTGATTTATACAGCTGGTTAACCGCAATGTATTCATTTGAAATGAATGAAGTCCTGCAGAGGATTTGAACACTATAGTTCAATGAATTCAATGTATACTATTATTTGTTTCATTTTGATTATTTAAATTCACTGCGACTTTATAAAAGTATTGGCTACATTTAGCATCGCAGCAAACTTCTGTTGCAAAAATGGTTATTTTTTCACTCAAAAATTGAAATGAAATAAAACAGCGTTCATTTATTTGTCAGAACAAAACATCAAAGACAAGTCATCACTGAACTTCAAAGCCTCCAAACTTAAGCATCAAGACCCACTTCTAGACTAATTAGACTCCTAAATGTTGTCCCAAGATTTGGGAGATGGAGAAGAGCTGTTCCACTGTCTTGACCCTCATTCTGAGGTTAAACAGCTGTTGCATGCGTTGAATTTAACATGATTTCTGTTAATGGCAAGTCCAGGGCTTCATAAGTCACGTCCTGCTTAGATCTCATGACTGGCACATTCTTCACCTCTAACCCCTCAGGGACCGAAAGGTCAGCGTTGCTGTGGCGACTAAAACCCCAAATTGTTTTCAGTCTTAATTAAAAAACATTATTTACTCAGAGAAAATGAAATTTTCTCTGACCCCGGGCTTCCTCTTCCTTTCTTCTCCCCATCCTCCTGCCTGGATGTGATTTAACAGTCGACACGCTGGGAAAACCGCCTCTTCTGAAAAAGTCGCCGGCACTCTTGTGACCATTGTGCCGAGCCTGTCGTCTCGACCGAGGAGGTGTGTGTGTTTCACAGCAGACAAAGGCACTGGGCTGCTAAGCAACAATTCCGCTGGGTAAAGCCTCACCAGGGCAGCGTTTAGCCAAGGATTAGGAACCATTACACACATAAACAGTACACACCCAAAATCAGTCCTCATAAGCAAATGAATTCTGGTGTCACCGTAGTTTTCCTTATTTGCCTGCACGTGATGGTTCGATTTTACTCCCAAAAGACGCTGAAGAAGCCCAGGAAAAGTTCATTTACATCGGATTTGCATCTCAACACAATCATTTCCACCCTGACACCACAGGTGACGGCAGCTTTGAGACAGGAGGCTGTGCTAAGTATATTATGAAGGGATGATTTGCTACATACATCATATTCATGCATATCAACTCAGAACATTCTTCAATGCCGGGACCAAGTAATGCCACCATGACAGTGGGTAACAAAGGGGAAATTCTATCGACTGCAAATCACACATACTAAGAGGAAACACAAGAGCTTTCTAGAAATGATAGTGGAAAAACAAGGATTGAGAAATACATGCTAGAGTGTAAACTTTTCTCACCACTCTATGCATCAAAACCATCTATGTCTGGACTAATATCATTGTTATCATATCACAGAGCATCAAGTTGATGCTCAATATCTGGAACTCTGCTGCATGGCTTTGTCGTCATACAAATATCCAATTAAATGAAATACAAAAAAATATCTTTGTGACTTTAAAATGGACTTGCGTTTAAAGTTTTGAGGAATGACCCTTGATGTGTTACAATAAGTGTGGCATCTTTCCCAAGTATTTGGTCTCTATTTGGTATTTGGATTCTCCCTGGCAGACAGCGATAGTCGGTGACTTCAAAGCATTTTCGTGTGTGTGATGCGTGTGTGAAATGCAAAAAAATTATGTAAAACTTCAAATCCATACAAATATTTTCAGAGGATTACATAGCTATCAGTAATGGAGTTTCCATCCACCTATTTGTATTCAAAATTTTCACAGATGGTTAAAACAAACATTAATGGAAACACTGGAAATTTTAAAAAAAGTTTTTACGCTCAGAGGAGGTGGAATGGCTGTTCAAAAATCGAAATGTTTAAGTGTGTGGGGGTGATAAAAAGAAATAAAAATGACAAAAATCTGCTGCTCTTGTATTCATCTTTCAGTGACTTTTTTTCAGACTGTCATTCGTTAAGGGTTCACCACTATGTAATCACCCAGATGATAATCCAATTTTGGATGAAGCTCAAAGATCTGACATTTACAGATGCTGTTTTCGCCTCATCACATTGAAACTGATGTTCTGATCTCGGGGTTTAAAGTGCTCTAATCTTTGGCGCTAGTGTCTCCGGGATGTTGGCCGGCGCTGTAAACTTTTACAAGGCCATCTAGTTTAACACAGTCCTTCTAATGAAGTGGGTCTGTTTGATCCGCTCCTCTTTTCTGCCTGTCTCTCATCTCTCTCTGGGAGCAAACAGTGCCAGCTGTGGTCCACAGTCTTCCTCAAGTGGGAAACTGGAAACAACAATCGGAGCAGGGAAGGTGGAGGGTGGGGGGGTCCATTTTTGTGTGTCGCATCTAAACGCTTGGAGAAATGGTTTTTGGGGTAATGCCCACCACATGGTGCCTCCAGATGTGTGTGTCTGCGTAACCTAATAGAGATTGGGCCCGCGGGTGTCGGGGGGAGCAGTCGTGTGTGTGTGACTCGGGAGATGTGTTGTCGAGGGGTGTGGACGCAGGTGTTTGTCAGGAGTTTATGGAGAAGGATGAAAAGGAGACTTTTAATGAAAATTACACACTGGCTGCTGTTTCTGTGTCACATCACTGTAGTATGAAAATGATGTGGGACAAATGAATTTCTTCATACGAGAGACACAAAATGGTTCAGCATGAAACTGATTCAAGCTGAACAACTAACTCGTACATGAGGTGCCAAGTACCATAGATGAAACATAAATAATTCAGATGGATGAAAATGCATCGGCTGATATGACAGCATTAACAGACGCATCGCACTTCCCTGCGTGAGTTTGTAAGATCTTCTTTGACGTGCCTTTGATAAGCCTTGTTTTGTAGTGTCTCCCGGACTAAGACAGATTACACCACCTCTGAACAAATTGGAATGAAAAAACAAGCATGCACCTGCTCTCTGCTCAGTTTCACGTTTCTCTTCCAGCCTTAAACCACGAAGCCTCGACGGTCAGACCAATAAATATACTGTACACACCACTTTTCCAAGCTCGGAGAAGAGTGAAAACACAATTTTCATAATAGCAGGTTGAGCATGAGTTCATTTATAGAAGTGATGTCGCAAACGTTGTGCCATTTCACTCTAACCTTCTGACCTGAATATTAGGAGGGATCATGTTGTGTTTTATCTGTATATAAATAGGGTATGTTTGTAATAAGTAAGAGGCCAACATGTACCACTGACCAGCCAACCCGCAAAAAATGGCAGATTGTTGTTTCTCCAGAATAAAATTCCATACATCTGACAGGCATTTGTCACTTTGTGGTCACGGAGATAAACAGAATTGTGTGTTTTCACCAGTTCTTTCTATAAAAGTAATTGAAATGGAGAAGATTATTGTTCACATGAACGTGTTTTTCGAAAACATTCAAACTGGAGGGCTGCTTGTCTACAACAGCTGAACACCAAGTAGTATAGCAGAGTATTTTTACCTTGGACCGTAGCTGAACAAAATACCAACTCTTGGCCTTGAGAACTGCACACACACACACACACACACACTTGCGCGCACACACGTTTGGTATCATGGATGCATGCACACACACCCTTAGACATGACAGGTCAAACCCCATCGACCACTGTAGCAGCCACAATACATAAACAACTCTCACACACTCGGTGAATCACCGGAGCGGCTCAATATTGTTTTAGATAAATATATCCAGCCGAACACAGAAGTATATGCGACCATAATTATTCCCCACGACCACAAAAGACTGTGACGGGAAGTTAGTTCCCACAGTTTCAGAAGCCATTGCAGCCCATCACCATGGTACTAAAATCCAAGGCTCAGTTTACAGAGCAGGAGACGGAGCTGCTGGTGGAAGGTGCTTGATGAAAACAAACAGCGGGACGATGGTTTGAATGCCGCTTTATTTCCTGTGACTAAATCTATATTTCAGCGTAACCTCATACGAGGAATTCTGTCTTTCTTGTTGGCCTTTTAGGTCTCCGTCTGAGACACACATCTACATGAGGCGACACGCACACACCCACGGTCCCAGTAGGCAGCAGCTGTTGGGGTGCTAATCTCCATTAGCTACTGAACAGGCTTCTACGACGAGAACCATGTTAAATCTGATCCCTCGCTTCTTTCCATCTCAGTAAAATATCAACATCAAGAGAAACACCAGGCTTTTTTAAGCTTACACCCGATTTGCAACACACCTCGCCCCGTCACATGTTTCATTGTCACAAAACAATCCTGGCGATTGGAAAGGTTAGGCGGATATGAAATGGTACTTACAGTCTGTAAAGTTTAGTTGTCCCCAGGAATAGGAGTTCGGGGAACACGGCCAGATTATTCCGATTCAGACGCCTGGAAAAACAGCATAAATTACAACAGGATTCCTGACAGACTGTCCATAACCAGCTTTAGAGTTTCGTTTCCAACTTGACATGGTGTGTTTAACGCAACGCAGTTCGGTATATCATTACAGGAGGCATGTTGGGAGATTGTGGTGGAAACTTTTTATTTTACACATGCGATCATGAACAGGAACACTGGTGACCACTCCTGATTTAAGGGGTACATCATAGCTGCCAGACAAACAGTGAACTTGAGAAGAACGAAAGGAAGGCAGGGGAGAAGGGCAAAAAAGGGGGTTCAAATGATGGGGAGGGGACAACTTTTTTTTTACCACAAAGGCGGAGAAGGGGAGACGATGTGGGAAAAACAAACAGGCAGTCTGGCCCAGCTACCGAATGTGTGAAAAGGACCCCACTGAGTAAACAAGGCCCTCACAGGGGAAGAACTCACAACAACCCGTCATCACACACATAACCCTAATCCACACACACAAACTCACACTGAGGAAGAGGCTCACACACAAGTGTTGAGAGAGCTCGGCCGAGTTTAATAATCTGGGCGCGATCATTTAACCCTGGTTGAGTGGAGTGAAGAGGTTGGTGCGGCGAGATGTGTAGATGTGACTTAATGTGAGTCAGAGGAGAGTGACACAATGAGAGAAGGCTGCTGAAACAGTTTAACCCTGACACACACACTGACTCACACACACATCGATAGCAACAGTGACAGATGCTGCACAGGCTGCTGGTGCAGGGGAGAAAGAAAATGTATAAATACAAGAAAACTCCTCCGTGAAGGATACAATATATTGGTCAGCTTCCAACTGCATGCAGTTTAGGGGTCAAAGGTCATCACATCCAACATAAAATCTCTTCATTTCAATTTGGATTTAAGATGTCAACAGCATCTTGATCTATGCTCCCCTACCTAACCAAACTGCATACTGAGTCATCATCCTCTCATTCATTCATTTTATCCCACTTTCCCCCTATTTTCTTCCTGGTATTCCAACACTATAAAGGTAAAATCCATGACAGAATTAAACAGGCTGTCACTCACAAACCTGCTGATGATTTTAAACTCTGCAGGTTATGGGAGGAAACCCACACCAGCAAGGGCAGAACATTCAAACCCTGAGCAAAAAGGTCCCAAGTTCACTCTGTCAACAAACCGGGTACCTGTCTTTGTATGAATGAAATCTCAGAGACAATAATTCCACCACTCAGTACTTCACTCTTGCAGCTCCTCGGTGACTGGCCCGTACACAAATATCTGACGTGCCTGTGTGCAAGCACACACACACTGTCAGTTACATCAGAGTCACCTTAAATATTTAATATCCAGCGGAAAAGATGTATCTGAATTATTCACTTCTCTCCGGTTAAGGGCTGTGCTGGTGGCTAAGAGCTCCACGTGGTTCCACAGAGAGGTCCACCGCCCCAACAGGTCCTGCCCAGCCATCACCCCCTCCTCCCACATTCAGAGGGCTAGACCTCCCCTGGGACTATGCAACGATGAGTGGCAAAGGTGTGGAGGAAAAAGGAGGTCAGGGAGAGGGGATGAGCTCACCCTCCTAAAATAGCTGTCCAGAGTGATGTGAGGAGGTAAAGCCTGCCGTTTGAGACCAACCATTTTATCATGTTTGGTTCAAACCCTGCATCAGATAATGTCTTTTGGCCTTGAGAAGTGAACTCTATTGCACAACCGCTGCAATCTGAACAAGTTATCTTCAAAAATCATAAACAAGGGAAACTGCACTTCATTTTTTGAAAAGTTATTCTGCCCAGAGTTGACAGTGTTCTCTGAACAGAGAGATGCACATTGAGTTCTGTCTCATTAGAAGGCCACCTGGTTGGTGGGGCGGATGAACCAGCCGTGACATTGGACAGGATTTTCAAAGTCTTTGACCAACATCCACATTTCTAGCTGGTCACAAGCAAGATAAACCTGATCCCAACCTGGTCCCAACCATTATTATTTAACACTATGTTCTCTGCCTGCAAATCCGAAGAACACAATGTATATCACACTTTTTCAATTGGTTGAGCACTAAATTATGTAATGTGAGCAAATATCAGGACAAATATTGAGACGTCACTTGAGAGTCCAAACAAGCAGGTAAGTATATCTTTCAGTTGGCCTGGGATCGCCACCATATTCACCCACAAGAACAGCAGAAGGTTTCTGTCGAGTGGAAACTCAGGCCCACTTTTCTCTAAGACTGAAAAATATTCAATCAGTCAAATGTAACATTTTGTAAAATATAAATGATAAAAAAATCTATTACAAATTTATAAGCACAAAAAAACGTGTTTAAAATATAGCTCTATTTTTTGTGTGGTAATAAGGTAACGGATGAAAAGACACACATTGTAATTGCATTTGGCGTCGGTGTACATCTCACAGCTGCAGAAGAAAGGGCACCGTGGTGTATCTTCTCTGCTCACAGTGTACATGAATGAACACAGAGGGAGCCGCTGGGAGATGATTCATTAACAGGGTGAGACTGGTTCCTCAACATGGAAGAGATATCTTTTACTCTCTAGTCTACCACCAGACCACAGCAGACGCGACGCTGAGTCATAAAAGAAACCAGCAGCACCAGATGAACTCTGCACACATAACTCAGAGCAGGTATGCTTAATGGGGTGAGGATGGACCAAAAACCACAAATGCTTTCTACAAACGCTTCAGTCAGTACTTCAAACACAGAGTGCCACGCTGCAGCAACAATTTCCAGACTGCCAGGTGCATTTGGGAACACCCGAGCCAGAATCTTGATTTATATGCATTTGGGGTGATTTTAAACGTCCCCCAAAATGCCAGTTTTTATTTCATCTGATGAGTCAGATTGTGAGGAAGTGTGGTCAACATGATTGAGTATGATCAGTGAGTCAGGATTTGTGGTGTTGTAATTTTTATTCCTGAGAAAACTTCAACAGAACGCTCACAAAAACGCTCTTATGGCTAGTGAAAGTACTGACAGACTGTGGGAAACGTTGCAGCAGCTGTGAAATAACAAATACAAATATTAACAAATTGTTTGTCTTTGTTTATTTGCTTGACCTAACTGTTCTCCGCCACTAGACGTGGATCATATCCCAGAGGGGTGGAGTGCAGATATCGCAGCACTTTGTTCAACTGCTGTCCAAAAGCTGTCAGCAGTCACTAGCAACACTGTCAATTTTGGAGATACCAACGCCAGAATACTAATGTAGTTAAGTTTAAAGGATATTCAATCATTTTAAACTGCCCAAGACCTGCCATTTTCCAATTTAAAACACTTGGTGAGTAAGCTTGTGGTCAGTATGAATGAGTCTGAACTCTGAGTCAGACTTTTCAGTGCTGTTGTTGGACTTGTTCCCCAGGAACCTGGGTTCAGCACAAGGGCGGGGTCCCCCTTTTGAATATATAATGTTGCTTTTAATGAAGTGCTGGTCGGATGCTATGCTCTGGTCTGTCAACCTGGATTCATTGATGGAACCTGTTCAGTGTATACCGCAAACAACCAGCTGTCAAGCCCTCAGTAAAGTAATTGTAGCTCTCTTGAGAGCCAATTGGTTGTCATGTAGGCATCCAAACTCAACATGACACACCAGGCCTTCTTCTTCCTGATGGGCCTATTTCAATGTGGAGAAGCAGCAACTCTACTTCAAGTCTCAGCCAGAGCAACCAGCTCAGTTTGGTTTGTGTAAATAATATAAACAGAAGCAAGATGAAGTCAGTTTGTTGTCATATAACTTACTAACACTCATGAGACTGAGGAAGTCAGGAAAGCTACATCCATCCAAATCAAAATTGTCCAGTGAGCTTGGGCCAGTATCATTCTTCAACTGTACATTTCTGGTTTTCAAAGCACTGCTCAAAGTGAACCTGACACTATGGCCATGTTACTGCCATCTTGAAGATGGATGGGTTATATTTGGGTCAAACAAGGAACACACCTGTGCTTCAGAATCCCTCAAGCAGTTTGGCCCTTGCGTCTCATTAGTCTGGCTGAAAATGAAGGCAGACTGAGTCGCCATGGTCGGAGGTGTGAGAGTGACTGGAGCTAGCTAATGCCACCCTGCAGCATGGTGATAATCCCTCGGTCATAAACAGATGCTCGAGTGCCACAAACTACACACACAGGCGCAACCACACATTTCTGCCTGCGCACACTGCGGGCCAGTTATTTTGACTATGCGCACACAACCACACACTGAGACATTCTTCAAAAAAGAAAATCAATCCCAACACCTCAGAACCACAATGATGTGTCCACCGAGTTTACATCAGGCAGCATGGAAATAAGAAACCAACCGGGAAACCAATTATTACTCGGCCAATGTCACTGCTGCCAGGGGACATATTTCAGTGTAAAAAAAAACTGTGACAGACAAACAGACACGTAAATACTATTTTGTTACCATAGCTATTTCTTGATGCTTGGGAACATTTGGAAATATGTCTGTCTGAAACATCCATGGGAACTTTCTCTGAAATGCCATCATCAACCAACAGTTACAGCACGCAGCCCAGACTCTTGCTTTTCAAGTAGGAATGAGCTTTTCCCAGGAATATGTGTCCTCTGATGAGAGAGGAAAGAAGTTAAATAATATTTTCATGGTCAGAGTGCGGCCGGAGGACCATGTTTCACCTTTTGGAAACACGCTATCTTTTTACATTGAGAGGTATTTATCTTTGGACTATAGCTTTAAATCCATAATAACGTGGTACATTAAAACAACACAACAATCAAAATTTCTTTATCAAAATAATTCATTTGTTTGTATGAGAGTGCCATATAGATATTTTTAAGAATTATTGAATACCATTATTGCCAAGACCTGTACTTAACGTGGCCTGCATTTAGACAGATAGATGTCCTTTATTTGGTGTGAAACAATTTCTAACAACATTACGTTTGTGTATAGTATTTAATAACTTAAATTATTATTATATATTTGTTCATCATTTCATTTTTTTCTCATTTTCAAACTTCCTTTCCTTTAATTGCTTTATTTATTGTTCCCCATTTTGTGTGTTTTATTTCTTCTATTGACAGTCAAGATATAGGTGACAGTTTGTGGGTGGGGAGCTATGGGAATGTGCCCCCCCACCTACACTCACACACAGACACACAGGTTCATTCACTCAATAATCCTGCAAGCCATTGCAACCCTAGTTATTTTCTGTAATATAGAAAATGCCAATACTGCGCACAGGTCCTGTGTCCAGATGCTTTTATAGTAGCCTAATCTAACCGTTACAATAATCGCCCCCGCCCACCTCTCAAACCAAAGTGACACACTTGAGCTAAGGGACAAACCAATTCTTTATGTCAAACAAGTACTCTTCTACTATGTCTTCTTAAAGCACTTGAGAATATTTTTGTTCCCTCAAAAAAGTATGTCGAAAATCTAAAGTTCTAAAATATATACTACAATAAGAAAACAACCTCAAAACAATTTTATGATTCTTCTCTCATAAAAATGGCTTAATGGCCACGAATGCCCTCTCTAATGTCCCCGTTTGGTAAATTATATTTCCCGCCCTCTATGACCTAGACTGATTTGCATAGCACAACTTCTCCCAAAGGCAGATGTCTGCCCAGCGACCAACTCGGTGCTCTTGCCCAAAGAAGAAGCAATGAAATAAGAAATGTAACATTTTAAAAGATGTAAATTATAAATGCAGTCAGGAAATAGAATTCTTGATCTTTTTTTTTTATTTCCCATTTTAGCCAAGCAGTCCAGCCAACCGGACCAGCGGCAGTGCTGAAGGAAAACAAATGACACCTTGTTTCATGGTTAAAAATAAAGCGTAAATAATCCCAGCCGTCTTTTCACATAACAGCAAGCTGCTTATGGATGGCAAAACTACAAAGAGCTACCGTATATTGACGGTATTGAGCAGAAGAATATACTCCATATACTTTTTAATTTTAGGATGCAGACAGTGATATTTTGAGCCAAATTTAGAACAAGGTGAATAAACGGTCAGCACTAGGAAAAGACTTGGGAGCAGGGAAAAGACAAAATAAAAGCATTTGTTTTAAAGCGCATAGGGACGTATGTTCTTATCAGGAGTGATTAGGGATGAGTATATAGCTTTAGCTTATGCGCTTTTATGAGTAGAATAATTGAACAGTTCTTCAGCTACTTAACCTGAAATAAGTTACAAATGAGGCTGAAACCAACTCTCCTCTGAGCTGTTTTAGAATCTTGCCTTAACTAGCTTTGAGTTCACGACAACACCCTCTCAGCAGTATGGATTGTTTACCCTCAAACAGAGTGAATAGTGGTCCCTGACGTTCAAACATGCAGTAGATTTTGTGGGTACAAAAGTCTCACGCACATGCAACTTGAGAAAAGGACGTCACTGGAGAAAACTTAAGTATCTGCAGGACTATAGTCCATAACTGTTATTACATGCTGCAATACATATTGTCATATTGCCTAGTTGTTCCAGCAGAGTTAGATAATACAAATACATTCCACCTGCTATGATGAGTTAACTATTATTCACAGCTATGAGAATATCCTTTGACAGCAGGATCGCTCATTAACACAAGAATTATCGCCTGCCGCTGCTTTCTAAACGCCTCTGTTAAGATGTGTAATTACTTTCTAATTCATTCCTTTCTTTGTGTGTGCATGTTTCACCTTCAGCAGCCAGGACTCTGAATTGACGAGGTGTGATGAAAGAGGAGGGTGAGGAAGATAGGATCAGGGACTATTCAGGCAGAGGTATGTTTGACACTCCTCCCGCAGGTTAACAAGAGTGATCCGCATGAGAAGAATGGGAAAATTAGGAGAGGCAGAAATATCAAGATAAGGACCAGCGGAAACACATGCTTATGTAGGACATACATGTGCATGTGTTTGCGCAGGGTGTTCGGCCACCTTAACTCATCTTGCACGCCCCTGAGCTACTGCCCCACACCTGACCCCACCCGCCTAAACCCTGCAGGCCTACCACAAAAACGGACAAGAACGGGCGCTGCTCTCTACCCCCGTAGGAGGCAGTCAGTGTGGATCCATCAGCCGCGCTTAGGGCCCTTTCCTCTGGGCAGCGCTGCCCAGCAGGCCGCCACCAGCCCCCAAGAGGAGGGAGCCCTTTGAAATGAGCCCTCAGACTCCAAACTCTGGAGACTAGTCTTTGTTTGGCACCAAGGGGGGCAGTGGTGACCGACTCCATCTTTGTGTTAGTGAATATGTAGCGACAGAGATGGTGAATTACAGTTGAAAGAGCTCGCAACGGCAACAAAAGACAACAAGGTTGAGTCAGAAAGCTATTGGGCATCAAACTCTACTACTGCAGACTCTTGAGTATATTTACAGATACACTGTGAGAAATGTCAGACACAGAACAACAAAGCATGATGCCTTGATTCTCACTCACGTCTACCTCAGATTGCAGATGTGACAAGACGGTTGAGGAAAGACAATAACTGTCTTGCATTAAAGGTGCTAGTTAGCAGCTCATACTTCACTCTGTGTATGAGTAATAAACTCCTCATATAACCTTGTCTTTTGCAATCACGATCAGACTTCTTTTGTAATTTCCATGAAGATTTTGATGGCTGTTAAATTAAGAGCGTCTCCCTGTGCCTCCTCAGACATTCCAGTCTGTTGGCCCAAGCAGCACCCAAACTCTCTCATCTATGAACGACGCCTGCATCAAGTTTTATTGAGAGACAGGAGAGACATTTCTTCAGTCGGGGGTCCGAGTCCCCCCTGGCTCAGGCTTCTGTCTCGTCTCCCTCCTTCTGTGTTGTCCTCAAACTCGGAAAACTTAATTATGCCATCACTGCCTCGGGGTTCCGAACGCCAAATACCAGTGATTCCAGTCCAGCACCCCAACAACACCTGAAGTCACATGGTGACCAGTTACAGATGGGCGGGCGGCCGATCATCTCAGGGGCTCCAAGCTTTCAGCTTGATCAATAAAATGTTTAGCTAAGATAAATTTAATAATGTAATCAGAGCAGCCGCATGTTGCGAGGACCAACAAACACAAGGCTCTATCAGGCGCAGACATGAGGACAGCCTCACTTTTCATGAGATACAAAGAAGGGCCATGTGTTTTTCTAGCATCTGATGTGTTCAAGAACACTATGAGTGTACTGTATTTGTAATTATGTGATCATGTATTTCATCTAACTCACTCAGCCGGTAGAGCCCTCACCTTAGCTTGAGAAGATAAGATAAGACTACTGTATCAGCAGCAAAGTGGATTGGACTGAATGCCACAACTTGTACTTCAGATATGAGTGATTCAAGGTAAGCCAATTTGGAGAGGGTGCAGTGGTGTGGGGGAGGGATGGCATATAGTCATATAGTACAAAACAGCAGATTTGTAATTCACATTTGCTGTGTTTATTCTGGTGTCCACAGTAGATCACTTCGTCGTCCAAATGAATATTATAGTACAAACCTAAATGACCAGTAATGTCATAAATTTGAGTTAATCCTCGCAATATTTCCTAAAAAAAATCAGTCGCCGCTTTAGACCCTTAGCCGAAGCGGCCTGGACAAATAGAGTTACTCACAGTCTTTCCAGCTCCTTCAAGTCCTGAAAGGCTCCTCTTTCAATTGTGGTGATTTTATTCTCCATGAGCTGTCTGAAAAACAAAACCAGTAAGGAATGAGGCAAGAAAACTACGTACAGGGAGGGAAACAGACAAACATTGTGGCCAAGATTAAAATGGCTGGAAGAGGTGACAGATATGTTGGGCGAAGAGTGACCTGAGTAAATGGATTGAAGTGGGAAAAGAGGAGGAAAGCCACGCAGAGGATAGGTGGCGCTGGGTGGGAGTATAAAGAATGGCAGATTAGGGGAGATGGAAAGTGATGGAGTGTCAAACGGCAAGAGGGAGAGAAGACAATCAGCAGAGGGTCGATAGAGTTCCAGAATTGACTTTAAAACTGGCCTATAAGTCGGACAGCCGCTCATCTATCATCCAATTTACTCGCCATATAGCTGTGACTACTCATTCACTTACACCAGCAAAACCAACCGCGTGCTGACCAAGCCACTACACACACACACACACACACACACACACAGGCCTTATTCTTCGACCGTATGATAAACAGGATGCATGTGTATGCAAGAATTAAGGAACAGACTGGCAGACTGAAGCGCTAAATCTTCATTGATTTGTTTGAGCATGTGACTGCAGTCAAACAGACACACATCCACACACACAGCCAACACTGTGCACACACCGGAATCAACATGGATTGAGAACACAGACACACATGCGCGCGCACACACACAATTAAGGACATAATCTCTGGAGGAATTCCAACAATGTGTGTTCACTGCCATTCACTATTTTAGCAGCTAGGATTGCACCCACCCACACACAAACAAGAGGGCAGGTAAAGCCTTGTACCTTGAGGACAGGAGCTTTTTATCAACTACACATCAACATTTCAGCAGTTTTCACAGCAAAGGGTCCCATTTAAATGTTTCCCTCCTTATCAACACTCCTGAGTAAATAATGTCTGTTCTGTTCTGTAAAAAAAATGGCACTTACACAGGACCCACAAGAGATGGGCCCACCCGTGAGAAAATGGGCAACTACGCAATATAGTTTGCTTAATTGAAGGGCCCGCTCTGCAGCATCTCAAATTGTTCTTTAAATTCCTTCAACAAGTTCTGCAAAGTAGGCTTTAAAAAATGTGGGATGCAACGTTGCTTCATTATTCAAGAAGGTACTTTCAACATGTAGCGACACAATCCTGTTGTCAGTTCAGGGGTACGGATGACCCTCAAAACCTTTCTAAAGCCACTGTAATATAAATCCTTTAGATTATAGACCTGTCTGTGAGTGGCGTTTAAGCTCCTAACTCGTGAAAGTATCCCTGTATCAGCTCAATATAAACCCTCTATGTGGGTCTCTCTGAGCTGTCATCACACGATGGAAATCATAAACTGCCCACCAATATATATAGTTTCTATTATCAATGGCCATCAGATACAACACACACCCATCAGTGGTGTATAAGTCTCACAAAGCACTGCGACAGGTGCAGCTAAAAAAAATCACCAGCAGTGCGTCAATTCATTTTTTTTTGTTAACGTTAATTTAACGTTAAACCATTCAATTTAAGACTATTCTTATTTTTTTCCACCGCTGCGATTGAGTTTGTGACGTTATGTTTATAATGAAATAACACCATTTTAAACTCTTCATTTCTCCTCCTCATCATCCTGATAACTGAGGCTGTCTTCTTAGGAGACTCGCATTCTTTGTACCATGAGCCTATTACATATTAGTAATAGCGCATAAGTGCGATGGGATCAATGCATGATCCCGCTACAATAACGGACCTGTAATCTCAGTCTCAGCCATGTTGTTGCTGGAGAACTTTTAACCTGGACCCGTCCCAGGTGAGAAACCTGTTCTTACTTGACTCGACTGCTTTCATTTCCTCCCGCCCTCCCTCCCTTCCAGCGGCATTCCTCTCCACAGTAGTGTAATGACAGCTATCTCTTTCCCATCACTTCCTCGCCAGCACGTTAATCACTCCAGCATATGGGCCCCGGGGCCCAGTGGTTAAAATAAGACCCTCCTGACACGTCCACTGGCAGATTAACAGGACAGCATTAACAGGTGCCAGTGCTCTTTTGTATCGGCACAAGACGCAGTGCAGCAGAGCCACGGAAGTCTGATGCCGGACACGTCTGGTGGACTCCGGAGTCTGGCCACTGAATTCTCTGACAAAATCAAATACTTACAACACTCGCAGATTCTTTAGTCCAGCAAAATCGGCCTTCGTGATTTTGGTCAGGTTGTTGGCGTTCAGATCCCTGGAGAAAAACACAAACATATTTAATCACGTGGTATCCTGAGACAGAACAACCTTTATTTAAAATATGAACGCTCCCTATTGGGTGAGCAAGGCAATTCCTACGACCTTACACTCCACTACATTGAGAAATAGGACCTCACACTGAGACATCTAAAAACTGTGAAAACCTAAAAAGATGGTGAACATTCAAGGCCAAGGTGCAAAATTTATGAACATTTATGATAGAAGTTACGGGAGAGAGATGACTGTGTCAGTCCTGACCTAAGGGTCAGGATCAGGAGAACAAAGCAACAGACATAAGTGATCAGTTCTCTTAGAGAAATGTGGTGTTTTTATGAGCACAGCTCACAACCAGTCAGAATGGATCGGGGGTTTTTAAGAACATCACCTGGTGTCCTTCTTTTGCACTAGTTCACCCAGCTTCCAGTCAAGTTTGAGAAAGCCACATGATTCCTGTGGCTGAGATGGAATTTTTGGGGTTTTGTCTATACGTTTATTACTGGGCTGAACTTAGCTTCTTCTTCTTTCATACATAACATTGTAAAAAAAAAAGGCCTGATAATATTGCCTGAAACACAACTGCATGAACAAAAAGTAGAATTCAGTTCATATCAGTGATGTATATCTGAAATATAAGTACTTAAATATATTCAAAAACATTGAGGCGCAATTGTTTAAGAACCAATAGGGCCCCATATGACACGGTCAGACCTGGATATGACTGCAGAGGGAACATGTGCCTCTCTCCTGAGCATATTTTATTTTGTAATGAAGCAGAATTTCACTAATACAAAGCGGCTTGTTTCACTTGAAGCCCACTTGTACAAATCCCTTTTTGATTAACTTGCTGGTCTCCAGATTGATGTGGTGCACAGAGGCAACAGTGCAAAGCCGCCAACACGACCACAGTGGCTGAACCCCTCACCATAAATGCACCTCCTCACACATCCAGCTGTTTACGTTCTTCATTATTAAAACACGGATTTTTCAAGTTTAAATGGAAGTGCGCTGAGTAATCCATCAAATGTGGGTGAGTCCACATCCCACATGTCTGCGATACTCACAGTCTCTCGGCGTTGCGGGGTATATTCCTTGGCACACTGCGCAGTCCTTGGCCGTGACAGTCCACTGTAGTCCCGATGCAGGAGCACTGCGCCGGGCAGGGCTGAGAAGCCGCGCCGCCGGACAGAACCAGAATCACAACCAGCACCAGCAGAAGTGTTGTAGAAGCCGGGGAGCGGCCGGGACCAGCAGGACTCGGAGCTCCCACCATCACTGCGGCAAGTGGGGGCCAAACACGACCCGGAGACTTGTAGCAGTAAGAACGAGGGTTCAGGATAAAATCCCGGAGTCCTGGCGTAGTTGCAGCGCTCGGGATGCCTGATAGCCCCGGGAATATCTTACACTCTTTAAGAAAAATGTTACATTTGTCAATGAATTGCGATGAAGGAACAGGGGTTCGTCCCCCGACAGGCGCTGAACCGGCTCTGCTGCGCTAGAGCGGCACAAACTTCCACATGTCCCCGATGTCCTGCGTCCGAATCCCCCGCGGAACCGGGGCTCGCCTCTCCGCACAGTAGCGCACCACTGCGGACCACTGTTCCGCTCCAGAGACGCACACACACACACACACCTCTGCACACTCCTCAAATGAACTCTCACATACGGACGCTCCAGGTGAGACTTTTAAAATTCACACCACGCGCCCGTGGAAGAAAGCATGTCCCTGCGAGAGAAGATGTCACGAAAGAAGAGCAGAAATCGACTCCGATCCCTTTCAAAAGTGGGATAAAACAGCGGTGTAAGAAGTGGGCAGGAGGAAAATCCCCGTGAAAGACAAGAGCGCAACACTAGTCTGATCCAAGAGCGCGTATGAGCGCAGAGGGAGAGGGAGAGAGTGAGGGAGGGAGCGATAGACGGGAGCAGTCTGACACACACACACACACAGGCGCGCGCACACGCGCACAAGCGACAGCAGCAAGTTGGTCAGTGAGACGGCGACAACGATTCAACCTCCAAAGGGGGGCTTTCTCTCCCGGCCACTGATGTTTAGTTTGAAGTGAGAACTCGCATGTAGGATTACTACTCCTTATTAGCACCACGTCAGTGAAGAAGAGGTCACGTTTGTAGGTTTCAAAACATGCATCAGGCAGTGCTGAGGACTCCTTCAGAGTGGTGACCCGGAAGCCAAGGGTCACCGATGAGGTGGGCATGCCCCAGTTTTTGGAGTTAGATGAGTGGAAAAGTGCAGGTAACAGAGTCCCAGGCTGAGGGAGGCAAGTATGTTAGCTCCTGTGTGGTCGTTCTTCTAAGGAAGAAGGGAACTATAAACGTAACCCTCTTGGTAGTACAGGAGATGCCGACAACTGTTCACCTTGAACCGCAACTCAAACTCTCGCCAGAATTGTTGATCGTAGATTGCCAGAATTAGGCGAATCTTACTATTGTAATCACCTCTGTAACCGCTGGTCAGGGGCTCAGCGTGCGCTGAAAGATGCGCTTCAGTCTAGATTTAGTTTGACAGTATTGATATACAATTCATGTTTTGATCATGTAGTTTAGATTTCACAATATCACTGTTTTAAAAGTAGTTTTTTAAATGATAGAAGACAAATTGATGATGTGATATAGTTAGATAACTTGTCATGCAATGTTTGCAATGTATTAGAGGAGTTTGAAATAAACATTGATTCATCCATTCATTTAGTTATTGTTGGCATATGTTGGCAATGTTTGCAGAAATCCTACCACTTGCAGTGAACATAAAAGTAGTATGGGGAATGTACCCTCAGATCCTTTACCATTATTCTTTTGAACCCCCAAAAATATATGTACGCATTCTTTCCACTTTGGATATCTTCTTTTATGATGTCATTGCTTTTATTCTATATTTGAATGCTTCTGTTCCGTCAGTAAAAACATTTTCTATTATTAAAATGTGTCATAAATAAAACATATTTCATTCAATATTCTCATGGCATTGACAGCTAAAAGAGCTTCTACTGTTGCAGTGCATTGCCTATGCGTGGTGGAAGGGGAGGCCAGTGTTAAATGTGAAACCATGCCATATCTAATTTCATAACTTGTGCCATGTGTGGCCCGTGGCCCTTGAGTTTGACACAAATTTGTTGATACACAGACTGACACAAATGTGTCAACTCCCCCACAAAAATACATGTAGAAGTATATTTAATTGCATTAAAATGTACGACACAAGAAACAAAAACCTAAATCCAAGTAAAGTGAAAAATTACACAAAATAAAATGTTTTTTTTGCAAGTGATATGATAACAAAAGGCAAAAAAATAATAAATCAAAAGTCATTATTCAGCCTAAACAGGACAAGACCAATGCAATGAAAGGTTACAACTTGCCTCACATCTGCTGTTTGACACTGTGACTCAAAAGCAGTTTGGACTCCTCATACTTCAGATATGTTATTCCCTTTATCATTCACCAGGAAGTACAAGATGATGCAACCCGCATAGTACGTGACTGATAATGGTTTCTATGTGATCCATGTCCATCATGAGGAAACCTCCACAGACCATTCCAGTCCCTGTTTCAAAATCTAAACATAAAACTTGTGATCAGTGACACATTTATTCTTGGAAATGCTTGGGGAGGGGACTGACGGTGAATTTCTCCCCAGATAGAACACAAACAGCTGTGTGTGGTTCAGACGCTGATGTGCACTTTGCGCGTGTGATTTATAATTCTTTCCATATCTCTCCACAAACAAAGACACACTCCTGCTTCCTCACTACACAAACACACACATATGATCTACAGCCCGATACATGAGGGTTTTTTGGAGGAACTATTTCCCTGAGCAATTTAGAATTTTGAGTTAGTGGGAAGATAACAACTAAAATGTGCCTGGACAAGAGTTTGGAGATAGATACAAGCAAAAGAGGAAATGTAAAGCAGACAAGCGCTCGGGTGGGTTGGGAGTTGTCAGTTATTGATGTCAGCTTGAGTGAAGACAGGAAGAAGGTCGGAGTGAAGATGGAGAATGACCTGAGAGGCTGCAGCAGAGCAGAGCTGGAGGGGACACTGCTTGTTAAGACAAATCCTAACCTTGCTGCCCTTCACGGAAAAATACACAAGCAAACAAACCAGCAGTTGAAATCTGCTGACGGCGGAATATGGACAGTGACGGCTCTGCCGCTGGTCAGCCATCAGAACCTATGACGTACAGCTCACCTCATCCTCTGCAGTCAATAATAGTTTCATAGTTTCCTAAGCAAAATAATAATGATTAAAAAAAAAACCCACAGAATGACATCCCCAACTATTTTACTGGTCTTTTGGATGGAATCTATAAGCGTTTACTTCTTACGTGATTGGCTAAATGCTGAGTTGAGGTTATCATCATAACTTAACGTTTTCCATTTGAAAGGAATATATTAATATTTTCATGTATAGTAAAAATTAAATAGCCTTTACAAAGGACATTTTCATGGATAGTTGATTTAGGGCTTGTCCACATGAAGCCTATGATTTCCCAAAATAAATATGGTGAACAGAAATGAAAACATCAGACAGATGATGAGGTTGAGTTGTTGTTACAGACACACTTGACTGTAGATCCACACAGATCTTTGAGAGTGTCACCGGGGAGTCGCGTTGGTTCCGAGAGGTAGGATTTATGACATTGTTATTTTCATTGAGTCGTACGGGCTGGTACCAGAGCGGGTGTGGATGCCACCTCTGAAGCAGAGCTCTGCACTTTGCTGAGATGAGCTAAGAAGCTACAGAAAACCCCGACTGAGAATGCTGATGGTAGGAAAGTCAGTTTCATGGTCTAATTTAGAATGGTGGCTCTGTATTAAATTAATGAGTCACAACTTAAATCAAACGTAGAGCCACTGTCAAGGCTCTGGAACTGCAGAGGTGGAAAAATATTTCCGACATCCCCTGCATGCTGTATTCTAATGGCTGGGCTATTATATTTTTGTTCAGTTTCGCACTATTTTTTTTTTTCATAACATCAATGTTAAAAATACCATTTTGAAAGTGTCAAGGATATAGTTTTGATAGTTGTTTCTTAAACAAACATGAAATAAACAAAAAAAAAAAGTTTGTGTGTGTCTAATGGTGCCACTCATTTTGTCGGGTGTCCGGAAAGCTTTTTCCCACCACTGCATCCATAAATTTGCTGTACAAAATATTCAGTTGGTTATGTCCAAAGATGCTGGCAGCGTTTGAGCCAGCCATGTCGATCAAGCTTTGCTCTCCTGTGCATCACGGTGTATTTTATGTGTTTACGTGGAAATGAAATTTTATTGACATTTTTTTGGATTTTGGAAATGAGTTTGGAAATGAATGCAATAAAAATAAAGGTAGGCTCCAGTACTGTAAGTACTTGTAAGTACTTTAGTGCTTATCATAGTAATGAAAAATTGAACAATTTCTCAATCTTAACTGTCAATCCAACTGTTTCAATTAAATTTAGCCTGTTGTTAAGTTTGTATGATTAGATTTCCTCATTTCCTTCTGATCTACCAAGAAGGACAAGCTCCATTTCACTTTGCGATCAGTTATATCCTCTGACATTCAGACAACACAATGATGAATTATCCCTCCAAAACTCAACAACGACAACACACACAACTGACAAGTGAAACCAGACACACCTTCCTCTAGCGACAAAGAAAGAGGTTCCTAACATACCAGAGAAAAAGTTCATGAGATCCTATTCACCCTGGTCGACTCCCATGGCTTTAGCAGTGGGGTGTGTGAGCGATGCACAACAGGCTGTGCGTCCCATCACAACAAAGGTACTCCACAGTGTCTGAGCCCAGTTGAATATGTTCAACAGCGGCAACTGGAAGCAAGTATTAAATGAAATATGAGATAAAAGGAGAGGTGTTTTCGGTCAGGTGTATTTTGGTGTGTCTGTATTTACAGTGTCTGGCTATAGATGTTGTGGGTCCGCTGCAGTGCAGCTGTGTAACCAGCCTCTGTGCAAACATTACTGGCTTGTGACGACGCGATGAGCAGGCAACACACATGACTCAGATATCAATGAGCTGAACCGTCCCTGGATCAGACGGTTGACAAACTTTACAAAGATGTAATTAAGCAGAAGATTCACTCCAACTCCTGGTGAGATTGTTTGCTTGACTGCGTGAACTTGTGTACGTGTGTGTACAGTCAGATGAGCTTCGAGCAGCATGTGGCTTGGAAGCAGCTGTCCAGAAGCCAGGTGGCTGAACTGACCTCTGCACACAGACACACACACACATGCATCACCGTCGTTGTGAGGACCGCTCATTGCCATAACCCTTTCCCCAGCCTCCCCCCCTAAACCTAACCATCCAAAACAGCTCATCTTAACCAGGACTCTCAACCAAACTTACATCCAATTCTAATGACCCAGTTATCATGAAGCTTCAAATTGAAGTTTGACCTCATGAGGTCCACCCAAATGTCTCCACACAGTCATATGGTCCTCACAAGGATAGCGTTTTGTCAAGAATTGGTCCTCCCCCTTCGTGCTCCCGCACCCCCCTGAGAGTTTTACTGCCAGGCTGTAAACCAAAGATAACACAAACATTTGAAAAATCAACCCACAGGAACGGGCGGCATTGACAACACAGTCAACACAATGAGTTGTTATTAGCATCTCTAAATCAAACAGTTTCAGTTTTTAAGCTTCTGATGAAAAATAAAAATAATAATGTAAAATAAAACAGACAACAAAAAACGCTCCGTGATCTTTAACCGCACTGTTTTTGATGAGCCATTTAAATCCTCGTGGAATCCTCTGAGAATGAAGTGATGTAGAGAGTGCCATCCCTGTATTACACTTCTCCTCCCTTTTATCCAGATGTTTTGCTGCCTCCACTCTGAACACTGGCAGGACATTTTGTCTCTGACTCCGGGGTGATGCACCGCTTCATAGCACAAACGCAGCAAACGATGACCAGTCCTAAAGCATTTCTTCATGACAAGATGACAAGACATCGACTCCAAGTTCAGCGCGTTGTGCGTGGACAGCACAAACGCACCAGCATCACACCTTACAACATGATTCTGTCGGGTGAAGAGTTCTTGTATCAGGCAAAGTCCAAAGCTTGGACAACAAGTGCACAGGCTGGTAGGGACCTCCTTGGAATTCCCAGACAATAATTACAGCAGAAGCAAAAGCCTTGTTGGAAGAAGGTCCTTCAGTTCATTTTGAAGCAGGCATCCACCCAGACATGATAGTCGCGCATATTTCCTCTAGTGGTGCAAGAATTCCGACTCGGCCTTCCTAATCCCTAACACAATTATCCCACAGTGTGTGTGTGTTTAAGCACAGTTTCTCCGACTATAGCTCTGCCATGGATGTGAACCAAAACAAAACCACCCATGTCCTAAAATAGCCTTAGAGAGTGGGACGAACCTGTGTGAAACCAATAGCAGGAGGTACGGTGCGAACAATGTTGCAATGTTGAGACAACAGATTAAACATCTGTTTGTACCAACATAGAGCTTTTGAAAGGGAAATAGAGAGAATCCCACATTTCCTCTGTCTCGCCAACATGAGTTAAGAAGTGTAGGTGACATAGCAAATACACATCTATTGCTTTCTTTTTTTCAATTTCCATTCCACTGAACGATAAAGAGAAACAATAGTGTTTATTCCCTTGCTGGTATTTTCCAGTACACTGACAACATCATTAAGTAAGGCACACACAACTGCATTCACACACAACTACACTCACACACTTCACGCACAAGCTGCACTTCTTTGAACTTGGATTGACAAAAATACGACAATGCCTTTTTTGGTATTTATTTTCTTTTGTAATTAACGCTTAAATACTTAAATACCTACTGGTAAGCCACTGTGTTTTGTCCACAAAATTCTCTCTCTCTCTCTCTCTCTCTATATATATAAATGTATATATATAAAGCAATAAAATTTCATTTACCTGTACGATCATAAATCACGCTGCGATTCAAACGCTGATGGCATCTTGAGACATCGCTGGACGTATCGTTGTAAACAAACACCGATGTGCTGTGTACTGAAGCGGAGGAAGTCGAGGACGAAGAGCAGTTTCATAAAAATCAAGGCTTTGTTTTTATTCTAAACACGTCGTCGATGAAGCAGTGACTCTGGCTATTGTGAGAGGATGAAGGCTCCAGAATACTGAACAGTGATATAAAAATCTGAAGCTCAAACAGAAGTGCATGTTGTCCTCTCTTCAGAAAGGTGGGAAACAGAGGGATTTACTCTTTGGCAGTACAAGTTTTTCATACCTTCTCTCCACTGTTTTGACAGGTTGGTACTATTGTGTGGACATTTGCAGTCGGTTTCAGAACCTGTTTGAGGGAACTGTCACGATGAAAGATTTCTGCAGAGCAAAAAGAAATGATCGCTGTGGAGTACAGATGACGCAGATGACTGCCACTTCCCGTGTTCTTCAGACTTGCTTCACCTATTTCTTATGATGCTCTTCATCTTTTGGTTAAAAGAACTGGCTTACATGCTCACAGGCACCAGTTGGACATCCAGCTGTCACGCAACAGTTTGTGATTTTCCCTCTGATACTGAAGCTGAAGAATTTTTTTGCATCATACAGTTACATCATTTTTACATGACATCGCAAAGGCAGTGTCTCGCTTAGTGTAACACTGTGCAGAGTTGGATTACTTAGAAATTGTTTTACACTTCTTATATTTAGCATTGGAGTCCAACAGATTCAACAATGTAGATGATATTTGAGCATTTCTTACTGCATATCTATGCACTATTCCAGAGGTGTGTCTGTGACGCTTTAAACAAACCTTTCTATTGTTTTTCTTGGTCGTTGTCAGACGTTCTCTGGTAAGTTTTTTTTGAGTGACAATCATGTTCGCTTTGTTAATATTTTTGTCAAATTCTTCAGCCCTCAACTCCATTATATCACCATTGTATCTGTCTGAGCGTGAACCGTAGAGGATGTGAAACTTAATTTCAGTGGCAGCTGTCAAAAGGCGCTTAGAACTCAGACAACCCTGGGAGGTTGAGACGTTTCCCTATTTGAGATTTATTTATGACCTTAACTATAACCCTGTAGAGCAGACCTGGGCAAAGTATGGCCTGGGGGCCAAATGTGGCCTTCACTTGTATATATGTTGCCCTCATGAAGTCAGAGTGAAACTAAATGTTTCATTCCCATTTCTTATTAGTTATTACTATTTCTTTTTTAAGGTCTTTAGGACTTGCTCTTGCTGTCTCCCCATGCTCACCTTTCTTTTAGATGACACAACTTTAATGTAATTTAATGTAATAGACCTTTTTTAAATATATTGCCCCTTAAAATAAATGCCAAAATTAATATTATTTTTATTGCTTTACAATGAAAATCTTAAACTTGCTTTAATTATGAAATCTATCTTAAATGTGTTTTCTTAAAATAAAAAAGACATTCTACTTCTTATTAATTTCATCAGTCTTTGGGTATGATGGCCCCTCACAACAGTCCCAGTATATAATATGGGCCTCTATGGGACTCTACACAGAGTTGTCAATTTTGTGATCAGCATTTGCTCATATTTTTTCCTCAGGGGGGTTTGGGTGGTTAAGGTTTGCCCTCTTGTGTGAATGACTTTGACACCCCTGTTATTAAAGCTGTGATCCACTTCGTAGGATCCTATATATATATATGATTCTACCCCAGCAGGGAGCAGACGTTGGGCACAAATGGACAGTGAGCCACACACACCTACAGACAATTTGGACTTATCCATCTACTGCTGTGTGTTTTGGAAACCAGAGCGCCTGGAGTAAACCCACACTTCAGGGCACCTGAACAACCCACCTTAAGTGACTCAAACATAAATAAAGGAACCAAGGCCTGTCAGGAGCATCAAAATCATTGTGAGCTCTTCAGATATATTCTCTTCTCTCCCAGAGACTTGACTAAATGCTCAGTGGATGGCATTGAAACAAACAATGCAAAAGAATGAAATGAAATGTCTGCACCAACACAGGTCCAGCTCCATTTCCACTAAGCTATTTTTCCAGGATCAGTTAAAACAGTTGAGCAGTTATATGAGCTGTAATTGTTGTATTTACAAGCTGTCCGTCCATTTAAACAGTGTTAATGAGGAGAACTCTGCAGAACTGGGTTTTAAAATAAGTTTGTGAAGCGAAAAATCTACCTTTTCTCAAATATGAGTAACGTCAGGTCAGATGAATGCGTCTGAAATATAGAATAACTTAACATGAGGGTTTGACGTGGACTGCTCACGTTTCTTCTCGTCACCTACATATTTTTTCGGGTGAGAATCTCCAGCAAACATCGTCAGAAACACGACAGCAGAACTCCACTAAATTCTTGAAAAAATGAAAGAGAAAAGTGGATTGGAAAAGAGGGAATCAACTAAGCATGACAAAAGTATGTAACATTTAAGAAAAGTAAATGGCAGAATGAGAAAGAAAAAAAATTGTTGGGTTCTTTCAAGTGAGGAGAGAAACGCAGGAGGGAGCGAACGGGGAGCGTTGTGGAGAGAGAAGTGTGGGAAAAATCAATACTCTCCTCGAGGTGACTGGAAAAGACAATCAGTCCTGTCTGCTCCTTGTCTGCCCTCGCTGTGAGTGTGTGTTAAACTCACGTGAACATGTGTGTGTTTCTGAGCTTATATCTGAAATACTTTCACACAATATATGTAAATACAGTAGCTGAACAATGCAGGAGCCCTGTGGTTACACGAGCATTTCCACTTTGACTTAAAAATACCTCATTGTTTGTTATATAAAGAACAAACCACTGGGCTGCTCGCTTTCCTCCCTCAGACTCTGCGCGGGGTTTTTCAGCCTAGAGGGCAGCAACTTTCACCAACTCCGCTTAGCTCGTAGAACCATTGTTCAAATCAATGGGCTGAATTCAGCCTCAGCCCTGCGGCACCTGGACTGACTGAGGTGTGGACGGATCAATGGAATTCGAAGAGCGGAACGTGGATTAAAAGATCATCAATTGATCAGACTTCTGTGACCATTAATGAAGTTGCAGTAAAACAGGACTAACAAAGACACATGCAGCCATTAACACCAATGCTGAGTATAAAGCTTCAGTTTAATGAATGTTTTGGGGTTTTTTTATACCTTTGAACACAATGCCACAATACCGCCATCATTCTACGTTTAACGATAGAGGTTGAGCTAAGGGTTGGCACTCCATTCATTCTACAGTGGTACCTTGGTTCTCGACCACAATCCATTCCAGACAGCCGTTCGAGAAGCGATTTGTTTGAAATCTGATTTGATTTTTCCCATTACAATTAATGGGAAAAGAAATAATGTATTCCAAGCCTTAAAATAGGCTTTTGTAGGAGTGAATGTAGAGTGTCTGCTGCAGGTGCGCTGTTCGTCTATGTGTGTGGCCGCTGCATGTGGGAGGGGTTGCCGAGTGAGTGAGGTCTCTCCAGAAGTGAAGAGGTGCCCGGTGCGTGTCCAGCTCTGAATGTGCGCTTCTGTGCAGTTTGGCTGTGACAAAGTCATAAACCAAGTAACGCTCTGTCCCAGACTCGCCTCATCCCTGTCCCAGCTCCAGCCGACAACAGGACATCAAACCCTGGAGTGCGCGCTCCAGCCGCGGAGGTGTGGAGAGTGAGCACCTCCCCTGTGACACTCTACCAGGGTCCAGTGCGGAGACAGGAAAGGTTTTACACCTCAATATGGAGAAAAAACAGTCAGTAAATGTAGCTAACAGGACACGTCTGCATACAGAGGCTGCGTTATACACAAGAACAAAGTGCGTTGTGGGTCAGCTGATCGGTCCGTGCACGTTATGTTTTTTCCGGCTTTTTTCGGGGGCGTTCGAGTTCTGGATTTTCATTCGAAATCAGAAGCAAAGAAATCTCGACATTTTTGTTCGAACTCTGATTTGTTCAAAGTCCGGGACGTTCTAAAACCAAGGTACCACTGTACATTTAAGAACGTGTCAGTTGCTATTTCAATCCCATGAAACGGCCATGCGTCTTAGTCACTGTGGCTTTCAGTACCGTCTCTGAGGAGAAAGGCCACGATGTGCGATCCACACCTGAAGCTATATGGAAGTAAAACGTTTTTTATTTTCTCAACGCATGCGCATGATGTGTGTGATACTCCATGCAGCCCAGCGCAACGCACGATCCACGCTGCCCCACATGGAACGCTTCAGTCCATTGAAACACCTATGCATAACATTGTACACTGAAGACTGCCTCTTTCATCAGTATAGGAGGCAAAAGTCCAGGCCATGGGATTGAGGATGGATTTCAAGAAGCAGCAAGGAGTTAAAGATCTGCTTGTTCTATCTTTGTTGATATGACTGAAGCAAATGTGTGTTTAGGGACTCTTGCCTTTAAATCACTTCAAATTAGCAACAAATCAGAGCAATTAATTCACAATTTGGTGAAGCATGTGAAGACCCCAACACACCAGAAGACTAGATTGATTTGTATGCGTGTGTTTGCGTGCGTTCAATTAGTAGCAGATGGTAAGAGGTGGTCTGCTGCCAAGTCGGTGATGTGACTACCAAAACCATCTCATACACACTTGCGTTAAACACATGCCTCAGTCTAAACATATTGACAGGCACAAACAGGCCCATGTTGATGGACAATAACAGCCTGTGTTCTCCAGAAAAAAAGGTACTTTCTCAAGTCTTAAAATTCAACGGGCTCTTGCTCTCTTGCTCGCTGCCTATGTCTCACTCGCCCTCTCTCTGCGTTTGAGATGTTGATTGAAGCTGAAGTTTAACAGTGGGAGGGTTCACATCAAAGTCTGACATTCACCTTTTCATATCCTCTTCTTTTGATGTATAAAAGAAGCACACAACAAGTTGCACCAGATGAACACAATCTATAGCAGAAGACAAAACAGGGGCACACTTGGCAGCAGCGGCGTTGAGGGACAGATGCTTCTGAATGAGCTCCTTTCTTTGGCTAGATTCATAATGTGGCCATTCAAAATTGCTTTTCACACATTTATAAACGCTTGAAGCCACCTATGAATATTTACAGCATCACACACATTCTTAATGGGATTGGCATGAAAATGAGGGTAAACAACTCACACCCACATTCATTACTACGTACAGAGCTGAAGCCATTAATTCGATTTCTGATTAATTGTATGTAGTTTGGAGAAGGCTTTGAAATAGTTTCTAATTTCCACCTAAATAACCCTGGCGGCAGGAGGAAAAGGTTCTTCTGAAAATACAAGGTTTATTCTTTCATCTTGCTACAGTTTTGTCTTTGAGCGCCAGTGTTTTTCAAAAATGTTGATCAGCTAGCCACATTTAGCAACACTGCCCTCACCATCTTGTAGTGACACAGTACTGCAACATGAGAGCCATTTCAGAGAGGGATAGAAAATTCTATTCAGATTTTCAAAATGAACCCAGCATATATACAATGCAAGTAACATCCGATTTACGACCGGAATCGGTTCCGACCAACCGGTTATAAGTCAGATTGGACGTAAGTGGAATGCCATTCAAAATAGCCGACGCGAGGGTTATAGGTGCTACTGTAGTGGTAGATGGCTGTGTGAGAGTGAGATGCTGGGGTAAACTGTCGTGCGTGATGTCGGGCTGCTACGTGCTGCGGTGCCAGGCATTGAATACAAAAAAAAAAAAGAAAATCATCTGCTGGTCGTGGTGGAAAATACGGGTGGACGTAAGTCGAGCAGGTCGTAAGCCGGACGTTACTTGTAGGTACAATGAAGTCTCCACCTTCAAATGACATACAGTATATAAGTTATCATGGGATTGTTATTCATTAGAGCATTGTTGAAAAAACTTTCTTTACAAGACAAAGTCAGTTATTACTCCTTGCTAATTCCTAGCCTGAATTGGAAAAAGCAAAACACTACAAATGCTCTGGTCTGACAATGTTAAATAGGGTCTGTCAAAAAATTGAAAACTGAAAAATCCTTTCAGAAAACTCTAACTTTCCCAACTAGCTTTCGATGACTACTACAGCACTCAACTTCAGACAGCTGTAACTGTCGCAGTGCGTTATCTGTGTATGAGTAGTGGTGGGCGGGGCCTCAGTCTGGGTAACACCAGTTTCTTTATAGATGCCCCATGATTTACAAGTCTACCTTAGACTATAGTCACGGCAAACAGGAAATAGTTATGAGCAGGATTCATGATCGAGAGCAGATGAAGAGCGTGAAAGACAGATGTGGAAAGCCATCATTAGCCAATTAGCTTTCGCAAACATCGTCTACAGACTGGTCGATAAACTTTGTGTGACAGATTTTAAAGGCTGGAAAACATTAGGCAGAGTCGGCATCTGCGAACAGCACTGTGTTTTCATGCCAGGACAAGAACAACAGATCCCATGATTGCTTCGAGAGTGTTGATGGAGACGCTCAACAAAAGCCAAAAACGAATTGCGTCGTGTGCTGGGAATTTAGGAGATCGGGAAGACATTATGCCAGTTGGGAAGCTGTGCTTGGTCTGTATTCAGAGACTGTTGCAACAGGTCTGTTGCAGGCTATGCAACTACTTAACCAAGTTTTCTTTTGTGTTCCTGACAACTATTGACAGAAGTAAATGTGGGGAGACAGAGATCAATGAAGTCAGAGGACCACATGGTGATCTGCATTAAAAGAGATTGAGGAGGGTTTTCAGATGACATGACTCTATTCCAGTTTTAGACTCACTACATTGACTTCCTGTCCATATACAGATTTTATTTACTTATCAAAACCATTCTTTGTTTGGCAGAGAACATTACAAGCATTCTTTTCTGACCATGTAAAAATGTGGAGCAAATATTCAATGATTAAGAAAACGCAAATTCAGTATTTGAAACCATAAACCCTGAGTGAAAGAACCTGGGAACATCAATGCCTTTACTTAGGAGAACAACGCAAAAACAGAGCAGGTTTCTTCTGGAAATACTTTCAACTGCAAAAGAAGGAGTGCAACAATGGGCTTCAGATGTTGTCAGCCACATGGGTGCAATCAAAAAAAAAAATGAAATGAAGTCCACCCTTTAACTCTTAAAGTTGGTTTTCATATTGGACTGTATATATAGTTTTACGTCTTTACATATGCTTTGTTAATGTATGCATGTGTTGGGAAATTTGAGTGCGACCTGAGTCTGGAACTATAGTTCAGAATCATGGAAGGAGAAAAGTTACATATTTGTTTTTTTAGCTTTAGTGTATCAGGACAGGTTTTACAATCTACAGGTTGGAATCTGATATCAAAGATTTGTTTTCTGAAAGAAACCACATGTTTATCGCAACAGAATGGGGGAAAGCAAACGGCGGACTGTATTCAATCTGCATCAATTACTCATGTACAAGTATCTTATCTTCCTTCCTGTCTCTTTATATGCCTTTGCAGATCCAGATGTGTTGGCCAGGGTAGCTTCACAACTGTCAGAACTCATCTATTGCTTGAACGTAAGGCAGAACGCTGACAGCGATGCTCAGCATGAAGCAGACGTTTGGAAATTGAGTTACTGTCAGTGGCGAACTGTGAACTTTTCACCTATTCCCATAGTGTAACTAGTTTGGGCATGGAATTATTTCCCCTGCTCATTGACTGAACAAGAGGATGAGGAAATGGCAGTGGTGTCTGTTAACACAAAAAGAGATGTGTGAGAACAAGAAACTGAGCGATAAAAAAGCAGCACCAAGAAGAAAGGTATGTCCCTCCCTCACCTTTTCCGCCGCTGTTACCAGACAAAGAGCTGGTGGCAGCTCCATGGTAACGTGAAAACAAACATCGGTGTCCGCGCTGGTGTGTGGTAGATCTGTGAGTCCTGAATTAAAGCATTTTATAGAGGTAGTATATATGGTATAGCAAGATCTATAAGAAAGAGCTACAGGTAATTGTTGTTTATTGATGAGTTAAACGCAAAGCTCTGACTTTTCTGGTCAATGTACTTGTACCTCTCACCCGTGGTTATAAACTTTGGGTTGTGACTGAAAGAACAAGCTCGCAGATTAAATGTTTTTTCCACCATATGGCTGGAGAAATACAGCAGGAAAGTAGAACTAGCTCCCTAAGGATGCCTCCTGAAGAACCTGCTGAGGAACATGCAGTTCTGTGTCTTAGAATACTTTTTTGCAATTTTTTGCAAATTTGTTACAAACCAAATTTGTAATCAAAATGATGAGACCTTCTGTGTACATGATGTGAAAACATCAACCATTAAATCATTTTTAAAATACCTCTTTAAGAAGGCAAAAAATAGAAAAATAAAAACCTTGCAGAATGTAGCAACTATTATGTCGAAAGGAAAACTGAAAAACATTTAACTTGATGTGGGACATCGCAGGTGAATCTGTAGAGACTTTGTTATGTCCATAAATATTTACATACTGCAGTCTAAGTTTCCACTCTGGCCATTTTCAAACATTTCAGATTCAGGTGGCTAACAAACGCTGCACCTGACTCTGTCTCCGTAAGAACAACACCTGAGAAAGGCTGCTCATGTAGGTCGGTGAAATGAATGAGTATTTCTTGGGCAAGTAGCTTAGCGTTCCGAATGTGGCGGGTGTTGCTAAATGTCAGCTACACTAACAGCCTGCTGCCGAGGAACCAGCGGTTTCACTTCCCGGAAAACTCTCTGCGCCCCTCCAAGTGTTGGCGCTTTAAATGGCGTGTTTAATTTGAAGGCACTTTCCTGCATAGTATTGTCTCGTGAATGTGCTGCAGGATGCACACTTTACGTGACAGATTGAAAGATGGCTGACACGCTGCTGCCCAGTGAGCAGGGTGAAAGTTATTTCATTATGGCCTTGATCTGTACATTCATTTTGATTTCGTTTTGCACTGCCCCGCAGTTGGTCATGTGAACACAAGCAAAGTTTAAAGCAGCGTTTATGTTGATGTGGGTAAAATAGCCCTGTGAAAAAAGCACTGTGTGACAGAACCTGCTAAAGACTTAAAACAACATTCTAAATCTACGTTTACAATAGTCAACAGGAGAAGAGCAAAACAGTGTTGCTACAAGGTCATATTTCTTCAAGGTAGTCTTCGAGTGGCTGCACCATCTGTTGACCTTGTTGTCTCTTGACTAGTGATTTATATTGATGGGCAGTGGCTCAGGTGGTTGGATGGGTCATTCAATAATCAGAGGGTTGCCGGTTTGAATCCCGCTCCATCCCAGTTGCAGTTCCTGAAAAGTGTTTTAGGCGTTTTGAAAAAAGCTGCATTAATTCAAGCCTCTACAAAAATTATAATAAGCACTTTGTATTTCACCGATATAACATTGATGAGAGATTGACTAAGAAAGGAGCTTTGATAAAGTAGTAATGCTCTGGAGTTGAAGGCCACTTGACAAGCCTTAAAAAAAGGCTGACCTTAACTATGGACAAAGTATCTTAAAAACTGAAAATATGAGCATATTCCATCCTGTATATATGGTAAACACTCCCTTTACAACATGTGAAAGAATACTGTGATCTATACAAATGTGAGGGTCCCATGATGGGGGATTTGCTGACCTTTATGGGAAACTCTCTATGCATGTCTACAAAAGAAAATGCCTTGGCTGCACTCCTGCTGGCGTGTAATGGGAAACTCGACAAATTCTCAAACAAACACTCTGGAAGCAATTAAGAAGCTGAAACATTTTGAGAAAGAACGATAGAGAAGACAGAAAAAGAAACAGACAAAACGCACCCCACAGGTCCTACAGTCCCACTCAGACGGCACGCAAAGAGGGAAAACCAACTTCCATTTCTCAAAGTGAATGGAACAGACATTCCTGTGTAAACTATGTTGTCGACAATCAATAAACCCGGCCAGAGTTTAATGTGTATGACATGATATTCCCAAATCACAGGCGATGAGTATTTCCAGATCACGGAGAGAGAGAGAGAACAGGCATCAATCTGACGCTCCTCTGAGAGTTAGTGGAGAATGGCTTGGATGTGGAAAGCTTCACCTGCTGCCGCACCATCTGATGAAATACTGATATTCACTGATATGGACACACAGTTTCTGCTGCTTAATTCACACAGGCTACCTGACTTTAGGAAGACCTGCATCTCAGTCGATGGTGTGATTCACCCGCAGAAAACTCAAGGTGGATATGAAGAGCCTTACGTCTGACTGACAGAAATCTGCTTTGCTGGAGTCGCCCCTCTTGCAGCACCATCATTACATCTGTAACACAGGTCGTATAGCCCAACCCATCCTCACGCCCATGGTGTCGTATATTTGAGTCCTATACTGACGCCAAAGGCAGCCTTTGACGTTGACTCATTGGGTTTTCAATTGAAGCACAAAAAAGGTTGTAGTCAGGTAAATGGTGATCCATTTATATGATGTTTAATCACGTATCAATTGCTATTTAAAGTCTGTCAAACGGCTCAGTGTTTTATTCAGGAGAGCCACGTATAGTGTTATAAATAGCAAATGACAGCCAATATGATTCAGTGACAAGAGCCTCCATACATCACCCCCTCCGTGGTGTTGCCTCAAACCCCCTCGCGATACTCTGCCCATCTCCCATGCGTTGCTCCTTGCGCGCTACAACACGGAAGCCACATCCCGTGGAACACAACACGGGAAGGAACCATTTTTTAATTCATTGAAACGCCTATGCATCAACATACCACACTGAAGGCTGCTTTTGTCGTCAGTGTAGGAGGCAAAAGTCCACTTCCCCGATGTCATCATATTACTCTGTGGGAGTGAGGTTTGTCACACTCACAGTGTCGAACAATCATTTAGGACAAAACAATATGAGAGGAAAAGTATCTAATAATAATAACAAATGTCTGTAGTTCCCCCCCTTCACCCATTCTTTGCACTTTGCTTCTGAATCACCTTAATAATATACTTGAAATCCCTAAGAAAAAAGCAATACACTGAAGTTAAGTTTATGACGTATACTTGAGTATAAGTTTACTTCAGTGCGCTACTTTTACATATTTCAAATGTAGAATGTCAAAAGTAAACTTCAAGCATACTTCCCGAGTTTTAGTATAAAATAAGCACACTCACATGCCACATACCAAAACACCAACAAGCTCCTCCTGGATGAATGAAACTGGACAAGGACAAAGGTAAACTGAAGGAGGATGAGAACATGTCGACACATAAACAGTGACACTGGTACACTGAACTTGGGCGTTGAAATGTGGCAACTAACATCTTGCCAAGATGACTACAAATATAATGGACAGAAAGGACATGAAAGATATGATTGTTAAAGACAAAATCCACAAGAGGGCCCCTCAAATGAAACAGACTGGGGTGTCAAAACAAGTTTCAAACGATTTACAGTGAGCACTGAAACGCTCACGTCAGTCATATGAATCTGCCCTGCGCGTAGAATATTGTCGGATGACCACAGGAGTGTAAACTTAGCTGATTGGAGGGGACTGCGTGAGCAGCACGATGACACTCATTCATTGTTCCGCTCAACACACAAGTGATTACAGCAGGTCTGATCTATGCCAGACTTGTGTGTGCCGACCATGTTCCCACCCTCGCAACACCTGCAAAGAGGCAGTGACCTCATGTCCATCGGCAGAACTGTCCCTCCAGCATAAACAGCCCATGATAGATGTCAGTGCTAATCAGGACAGTGATCACAGTGCGATGTTATTCAAGTCCGCACCGGCAGAGACACCAGGAGCTGGAGCCTGGCGGATCCTTTCACTGCCACAGACAACCAGCACATCTTGGAGGGGTTTTCCTTTCCCCTTTTTCTCACGTGTGGTTTTGTGCTCCGGTCTGTAAAAGATTGAAGGTTAGGATTTATTTTTCATTCAGAGGTTGATTAATTCTGGTCTGTGTCATTACATACTTTGTAAAAATAAACATGGTTCGTGGGGATCTGCCAAACCAGCGTGACCTCAGACACCACTGTGATCCTGCTTTAATAATATTATTATATCCCTGGAACACAAATGGAGAATATGTGTAATTCAAACACACACTGACTTCAAATTGCACCGCTTCATCATCGTGACCTCTTTCTTCTGGTCGCATGACAATAGTTACGTCACCAAGTATAGTATGAACTGACTAATACAATTGTGTCACCTTGGTTTTCCAGCAAACAAAAAATGACATTGTTTTCGATCATGACCTGCAGGTGTCTAGCTTACATGCCCAAGGAAGGAGAGGTGAAGCTGAATAATTGTATGGCTTCTTGGCTGAGTTAGCAGCTCCATAGCGCTACTACCACCTGTTGTGCGACTGAGATCATTGTGTTCAATGATGAAAAAATATGTATTGAATTTCAACCCAGCCTCACTCATATTTTGACATTGGGAAAGTGGACTTTGCGTCCTATACTTAAAGTGTTGGACACAAAAGTCTGACCATATAAATGTTATGACTTGTGTATAAATGTTGAACCCTTTTTCTGCATGACCAGGTTGGTCACTGATCGTGGCACTCTTAAGTTAATGAATTTCTCCAGATTTCCGCAAGATCTACTGAATTTCTGATGTCACAACTTTTGGAAGTACTTGAACAGGAAGTAATCTGTAGTAACTTCACTTCACTCCTACTTTATCCCAGGTTTACACATGCGTCTTGCGTCAAATTCTCTGAAGGTTTGCCTCTCCAATCCTCAAATGTTTCTTGGACATATCAAATGTTTCACTTCTGTGCATCATAAACGGGTTAAATACTGCAACACATCATCATAATAGGAGCCTGCTGGCACTTTGTCACACGTTACCAGGCAACTGTCAGACAGGATGATAGTGAAAGTGAAATTAAGGCTGAATTATAATCTCCATAATGTTTGCAGATCACCGTAAATTGAACAATTGATTCTTCAAATATTGATTTCATTCACAGACCTTATTGTTCATTGAGTCCTCAAATCGACACAATAGACTTTTGTTGTTATGTTTATGCTCTCTGTTTGTGGGTCTATGCCCAGTGTTCCGACGACTCAGGAAGCCTGTTCACAGTCATAAAGTTTAACTGGGTTGTTTGGGTGCCGCAGAACCGTGACCACATGGGATGACAGCAGTGCTGACTCCCATTATCTTGAAGTCCAGTGACCCAATTAGATTGAATCTAATCACTCAGTCTACCACAGTGTGTGTCATCATCAAGAAGTGATGAGATGAGTGTCAGTGAAGAGCTTAATAATGTTAAATAAATGGATAAATGCTTGCTATCACAAATGAAATTTATCTCAAGTTGATTGTGACTCAAAAACCAAAGAAACCATGCAAACAAATCCATCACTGATCTCAGCTGGAGAGCGGCTGTTGCATATATATATATATATATATATATATATATATATATATATATATATATATATATATATATATATATATATATATATATATATATATATAACCCTCTTACGTGTCTACTGTGTTCTAATGAGTGTGCTAATGTACTACTGAGTGAAAATAATATATCTAACTTCATCTGTCATTCCATCAGAGCCATACATTTCCAGCCCTGCTACCATGAATGCCCAGTCAACAATAGGCCAGCAAATAAACTGCCAGGCTTGGGAACAACCATCAGTAGATGTGCTTTTAAAATGGTCCACAGAACTGAATCCAAGAGAAAGATAGAAGGACTTGAACAGTGTTTGATTATATACTGAGATATTTTTCTTCTCCCTCTTCTGTTCTCACCTAATAGTAATATTAAAACAAGATTCATCATGATATAAATCCAACTTAGATATTTTCTTTCTTTTTTTTAATTGTATTACTTTGCTATTTGCAACATTTGTCTTATATTGTGTCACATTTTCAACTTTCCTCCGATGTGTCCCGACCATGGACCGCCCACACCGGGCCCATCTATGTGCCTGTGGCTTGTTCAAAGGTGGTGTCTGACTGTGGACGAAAAAGTGGCAGGAAGAAAAGAGAAAACATGACAGAGAAAGTCGAGGTTGTTATAAGTACCATCAAGTTCCAGAAGACAACTGTAGGTGATGGTTTTGTTTGTGGATGTAGCCATACGCCCCACAGTGCTAATGCCAGATAAACGTAATGCATGATACCATTTTAGGATAAAAGCAAGACCCTTGACTCAGTTGGATAATCAAACAATGTTCACGTTATGACTGTCATAATCACAGTGGAAATTACAGGAAGAAAAAAAGCACCACAGTTGACATCTTCTTTTAGTTCTGACACACATCTGTTCGCAGAAAGTAAAGACGGCCAACATGATCACACAAACACTAGAGACACACAAAAGAGTGACAGGGAAAGTGGCTGAGCAGGGGTTAGAGCAACAGAGAGAAATGAAAAGTGTCTTTGAAAGTAAACAATGGCGGAATGATCAGGACCAGATTGTAGCAGATCAAACAGTAGTGCTGCAGCAAGAGGAGAGAGGCCGTGGAAAGAGACATCAAACACCGCTAATGTGAACCACATCGCGGTCTGACTTTGAGCGCATGCAGACACACACAGCAGATTGAATATGTACTTGCACTTTTAAATACAACTGGGTGGATTGAGAGCACACACACCAGTAAAACCTCACTTGTCTCTTGTCTTCAAATTGAGAAGATGTATCTGCAGTCTTGAACGAAGCCATCCAACTGCTTTTTAATTTCAATTCCAAACTCATTTTCATTCCAAAGTCATTACCATTTTCAGAGTTTTGTTCTTGTTTTTCAATGAAGGTTGAAGTCAGATCATAAATTAAACCCAAATGTATTTTGAAGAAATATTTTATCGTGAACTAAAGATTAATGGTTGATGGACTATTCCTCTGAGAACCATTTTCTATCGAATCGAGACAGAAACCACAGTCAGAAATGTGACCAGCAAACATATTGGATTTTTAGATAGATAGATAGACAGACAGACAGACAGACAGACAGACAGATAGGTAGATAGATAGATAGATAGATATCTGTTTAAATGGAAAAGGCAGGTGTGTCTATGATGATAGTCAAGACAGGTGATGCGGTGATGCGCAGGTAGCTGATGCAGTTGGCAAGTGCAAGACATGCACAGAGGTAGGTCTTCAAAAGTCAACACTCTGATCTGAGCGACTGAGCGGCACAGTGGGGTTCAACCAGAATGATTGCAGACAGTCAGGAATGATGGAATTCCTGCAGAGGATTGTGGATCGGATTGTGTCTGGAGCACTCAATTTCATGAATGATGTCGCCTTTATGCTGAAATTAGCTCTCAATAGTGACCCGGTGTGAAGTGGCAGGGATGTGGATCAAGCTCTGAGAGGCTTTCTTCAGCTCAGTAGAAAGAAGTGGCAGCTACAGAATGATTACTAACACTTGATGGAGATAATTCTGTTTCTGATATGAGTATTTCCCCCCTTTAATCTGAAGCATTATGACCCACCATATTGAAATTTTGTCATGAAAAGAGTTGAATGCAGGCAGTACGGCTGAGGCATCGCACCCTCACAGCCATAGGACAGCAACATCCAGCGGTTAACTCCAAATTGCAGCTGAGTTTGAGTGGTCTGTCCAGGGTGTCCTCCAGCTCTCAACCCATTCTGGCATGAGAAGCATCCATAATGCTGTCTTACTGGCACCCAGATGTAGCCACAGTCTTCACTTTCAGCTGGCAGCTGTTGATACAGTGATGTTGTGGATGATATGGCTCAAGCCATTGTTAGTGTGGCAGCTTTATGGGCCATTATGCTCTTGGTGTTCCACCCTGAGCTTCATGAACGGCATCATTTGATCCACAACCTCAGTGACACACTCACTTACAAGGTTAAGAAATGTTCCGCAGGGACACTTGTGATTTACAATAAAAGGAACAGCTGTTAATGTTGAATAAAGCGTTGAATAAATTCCAGCGAATCAACATTTGAATTCAATTCTGTTTGACATTGAAAAAATGAGTGCGTAATCAAGTCCCACATTCTTATAAAGCCGCTGAGGTTTTCAAAGAATTTTTTTCTGAAAACAATATGCAGACTCTGATCTAGGATTCTTGCAACAAAGTTTTCTTTTTTTTTTTTAACTCTTGATATTTTTTTTTCCATAGAAAGCAGTGAACAAAAGACCTAGAGTGTCTCTTCATTTGAGTTTGAAGTGTGGAAGCGTAGTGAACCAAAAAAGGGGTGACGCTTCCTGACCTCTATTAGGTCAATTTGACAAACTAGTCCAGATTAAAGGGGCCCACGAATGGTTCCCCGTGGTTGTAGAGTTATATACTGGGTTAGCAAGACAAACGTCACCATAACTAGAGGTATGAGTGTGAAAGAATGTTCATCCATTTCTCAGTCATTTAGTTCAAAATATAAGCTGTTTGAGGATCAGTGGATCTCTTCAGTGGAGCTGCTGTCACTGAAGTCAATAGTATTTATTGACTAAAAACACAAATAAACTCAGTTTGGATTAATAAAACAGTGATTTTTTTTGTGTCCATTTATGAACTGGGGGCATTGACAGCACTCCTCAATCAGTGTCTGAGTCGGGAGTTTGTGTAGTCATTCAATGTAAAAGGAGCCTTTTGTGCAAGACAGCCAACTTGTTAATACTTCTAAATATCATTCATCATTTTATTTTATTTTGAAGTGGAGCTACTCGATGAGAATGTGAGATTTGATTACTTGAGCATGGCCGGGGGGTCAAACACGGCCCTTTGCATGTTTATGTGGCCTTTATGAAGCTGAAGTGAAACTACAATAAACTACAATAATTCCCATATGTAATAATAAGTCATTACTATTTCAATTCGGTATATAACTTGTGGATGATTTAGGACTCACTTTTCTCCCTTTTTGGTCTGTTTTCTCCATCATTTCCTGCATGAATTAGTTAGTTAGTTAGTTTTCATTTATCAAACTTCTTCCAAAAATGTGTTGATAATGTCATGGTCTGTTTTGCATGTGCTTTTATATTGTTTTTATATTTCCCGTGTTCTCCCTTTGTCTCACTGGACAGGTAATGTCTGCTGGAACCAGTCACCTGATCAACTATACCTGTGAGCCTTTATAAGCTTCCTGGTTCCTCTCTGTGGTGTCAGATCGTCCAAGCTCTTACACTTGTAAAGTTGACTTCTCTTGATCTCCTTGTTTTCTCTGGTGTTTTCTCAGGTGTCTGTCCTTTTGTTAGATTTTTCCTGCGAATGTGTTTTTGAACTTCCATGTGCTTTCTGTTCGCCTCACTCTCTGATTCCGGTCGTTGCATTTTCTGTTCTTTGTGTATTGTGCACGAGTTGAAACCACCACATTATGCTCAGTTCACTCGTGTTTTATTCCGCTGAGGTTTCTGTTCTCCTTTTTCCGTGATGTTGCTAACTTCCGGCTTGTTTCAGGTTTTTCTCCTCATTTTTTCTCTGCAGGTTCAGTGATACCCCTGGTTTCTCCTTTTTGTCCATCTTTGTTTTATTGATTAGATTATTGTTAATAAACATTCATAATTGTAATCTTGCTTTGCCAAGCTTCCTGTCACTACAAGCATTTGAGTCCTGTACTTGCGGGTTTCCTGACAGTTGGGGCTTTTCAAACTGCGCACTTCGTCTCGAGACAAAGTGCGTTCAGCTCAAAAGTCCGACAACACAAGCAAACCGGGTTTTGGCAGCGGACTTCATCCCAGCTGGAGAGCTGCACCTTGTCTGTGGAAATTCTCCACAATTCTCTTTTGTAAAATAAACAACATTATTGCATGGCTGGGAAATGCCACATTCTGTTACAGCCGTGGTGGAGGTCTGTCATCAGTTCATATCTGAGGTGGCAACTCGTGTTATGAAGTGACAGAGAGCTAAAGTGGTCGTAAATGGGTTTGGGCTCGTGTCCCGCAGCTGGTGACCACTGCCTTAAGATCTGCTTCATCGTGGTACACAAACTAGCACAGAGCGCTGCCAGCTGAGAAGAAAGAATAGGACATCGCCTGAGGCACAGAGGTGCGAGGCTGCACTTAAAGGGGGAATCGGACTCAGGACAGCTGAGACAGAATCTGCAGTGTGAAAAGCCCCTTATTGGACATGGTCGTCCTGTCATATTTTCATGCTTTGCACTCCCTTGGAGTGTGTACATTTCTGTAGGCGAGTTCTGAGAGTGACGTCAGAGCCCCAACTCCGCCCCACCTGACACTTTATGGCAGAAGAGCAGAGACCTCGGCAGGGAGCTGAGTTCCTTTACATCATGGCAGAAGCAATAGTTCATAGTGAGGAGTCCAAGAAGAGGAAACTGAAAGATCCCGGACAAGAGTCAATATAGGAGATGCATTTACAGCCTGCTGGGAACTGAGAGTAATGAAAGGCTTTTCTTCTTATCCTGAAGTGGCGATGTTTCAACTTGACTGGTGTCTTGGGTGTGTTAAAGTGTGGGGAACTTATTTTTGAGATGCTAACAAGCATGTCATTGTCTGTTACTCATTTTATTGTGTTTATCACAGAGTAGTGTAGATATAGCCAGCAAAACGGATTTGCTCCGACATTAGCCACTAGCGGCTAACGCTATCAGACAACAAAAATAGTTAATTGAACTATTTTCACTGCCATTAGTAGTGTTTATGGTCCATCTGGTTTGGACAAGTGTAACATGCTATAGCTCATGTTCTATCTGTAGTAGCTGCTGCAGCTGAGTCCTCTGTTCTGCAGACCTGCTCAGAACTGGTGAGAGGCGCGACCTGTGCCACATTTCATCATCCCTGGCGATTGTTCTGGACCTTATTGAAGAAGAATAGTTTCTAACTCTGACGTCTGTTTCTACAGTCAACTCAAAATAAACCTGTGAACGGACGTTTTGATGCTCGCGCTGTGATCACTGTATGCTCCTTGAAACAGTCATGATGTAATAAAGCTAGACAGTAAAAAAGCTGCACCTTCGTCTTTATTATTCTACAGCGCTGGATAACACATAACATATCATGGAGGTGGAGATGAACATGATGGTTTTCGACAAGTTTTTCATGGAAGAATCCCGTAAGAAGCATCACAATGCCCATGATGCTCTCTGATCTCTGTTGCTCGCGGAACTCAAGTAGGGCCTTCAATGCAATCCAGTCGGACATGTGAAGGAGAAGGACCCGTGATCTTACATTATTTATTTCTCATAACTAGTGATTTGTTGTCACCAATTCAGTAAATGTCAAAACTTTCACCTTTTCTTCATTCTGAAACGTGCGGTTGAAATAAAGTTTTATTATCTGGGTCTGTCGGTCTTGCCATTGCTTCAGCCTCTCGCTGGAGGGCGGGACCAGAGACCCAGCGTTAAGACAGCTTGCAATTACACTCATTTACCTGCGGCGCCGCTCAAAACAAATATTGGTAAAACTACCTTTCGATGCTTTAAGAGATCAGCAGGCTGAAAATACTTGTAGAGTGGTTAAATGGACAATAAGGGAGGAGGTAGGTGAGGAGCTCAGTCATCTAGAAGAGAGTCCATGTAGAACAGCTGCCTCTCTATGTCCAAAGGATCCAATTGAGGTGGCTCACATCTTTTCAGGTTGGGTGATCTTGGCATATTCAACTGGGAGGAAATCCGGGGTCAGAACCAGGATTATGTAGTAGAACTGTGGCTTGTGAAGTAGGAGGTTTCTGGGGAGAGCGATGTCCCTGTCTCATTGCTTTAGCTACTGCCCCCACCACCCCACCTCAGATGCCGTAAGGTGGAAGACGGATGGATGGAAATCACATTGGATTGCTTCAAGTTCTGCAAAAGACAAAAGTAGCCTGTGTGTGCTTGTTTATCTGAGGCGTCCCTCGCGACCTCTCCTGCTGTCCCTCCATCGCTTCTATAGCTCCATTCATTAAAAGCTCAGAGCCTATTGAGCATTGGCCTAATTAATCTGCCGAACAACCAAGGGGCGTGGTGTGTGGTGGCGGACCACCAGGCTGTGATGTATGTGAATATTCATGCATGACTAATGTTGTGATCTTGGGGCTCGCCTCTGATATCTCTGCCCCTGTTGGATATTTTTGAGTTAATAAACTTTTAATATTTATATTTATTCATATTTAATATTACTATCATCCTATTTTTTTTATCTGAGACTATTACAGAAAATATCTCACTTATTCGTGTTACTTGATAATGATAGATTACAACATTCGTGGAGAAAAGTTCTGTTAAAAAACTGTTAAAATCCAATACACAGTTGAGTTTGATGCAATTGTATGTTGATATCACTGGATTTTATGAAGTAGAGCTACTTAGACTCAAACATGAAGCACATACTGCGACACACACTGAGCAGGGCTAGTATTTTTTTTTTTTTTTTTTTAACAAGGATTACGCTGGTGATTACATGGGGTGTTTTTACTGGTTGTTCCCACATTCCAGTCTCCATGTCTCACTTTTTCAACTCTCATTCTTTCTTTTACAATCCTGTTACTTCTGTTCTTTCCAGACAGGGAAATGTATTTAAGAGAAGTGAGAGACTGCAGCTTTCCTATATTAACATTTCAATCACGATCAAGCTTGGAGAAACGAGAACAAACTCGAGTGGGTTTTGCCTTTTGCTCCCCTAAACAGTATGCAACTGCAACTCTCCATCTCTCCTACTGTTACAAATGCTGAAGAGCAGGTTCAATAAGTGAAGGATAATCCCTGTAGAAGTCGACAGCCGTCTGCAGGGATGCCTTTGTCGATGGGAGCACGGATTAACATTGTGGCTGCATAGAAAACGCCGGCCTTTGACTGACTAAAGTTCCGGGATTAGATGTGGGGCCTATGAACTTGTGTGTCAAAGAATATGCACACTTTTAGTGAATGACAGAAGAAAGAAAGAACAGCACAACTGGTGTTGTTTTATCTCTGGTTAGTAGTGAAGTGATGTCCATTAATGACCCTGCATTTATTTTTTGTCAGGCTTGCATTTTATAGAACTATTCAATCATCAGAAATGACTGGAGCTCAGCCTCCACACTCGGTCTCAGGTGCAGCAGCTGCAGGAGAAGCGTAGCAGAGGCAGAAAGTAAGCATGGGAATCAATTCAAATGAAGCCAAGGTATGGCAAGCAGGGCTTCTTGTCACGTTCGCAGCACAAAGAGCTGGACCCAAATGCACTCTGTTACTGACCACAGTAGACTTGAGATTAAAGTTAACAAGTACATTTAATACTAAAAACATAAATCACACAAGGACAAGGACCGAAGGCGTCCCAGCAAAACTGGAGCGAGAAGACAACACACAGGGAGGGGGAAGAATCTGGAACAGAAAACAGGTGAGAATCAAACCCAGCCGTAAAACGAGAACAAAAAGGCACACTGAGAACAACTTTGAGTCCCAAAGAACAAAAAGTGCAGGGTGGTGGAACACTCGTACAAGAGGAGAGAACCAGAAGAACAGAAAATGTGAGTTAAAGACACTCGCCAGGAAGAACAAACAATCACACAGTGTAGAAACACGTACGGAGGTCGATCACAAAAAATGCGGCGGAAGAGCGAACACACGTGGAATCCAAATAGAAATCAAAATAGAAGCAGATAAGGAGGACGACTGGTTGTAGAATTGGTTCCAGCTGCAGTGGGAGGAGAAGTGACAGGAACTGGAAACACAAATAACAGTGGACCAAGAGACAACAAATTAAAAGCACATGACTGTCATGTGACTTTGCAGTAGCATTGTGGTTACAGCATGTCCTCGGGGTACAAAGGCTGCCGGTTTGTGTCTGGCATATCAACTTTTAATTGAAATTAATGCATTTTACCATGAGCCAAGGCACTTTGCTTTTTGCATTCCTTTTTTTAACAAGCAATCGACGATCCTAATGAAATCTCTCTCGATTAACAACAGCCTCAATCCCGCCTTCAATACCTGGCCCTCTTTCCTCGCCCACTGGCGCAACATTAGACCCATCACCTGCGTTTTTTCAGCAAAACAAATCCCACTCAGGACCTAACATCTGACTTATGACCTGCTTGACTTACGTCCACCCGTACTTACGACCACAATCAATCAATCAGTGTCTGGCACCGCAGCACGTAGCAGCCCAGCAACGTGTACGACAATTACGGCAGCGTAGCATCCCAGCATCTCACTCTCACACAGCCATCTACCACTACAGTAGCACCTATAACCCTCGCGTCGGCTATTTTGAATGGCATTCCACTTACGTCCAATCTGACTTACGACCGGTTTGTTGGAACCGATCCCGGTCGTAAGTTGGATGTTACTTGTATAGGGGGTGGATACAAGTAGAAGCGGCAGGTACCATACCTTAGCATACCTAAATGACGCCCCTGAAAATAAGTATCATAACACAACAAGTTTGTGATTTCATTCACTTGCACCTCGATGCTGGACCCCCAAAATTTGCTCAGAAGTGATGTTTGGTGTCTTTGCACAGCTGCACCCACGGCGTACAGAGGTTTGTGGTTTATGTATGTTGATGTCCATCCTGGAAAAAACACTGCCACCACTCGTAGTACAGATCCTATATTGCATTATAGCTGCTGAACCACATATAACGTCACATAAAGAGCCAAAGTTTCCACTGAATTCTTGATGGACATTTTTTTTCTAAGCTCTAAAGCATTAGCGTTTACAAAACAAGAAATAAATGTTTTAAACTGAGCATTAATGTGGGCTATCATACATTTGAGAATTCATAATAATACTCCAATATGACAACCTTAAGTATATGGCAGGGTACGATGCAAGCATGCAACCTTCACTGGCACCCTCACTACCTAGCCCATACAATGCTGCATGTTTTATTTTCGGAAAAGCTGAAACAATATTTTCCTCTAATGCTCGAGCTCCTCACTCCACTCATGACTGCTGAATAATGGATCATTTGAGGACACTTTCAGGAGGGCTATTAAAGATTAAATGACCATCAGGTTCAATTGCAACTTCAATTTAAGAGCTGATTTCCCTAGTTAAGACCAAATCGGAGTCTCCGTGGAAATACCCATTATCTGTGCAACTCTATTTTACTGACTCCGAAGCTATTCCACCGTTGATTGCTCACCATGGTTAAGATGAAGTTGAGGCAAAAGCTTCTTCACAAAGTTTTGACCACTCCGGGTCAGATTTAATGGAAACATGTTTGCACGCGCTAAAGAAAGTGATTTGGCATGACTGCATGCAATGATTTGTCTTTCAAAACCCTATTCGTACTACTGCAGAAATAAATATGCAGTACACTACCTGATATCAAGTCTTTGCGCTTAGAAACTGTATTCTCACCTCAATACATATACAGTAGTGTAACACGAATTACAGCTAAAAAGAATTGAGGACCAAATTCGACAAGGCGAGATTAAATAAATAAAGACATAAATCAATAATTAAATAAATGTGCCATGAAATATTTTAGTGTATTATTAAATATTTTTTCAATGCTTAAATAATTATTAAATGCTATTTTATTTCATGTATAAACCTTCATACTTATGTCCCTAGTTATTTATTTCAGGAACATGGTTGCAGTGTTTCATGATAATTTAATAAATGTGACAAATTCATCTGTCAAGGCTGGTGGGCGTGTCATGACACCCCTCCTTCTTCTTCCTCCTCCTGGTCTGTTTCCCTCTGCTCCCTCTTGTCAGAGTCTGGCATGATCATACCTGACCACAATCACCGCTGATCACCTCCACCTGCTGTGAAAAGGCACTGGCGTTCAGTGTTTACCGTGTCTCCTCCTGTACCTCATGGTGTGTTCCTTGTCAGTTGACATACTTTTCCTTTGGATTACTTTTGCATTGGTTTTTTTTCTCTCACCTTGTCTGCTAATGCCTCCTCTCATACAGTGCAGTTCTGTCCCCGTTTCTACGGTGGCCCAGAAGTGCAAAACGCAACACGATTAACAGGAAACACCACAAAATTGACTCAAAACACAACACAAATAGCAAAAAACACAACGCAATGAACAGAAAACACAAAAACATTAACTTGTAACGTAAGTGTTGAGGGCAAACATGTTAGTCCCACCCACCAGGCTAGCAGAGACTGTCTCTCATTGGTTGCCTTGCCAATGATGATTTCGTCACTGGTTGGACACCAGCGCACACTTCAGAGCAAAGGCTGCCAACGAACCCTCGCTTATTGAGATTATTCGTAATTATTTTAATGCAGGGCATGAATATGATGTCATTCTTGACAAGCTGTCAACTTACCACCAAATAACAATCCTCATGCGCACACTTAAGATGAGGCTAAAGAGAGAAGATGATGAAGATGAGAAAGTTAGACGTGCCATTACAGTAGAATTAAGTGGACCTGGGCGGTTGTGGGGATCTAGAACTATGTGGCAGGTGGTCCAACAAAAACATAAACTACACGTGCAACATGATGTGGTGATGAGGTTGCTGCCACAACTGCATCCACGAGGGACGAATTTGAGAAGATGCTGAAGGTTCATAAGACGGACATATCACTCAATGGGGCCAAATTATGTATGGCACGTAGATGGCTCAAGCCCTTTGGTTTGGCCCTGTCTGGATGAATCAATGGCTTTTCCGGGAGAATAATGCGGCTTGTTTGTAGGAATAACCACCGGCTCACGCCTTCATCTTTGACTGGTGTTTTTGTGTTTTCTGTTAATTGTGTTGTGTTTTCTGTAAATTGCGTTGTGTTTTCTATTAATTGCGTTGTGTTTTCTGGTCATTGCATCGTGTTTTCTGCTATTTGTGTTGTGGTTTGAGTTAATTTTGTGGTGTTTCCTGTTCATTTTGTTGTGTTTAACACTTCTCGGCCACCGTACTTTTCTGTGCAAACCCATGATGTTCTTTTGCCCATGACTTTGCTAAGGTTGCTTACCTGCTCAACTTACATGGGAGGAGAGCAGGGGACTCCACTCTGTGGACTCCACCAGTCAAACCCTTCAGTCTCCGACTGACGGATTCTGGCATTCGAGAGTGGATGGAGCGATGTTGGTCTTAGGTCAGCTTTCATTCAGTGAGATCCTCGACCTGCTGGCAACATGTGATGAACCGGAGACGTTGGATGAACTGGTCAATCTCGACATCCGTCTTGATAACTGGCTTTGTAAGAGATGACGTGAGAACAGGAGTTCCAGGTTGTATTTTCTTTCTTCACAGTTACACACTGTACAAACTTCTTTCTTCCATGTTAGTTCAGCCTTAACCTGCCACAGAGCCAATGCAGAACAACCATATCTGCCTCAATCCCAAGGAGCGTCACTACCATCTCTCCTACCGACGTCACCGTGGTCAGTCAGGTCAAGTGATCCAGAGGTGTCCGATTCCTCCTCCTCACACTCTTGTCAATATTCAGGTGAGACACTCCCACGCTACCTCCGACAGACTCAAAAGCACTCCATTCGTCGACTCTGACACTGACAAGTTTATCAACCACAAACTTGCATCCCCGACCATCAGTGCCATCGACAGCTGTCCTACCCAACGTGACTGATCAGACTTTTCCCATTTCCCTCACCATCTCTGGCAACGATTCTGAAAAAATTACCTTTGTACTCATTGCCTTCTCAACCTTATTCATCTCCCACTATATCAACCATATATCGACCTCCATCATGGTTCCCCACTTCCTTCCAGCAGACTTTATAACGCTTACTGTCCTCAGCGGGAAGCACTGGACACAACTTTTTAGCTGCTGGACTGAACCGAACCTCTTCTTTGTGACCAAAAAGACAAGTCTCTCAGTCCCCGCATCAACTACCATTGCCTCAATGACATCACAGTTAAAAACCGCTACCCACTTTCCCTGATTGATCCGGCGACAGTATCCACCCGACTAGACCTTGGGAAGGCCTACCATCTTTTCAGAATCAGGGACGAATGGAAAATGGCATTAGGGACTCCACAAGGCCATTTTGAGTACTTGCCTGTACCTTTGGCCCTAACCAATGCCCCAGCAGTATTACAAGCTGTAAACCATTTGTCTATGTCAACCTTGACAACATTCTCATTTTTTCCAGTTCCCTTGAAGAGCATTATAGTCACATTCGCCTCGCCCTTGTCCATGCCTCCTAGAGAATCATTTGTATGTCAAAAAAGTGTGAGTTTGGTGTTTTTTCTGTCGGTTTCCTTGGCTTTATGTTAGGTCACAGTCAGCTCCAGCTAAGATTAAGGTGGTAGCTAATTGGCAGAGACCCACAAGCAGTTACAGAAGTTCCTCAATTTTTGAAATTTCCTTAGGAACTACAGCAAGGTAGCTGCACCTCTTCTTTCAAGAAGCCCTTCAGTTGGACTTCTGAGGGTGAATCGACTTTCAAGCGTCTCCGCCAGCTCTTCTTGTCTGCTCCTTTTCTTTGCCACCCGGATCCTGTGCTCCAGTTTACCGTGGAGGGCAACACCGGCCTGAACATGACGCCATTGAAACCTAAGGCTTAACTGAGCTATTGCCTCAGTTGGGCCACTCTCTGCTTGTAACCACAGTCACTGATTCCACTGTAGCTCATCTTTCAAGGCCTGCATTTGTTCTGAGCTACTTTCTTCCATCATCGAGATTTAGCAGGATGACCTGGATGACATCTCAAATTGAGAGCATAGATCAAGCCAAACATCACCACCACTGCATCAGTCCAAGAGTGAGAGTCATTACAACCTGATCCTCTTGGATAACGTATACATGGTGAAGGTGAAAAGGAATCCCGGCAACAGTGTCTTCTTTCGCCTCTTCGACCACACTCCTGGAATGCTTCCTAACTCTCTTGAAGTCACTCATGAAGTCCGGAACGCAGGCAAAACACATTTGAATTACAATAAATGGTGACAAACATTTACAAGTGTAGAACAAGCAAGTTAACAATGGTGTGATGCGTGATCATGAAATAAATTACATTGCTTGGCAGGGATGAGATTATAATTCTGAAACCTAGTCTATGTATTGTCTTTAGGAAGTATCTTTAATAGTTCACTAGTGGGGAGAAAGAGTACAAACGCACTGCATGCCTGTCAGAATATGTTTTCATTTTGACAAACACCAGTCCTTCTAAACAAACAAAGACGTGACATTACCATGAGAAGAAAAGGAAAGTACAACTTCAAACCTGAAAAAGTCACTGTTCTCTCCAGCTAAAAAGGTCTCCTCTAAGAAGCCACATCCGCCTTGTGTTCTGCCAAACAACAGACAGTGTGTGTGTATGGTTGTTGCAGGTTGTCAAGTAACTTGAGGCTGTTGGGCTCCACCGTCATATGTTACAATGACCCTATCAACTTTGGCTGCAACACATATTTCACGTGGAACAAAAGAAAACTGGTGGCCCAGATTTCAATGTATGTACCAGTTAATTCACTTCTCTGACAAGAAGTCCTCGGATGGACAGACAAACAGCTGACTTTGTGCATGTGCATGGTTGTGTGGTTTTTATTTTTATCATGGGGAAAATTGTGGGTATGGTGTCACTTAGGAATGCTGATGCTTCACAGAGTGTGGACTCGCTGATCCCGTTCTCAAATCAAGCAAAATATCATCAGTCACGCACTGGAAGGAATAATAATGTAGAAAAGTAGCATTAAACGGTGAAATGTAAATGAAACCACAAAGATTCCAGACCTCATCATCAGGTCCTGTGAGTGTATGTTCGGAACATGTGAGATGGAGACAGTGGAAGGACGTCACCGAGTGCATGGGCCTCAGAGCAGCTGGAGGTGATGCTACAATGTGCTCTGAAGTTTAAACAAATTCTTTTCAAGCAAATGCTTTCATATGTGTGTGTTTCTGCAGGGATCCGTGCCAAATGATAATCATTTACCCGCTGGGCTTCACATTTCCAGTGAAGAGTGTGAGCGCGAGATGTTAATCAGAGAACAAGACAGGGATCTGCATCGTGTCTGATCTGGACCCCTCGGTTCTGTTTACACAGCAGATCTTTATTGCAGTCCAGAGGAGGAAAAGTCTTTATCACATTAATAAAGTTCTTGTCAGATTCCTAGAGGAGCAGAGTTGATGAAGAAAACAGCTCCCAGGAGAGGGAGAAGAATGAGTCAGTATTAACACCTAAAATAGGAGTTTGGAGAATCTAATGTTTATCTTTGAGTGACCGCAATAGGCGCAGCTGCAGTGGTCTCAAATTAAATCAAATCTGAGGCGCGACGTATTTTAACATAAATAGAGGTCTTATTAAGTATAGAACTCTATCTTGAGAAAGAAGTGCATTTTCATTCATTCTATCTGGCAGGAAATAGCACATGCATAAATCACAGGGTGTGGTTTCATTTTTTATTATTATTATTTGAAGGGAATTTTCTCAGGGCTTTCACTAGCACTATACATATTAAAAATGTTTCAGTCCACTACTCATTCATGTTAATTTCATACAAAGACACCATCTCACCTGTCACTCATACAGTCATTTTATGAGGATCTCATAAGCTTAAATGCAAGTCACAAGTTGATGTTGTTCCTTCATTTATTTACATGTTAATCCAAACATTTCCCAAACTATAATATTGCAGATGCATGGTAAAGCAATGTGTGTGATACATTTATTTATACATTACTAATGGACAACTAACAACAAAAACCAACCCAAACATACCTCTAACCTGTAGGATGCCATGAGGCACACTCCTGGTGAATCATTTAACAAAAACACAGAAACACAAATATCCCCAGGGTCTCTCTGTTTGCAGTCTAGGCTAGTCCACTTGGGGACAATCCCAAAATAAAGTGTCCAAGTGAGGGCCAATGAGAAGGCTTCTCACCCCCGGTGTATTCCATGGAGGAGTCAGTCCTGTTAAGGAGCTCAGCTCCAGTGCTAAAGTCTGCGTTGAGACGAGTCTCACCTGCCTAGATGGTATAACCCAAGAAGAACCTCAGGACCACATGCCAGAGAAAAATATGCCATAAATCAAGAATGAGATTTGGCCCTTAAATCATCCTTTTGGGAGACTGAACTGTTCTTTTCAACCTCATCTGATTGCCCTGAATGCAGAGAAGACAAAGAGGCCAGGGACAGTAACAGTGTCGTGTGTATACCTGGTTCCTCATATTTCCCCCCTGATGTTTGATTCATAAGCACTGCTATTTTAAGTTGATACGGGGAAGCAGACCACCCAATTTGAGGAGGATTTAAATTTCTTTAGACTATCCAACAGCCATAAACAGATTAATTCCTGCTGAACCTACATCTGAGTCCGATTGGCGCAAAGAAAATTGGAAATTTGAGATAGCAGAGAGATGAATGGCTATCCTCCGTTTATTTTCAAAATGTGTGTTTTGCTGGAGCCACAGGTGTTCCCACTGGACTCCAGCAAATAAAAAACTATTCCATGTTAAACAAACCAAAGCCCACAAAAATGTCTGTTTGCTTGCCACCATCTCTGATAAACTCCCTTCTTGGCTGCATCAGTGCTGCCTCACTCAACCCACTCCCTCCTCTGCTGCTTCCGCATCACAATATCACTCCTCCAGTTCCATTACTGGATAAAACATTGAAATCGCCAAGGGGATGCTTGAAGAAAGAACAGCACGAGTGTGTGTCCTTGCCAAAGCTGACAGGAAGTTTGGTTGCTATACACTTGTAGAAACTGCAGACGGCAATGGGTGATGGCTCTGCACCAGTAAACATGAGAAGTTGTCCCTTGGCAGAAGTTAAAGCTGCTGTTCCACGAGTGCTCTAGGAAGATGAGACTTCCCGCATGAGACCACATGCATTAGCAGTGCGTTAACAGCAGCTGCAGGAGGTGCCAGGGGAGTATGGAACATCACATTGTCTGTCTGTCCGCTAGCCAGTCCTTCAGGCTTTTTGCAATAATAATCATGAGTCATGCAAATTGTTTTATTGTTAGATGTCATGTGAAATTAGCTCCTTGGTGGAAGGCACTTGTACTCCTTCCCTTCTTTAATGACAAATAGCATATATTAGAGGTGTAACCATGTCGGCACAGGACCTCGGAACTAAGTTGCTTTCATATGTGTTTCCACATGATCTTCAAACAGAAGCACACAACAGACATCAACAAGCGGAAGTTCCCTTGCAATGTGTCTGTCCACTGTGTCGACAAGTGTTTGGTGAGAAATACAACTGATCATTTCAGTTGACATTTGAAACCTTGCAAGCCATATCATGTGACTGGTTCTGGAGCTGGATCATGCTGTTCATTTTCAAGCATCAACGAAACACAATGTCACACTGCAGGAATCTCAGAGCAGGTGTAGAGCCATCCTCTACTGTACTGCCGTCACTGCCCCAGAACAGGAGTGCTGATCTACTTTTGACTGAGGAGGCAGGTAAATTCCCAGGTCCACCCCCCAATGGCGTCACCCAACGTTGGATGTCCCAGTTGGTAGGTGGGAGAATTCTCGCCACCCCCAGTTTGCAACAGAATGAATGCAAAATTCACAAATGACTCAAAAAAATGTGCGGTGTCCCATTGCCAGTCCAGCCCCGTCAGTCTACCAAATCAATGGAGAATCATTTTGTGTTCAAATATTAGTAATTTTTTAAAAAAATGCTGTCGGTCGCAGCATTATTCTGATTCATCTTATTTATTTTTTGTCTTTGTCAAAACGTTTTCTTTGCAAATTTCTTTTTTTGTAAATGGTTTATTCATTTTTAATTTGTTCCTTTAATTTTTTCTATTTAGAATATTATTTAAAAAGACACCTGTTAATGCAGCACTTAAGGGAGAAATACAGTAAAATCTACATGTACATAGCAATAAATGTTGATTAAAAAAAAGTTGCATTTCAGTACCTTGCTGTACCACAAATGTACGGCCGAAGCTTTAAATTGGATTAGATTAGCTTTCCTTTATTTGTCCCACAGTGGGGAAATACAGCAAAAACTTTAAACTATACCAAACCAAAGTTATCGCTACAGTCCTCGGATATATATAATAAGGATACACCACATTGAAAATATGTGGTCGAAGCCGAATAAAATTTTAAATACTGAATGCCAAATATGCAATGTGGATCAGTTTTTTTTACTATTTAAAAAAATGTTGCATTAATGGTCGAGAACATATTTATATACATGTTTGCCATTGAAAGTTAATGTTTTGAATTTTTAGATGATTGAATGTTTTGGATATTTTTTATGTTTCAGACTTTGTCGCCTTTGTAATAATAATTAATAAAACATGTAATTTCATAATATAATAGGCTGATAATGTAAACAGAAGGTTCTAGATACAGTGGTACCTCAGTTTTCAAACGTCCTGGACTTCGAACAAATCGAAGTTCGAACAAAAATTCCGAGATTTTTTTGCTTCTGGAAAATCCGGAACTCGAGCACGGAGCAATCAGCTGACCCACAACACACTTTGTTATTTTGTATAACGCAGCCTCTGTATGCAGCCGTGTCCTGTTAGCTACATTTACTGACTGTTTTTTCTTCATATTGAGGTGTAAAACCTTTCCTGTCTCCACACTGGACCGTGGTAGAGTGTCACAGGGGGAGGTGCTCGCTCTCGACACCTCTGAGGCTGGAGCGCTCACTCCAGGGTTTGATGTCCTGTTGTGGGCTGGAGCTGGGACAGGGATGAGGCGAGCCTGGGACAGAGCGTTACTTGGTTTATGACTTTGTCACATCCAAACTGCACAGAAGCGCACATTCAGAGCTGGACACGCACCGGGCACCTCTTCACTTCTGGAGAGACGTCACTCACTCGGCAACCCCTCCCACATGCAGCGGCCACACACATAGACGAACAGCGCACCTGCAGCAAACGCAGAAAAATCGATTCAGATTTTGAATGAGTTGCTTCTCGAACGGCCGTCTGGAACGGATTGTGGTCGAGAACTGAGGTACCACTGTAGTTTGGTTGAACACTCATTACAAACTAAAATTCTATTCTTGCTCTCCGATACTTAAAAACAGCGTTTTTCAGCCGGTGGGCTGAGACTGAGGTGAACGATAAAAGATGACAATAAATCATGAGCAACTAGAATGTGTTGATGATCTACCAACGTGAGGAGATAAGATGGGTTCTGTCGTATTCTTTCTATACACTGTAGATCTATGTTGATGCGCTAATTTATCCTTCAAAGCAGCACTGCCATGGTGCGCAGCACTCCTCTTCCCACACACTCACAGCCAAGAAGCCGGTCAAATGCACAACTTCCAGTTGTTTTTAAGCCAAATGCGCCTCTAACTTGACCACACACCTGCATGACTGAACAATGTAGTGTCGCAGAGCTAACAGAGCTAATGGCTAACACGACATTTCACTTCAAAACTTAATTGAAACTCGTATATTATCAAAGTTTGCTCCGCTGCACAAAAGTTGGTCGAAAATTAAATGCATAACAAAATAAATGAGCTCCAAAATGGGAAGAGCTAAATACTTATTGTTGTTGAGAGGCAAGGTGAGGGAAAGAATAAAAGCATTTGACTAGAAACACTCCAAAATAGAATAAAATCACGCGAAATAGATTGTGTTAAATCGAAACAGCTGTTACGAGGAAATTAAGAGGGATGGGATTTCATTAAAAATATATATATATTTAAACAGAGAAGTTGTGATTAATTAATCTCAATTAATCGCAGTTTAATGGTATGAGAATATTTGCCACATGAAGCCGCATTTTTCAATTTGAATGAATTTGGTATATTACTGAATCAAATGATGATTGCATTGATGATTCATTCTGGATGCCGTTCATGTTCCACCAAGCGCAGAGGTTCACGAGGCTCAGCGTGTGCTCCCGGACCAGGTCCTACATGTGGAGCCAACTTTCTCTGACTCCTCTGCTTGGTGACTTCAACAAAGCCAATCTGAGCGAGGAGCTTCCCAAGCACAGGCAGGTTGTAAAATGCCCCACCAGAGAGCAGAGCGTGTTGGATCACTGCTACACATCGCTGCACAACTGTTATACTGCCCTTCCTCGAGCTGCACTGGGACTCTCTCACCACTTGATGGTTCATCTTGTTCCCACATACAAGCAGAGATTAAAGCTGGCAAAGCCTGTTGTGAGGAGCATGAGGATCTGGACAAGTGAAGCTAGAGAGGAGCTGCAGGCTTGTATGGAGACCACAGACTGGGAGGTGTTCAGGGCTGCCACCAATAATCTGGATGAGTATACAGACACTGTGACTTCATGGATCAGCTACTGTGAAGAGTGCATAGTTCCAACGCGCACCAAGGTGAGTTATGCAAATGACAAACCTTGGTTCACAGCTAAACTCAGCCAGATTAGACGGGAGAAGGAGGCAGCCCCCTCCCCAACCCTGAACAACCCCGCTCTTGCATAGGACTTGAACAACTTTTACTGTCACTTCGAGCAACACCTCTGTGGTCTCTCCACCCCCCTGTCCCACTTTACAGCAAAGGACTATGCTGTCTCTTAGTGACACAACAAAGACGACAACAAAGTCACTGACGCGCCACTCCCCACCCCTCTTTCTCTTGACATCATGGAGCAGGCCGTGCTCATTCAGTTCAGGAAGCTGAATCTTCAGAGTGCTGCATGTCCGGACAGAGTTTCCCCTGCCATCCTGAAGCATAGTGCCACTGAGCTGGCTCCAGTGTTACAGATATGTTCAATGCTTCCTTGGTGTCCTGTCATGTTCCAGCCTGCTTTAAATCCTCCACTATTATTCCTGTTCCAAAGAAACCCAGGATCACAAGACTGACATGACTACAGACCAGTAGCAAGTCCTTTCAGCGCATGGTTCTAAAATCCATCACTACTCCCCTCCTGGACTCAATGCAGTTTGCCTACAGAGCCAACAGATCTGTGGAGCATCTGGACTCCCCAGGAACCTATGCCAGGATCCTGTTTGTGGACTTCAGCTCTGCTTTCAACATGATTCTCCCAGCGCTGCTTGAAGACAAGCTTCACCAGCTCAACGTGCCTGACTCTGCAGATGGATTACAGACTTCCTGATAAGCCGGAGTCAGCGCGTGCGGCTGGGGATGGGGACCCTCCAGTCACCAGTCCGTGAAGCTGATCAAGTTTGCGGATGACGGCACCATCATTGGGCTCATCTCAGATGGAGATGAGTCGGCTTACAGGAGGGAGGTGGAGCCAAAACAACCTGGAGCTGAACACCCAGAAGACAGCGGAGATGATCATGGACTTCAGGAGAATCACAGCTCCACCATCCCCTCTTATGTTGGCTGGTTCGCCCATTCCCATTGCGGACTCCTTCTGCTTCCTGGGAAATACCATCACCAAGGACCTCAAATGGGAGCCGACCATCAGACTCGGTTCAGGTTCCTTTGGTAATGTGCCATGGGATTTTTCTCAATGAACCAACGGCACTGTGGGTTAAAAAATATTGAAAAACAGTGCTTTAAAATAACCGAAAACTTCCAACACTGTATGCAGACTTTGGATCACACTTGACTGCCATACTGCGCTTAATACTTTGACGCCACGGTCAGCAAAGAAATGATCAAATGAACAGGAATCGTGTGAGACATGGGTCGGCAAGTCAAAATCACTTGTGAATCACAGTTTCCACTTGTGTTGAACTGCTCCTATTCGGGTGTCGCCACTGAAAGTGGAGGTTTGTGTCGCCAGATTTTTCTCTGTGCTTCAAGAATGGGGAAGTGGGTTGCCGGAATTTCATCAGTGGTGTCACAGAGTTCTTTTATTTTCTATTTTCACATTCTATTACATACTTGAAAGTGAAAGTCATAGTTTCATGTCATCGGGTCATACGTCAGTCTTCATCAGGGGCACTTCATTGCCTTTTTTCACAATTTGGCAGACTATGTTCGGCCTCTATATATATTAGGGTGCATCCTTAATATATAGATTTGGTCTTACCTTTCCTGAGCTCTACTGCTGTAACTTTTTGAATCCATCAAATTGCATTACACATCACGCAGTAGGTGTCTTACATCTTGGATGATTTGTTTTTCAAATGAATGCAGAATCTAGGACAAATGGACAGGAAGACAGTGGCGCTCCTACAGCGAGGGAACACTTCGTCTTTCACTGCCAAAGCGATGATTAACTAAAGCTTGGATGATTTGTGGAGTTTTTAGCTTGGTACATTGCAGAATCAAGGCAAACATGAATCTCCACTCCGCTGTTACAGAATAGATAAGCACTCTGTCAAGACCTCTGTGATGGTTCTTTGGAAGTGAGTTATGACTGTGGAAAACTCCTCTCCTGCAGGCCAGACTTTACGGGGTCACCAACTGTGCAGTGGATCTACACACATACACACCAGTCTAGCCTGGAGGCCTTCAGAGGTTCACCAGTCGTCCCAACTGGATGATTCATGAGCTAATGATTTGGCCTTCTCTCTCCACAACATACAAGCAGCTCATGCTCTATCACTCTTTCTTTGACCCTCTTCACACTCTTCGTACCTCCCATTCTCTATTTCTTTCCACCCGCAAACACCCACACCTGCTCAGCTCCCTTAATCCTCTTCTTCGTGTTTTCGGGTTTAGAGGCTGCTGCTAATTGTCTCATTTTTAATCGGAGCTAAAGCTGGATTGTTTTTTTATGTATCATAAAATGATCCTTAGATTTATAGGGATAGCCAGAGGAATCCTAGAAAACCACAATGTTCACAGATCCGCGGCAGCGACAACTGGCGTGAGTCGCTGAAGGTAAACATTGCTGACACTGAAAACACCACCTGAGGGTTTAACTTTGGCACAAATGCTGTCAAACAGGCAGAAAGACAAAAGCACGTGGGGGAGGCAGGGGAAGGAAGAATAAGAGTTTGTGAGTAGGTCATCTCTATATACCCTTGTCATAAATCATTAGCGTACTGGTTCCACAGTGTAGCCTTTCGCCCCAAGTTTCACATGTAACAAGGCAATCACATGCACTGTACGCTGAGCTTGTCCAACCTTGTTCGCACATGTCAAACACGAAGATGCTGTGTGTTCAAAAAGTGATTCTCATGTACAACATGAACACATATGGTCGTGTTGTCAGTTGAGTGTATGTAGTGTCTTCATCTAATTCAACCTGAGCAAAAAAAACACTTGACGTGGAAGATACACAAGTCTCAACAAGACATGACAAGCTTCTAAATTGACTTGAGAGTAAATTCTCTATTCTTCTTAGGCATTCAGCAAATTATCAAAATAATATCTTCAATTTCAATTGTCTTTCCTCGTGATGTGGAGTGAATAGGCTGGTTACTCCCTTTTGTTCTGAAACTGGTTGTTTTAGCCTCCAAGCCGAGCATGTGAACAGGATTTTAAATTAACCATCCTTAAGCAGCTCAAGCTAAGACTTGAGCCTCAGCATTTTGGGGGGATAGTGGCATTCATTGTAATGAGGGGTATTTTAGCCAAAATTCCATGATTCTCCGGTGACGTAATGTTAACCGGAATGAAAAGTGAGCTGTGGGCGTGTCTTGGCTGCAAAATAAGTTTATAGTGGAACGGTGGGGAAGTGTCCTTATGCAAGCTAAACACAAAATAAAACAGTGTATTTACAGCAGTATGTGCTACGGTGTCCTTTTGCCTCAAAAATTCCCAAATGTGCATCATTCAAATTTTTGACCAAGTCTGCAGTCTGACTCCACCACTGATCTGAGCTTATACAGCCCCCAGCAGCGCCTCATTCCTTGGAAAAATGCATTAGCATGGGTGTCTACTGAAGAACCTCGTCTCCCATTTTCCTGTCAGCATAATTCAGTATCTGGTTCTTGTCAAATGTGTTTCTCTTTTGGTGTTTATGGAAAAGTATTTTCAAAAAATGAAGGTGAAAATCCCGAAATGTGTGGGATCAGGTGACAGCTAAATCTTCAACTGGAAGCTACAGAGTTGGATTCCAGTGTTCAATGACAAATCTGACTGAAAGTGGCAAGAGAGTGACTTTCCTCTGCTCTTCATGGTCATGGATGGCTGTATTTCCCCGATGAAGTCACGAGTTTCTCCTCTGACTCACGACTCATTTCTGCAGGCTGCGTGTGAACAGAAACACTCCTGACAGTCCCCGACATCCCAACAATGACACTTGTGTCATCTGTCACAGCACCTAGTATTTCCTTTTTGCAGCGTCAAGCTAAAACATACCCACTTGCCATGACTGCTGGTCGTCTGTGACCGTCATTGTGAGTGCCGATACGTGTGCCGATGACCCGTGGGTAGCTTGTTGGTGCTTAGTGGTGATAATTGAATCACATTAATGGGACCCTCAGGCCAAGAGTCTGTCCCTACCATGACATTATACTGTGATGTTGCTCACTTAGTGTCATGAAGTCAGTAAGATATAAATCTGTTTTGGAACATTTCATGAACATCATTGAAGAGTTACTCTAAGTCACTTCACTTTTCCAAACCCAAACTCCAACTAAAGTTACAAAATGATTTTGGACCAATAACATAAGGATTTGGCAGAGCACATGCAAAAACAAGTTGTGATGTGATAGATAGCATGACGCCCTCAGACAGAAACATGCCTCAGCGTAAATTAGAACCTTTTGTGGTTATGTGCTAAAACCCATCTATGAGCGTGTCTATGTGCAGATCACATATCAAAGTGAAAACTTTAATCTTTTTTTTAAGTGCCTCAGAATGACCATTCTATACCATTGTCACTATGTTGTGAAAACGTGTCTGAACCGGTCTTGCATGGACAAAGAGCTGGCATCGCATAGAGGAGTGAGCATGTTGGTACTACACTCACGCCTATGGAAACATGTCAAAAGTCTTTTCAAATGACACTGGACAACATGTAGCAAACAATCTCTGGGCGCATCTTGTGTTTGGGAAGAGAAAAAAACATGTTTTAGTTGACTGAAAGAACCTGGATGTCAGTTGCCCCATATGTGGCTCTCCTCCTAAGTGACAGTGACTGAAACGCACTGTTGTTTGATGGCCATTTGACATTCATTTGATTTGTTTTTAAATGTCTGTATGAATGGAGCCCCATCCCACCGCGTTACCAATGCGTCAACATGCTATGCTTAAGGTTGCCTGTTTCCCCAGTATAGGACGCAAAAGCAACTTTTCCAACGTCAGTATATATGACTCAATGGGAGTGAGGATGTGGTGCAAAAGCAAAAGCCCTTCCTGAATGTATTTGGGAAGTCACTCACTTCCAAACTTTCATTCCTGATTCCAGCGTTGTCCCGACGGACTACAAAAATGGACCAGTTTTGTTGTTGAGCTTGGCTGTACCACTGATCCCCTGCAACTATTTTCGTCCTCTGTGGCCCAAACCCACCATTTCACGACACGTTTGTTCTGCTTCAACGTGGAACATTGTCGTACAGACTCAACAGTATCTGTAAACCCCGTTCCTGACTTTGTCTCCATCCACGTCTTCAAGCTTCACCTTATCTAACATCATCTGTGCGCCATGAAGACATGACATTCACTTGTCCTTTTCTGCCTCTTGGTTTATTGACACTTCCACTGTCTGCTGGACTAATTAATCATCTCAACAAAAACTTTCTAAAACTCTCCGGTCATTGTTTTGCTTCCATTAATAACAATTTGTTAAATGATAAACGGTTGACATGTTCATCTATTACATGTTGGCTTTTACATTATTATTCAACCCTTTAATAATGATGTAGTTTTCCAACTGGGTAATACAGTCAGATGATGAAGAAACCTTCAACATGGTTATTGAGGCAAATGAAAATTCCTTCTGAAGCTGACCAGCAGATTCTAATCCTATTGATATTATTAGTAATATTACTAAAGCGCTAACTGGCTCCTGTTGAACACCACCCACGCTCTTCACTCCACATGATGAGAAATATGAGTACGCGAGAAATGACTTAAACTTTGATGTTAAAACGCACTAACTGCAGGACGTACTGACTGAGATTTACAATAAAATGAAACCTAAAACACGATCAGGTGAGTTTCCTGTGGTTGCCAGCCAGGAGAAAAACTTGGACCGGCCTGCACATGTGTAGAAGTCAGTAAAATGTATTCTGCCATTTAGGGTAAACAGTTGTAAACACTGTATTTGTCTTTACCCGAAAGTCTAAGTGTGTGACTGTACCTGGTTTATCCTTGCTTGTGGGGACCAATTATTGACAAAACACTTTGTGAGGACCTAATTGGCCTTTGTGGAGACCACTTGGCTGGACCCCACAAATCTAAGCCCCAGTTTGAGGATTAAAATTCAAACAACAGGGTCATTATAATTGGGTTTAAGATTGGTTCAGAGTCCTGGTTAAGGTTAGCTCTTTGTTTAGGGTGGTTTGGTTTAGGGTGAGAGGCTGGGGGAAGCATTATGGCAATGAGAGGTCCTTGCAATGTCCAAACAAAGATAGAAATATGAACCGATTGGTGCTACACTTTGTAGGAGAAGACAAAAACTCTGAATGTTCCAAAACAATTGAGTATTTCTTGGGGGCCAGATACATACAGTCCAGCGGCTGCTGTTGCCCCCCGGGCGTAGTGATGTGTGATGGGCGAGTCCCTTTAGTCTGCGGGACCAGAGAAAATGCAACTAACCAAGCAGATTAACATGACAGGGATTCTTAGGAATCCCTGACCTATCAGCACCTCTTGTGTGCTGTTTGACAAAAGCTTACAAACTGCCAAAACCCTGTAAGGTGACGTCGCACTACAGGGATTATTGGGCTTGTCTGATGACGACACACACAATGCAGCACACTGCCAGAATTGTGTGTGTGTGTGTGTTGCTCTGAGGAAATATAAAGAAATGATTGATGAGTAATCCTGTTGTGACTTCATGGCTTGTTTTGGGTGAGTCACCTGCCAGTAATGATGAGGAGAATTATAAAAAAAAAAAACCTCCACAGTCCTTCAACATTTAGCAATAAGGACTCTTAAAAGGCAAATCAAGATGCTTGGTTGCTGGCGGAAATTTTGTTTTTGAGCATGTGTGATTTTACAGCTTCACGTTCAAGCCGCCAACCTTCCACACTCTTCTCAGTGCTGTAAGCCGCTTTGATGTCGCTGACATTTCGACGGGGTGTGGACGGTGTGCAGTGGTGATATAGAGTGCTTGCGGTGGCAGTGCTCAGCTGCAGCTTGTGGCATTATTAACTTGGAGTTTGTTAGCAGTGAGATAGGACACAGACACAGGTTGAGTGGCATGATACAGTACATCAACAATTTTCAAACTGGGGTTTGACCGATATTCTTTTTTAAGGCCGATATTGATATCTGCTGGCTGAAGAACGTTGATGACAAATATTTGGCTGACATTCTGGGCTGATCACATTTGGCTTTGGTGTTAATAAAATTACATTGTGGAGATATGAATTTGTTTGCGAAAATATCAGCTGTGACTGATATGATGGAGGGTGATAGTGAAAAATGGCCCAAAATCGGGCGACATATCGGCCTAACCAATATGTCTGTCAACCTCAAATCGTGACCTATCATAGCTGAATACATACATTTGTCTTTTTTAGACCATACGTATTGTCGTTGGTATCCAGTACACACAAATATCTCATGCATTACCAGAGTTAATCTGTTAGAGAAATACTGACAGTATTCAGCAGCTGGGTGGGTAATATGGACAAAATAAATTTTCTGATGCTAACAATCCTAATAAATACATTTTCTTTCGATTACATGTCTTTGACATGCTACATTGTGTCTTGAAAGCCCAACTGTTTATGTTGAAACTCTCCAGTTACTAACTGGTCAGTTCTGGTCGCTGTCTCCAGTATCAGCAAAGAATGTGTTTATGTTTCAATGTAATTGTTAAATAAGTGTGGAGATGGCAGTTCAATGTTTGTTAAGTTAAACCGTGACTGTGGGAGACAATGAGTGCTCCGAATTGTGTAGCTTTGTGGCAGCTGGAGATGTTTTGTAAATGAATCCATTAAGATCAACATCTGTTTTTGTGACGATTTTTCTTTGGCTGGATGTTGTGGAGACGGGGAGCAACAAGACATGTGCTGATCCCTGATATGCCAACTGCGTCAGACGTCACCATCAGTATCTGCTGATGTTATTACTGAGAGTCCAAACGTGTTTAAAACAACAACAACACATCCTCACTCCCATGGCGTCATATATTGACCCCCATGCAGGTTGATGCGTAGGGATTTCAATACCATCCAAAACATTTTGCTACCTGTGTAGGGGACCTTGTAGAGGGCGTGCGGGGGAGACGTCCAGAAGCTCACGTCACTGACTAGCATTGGACTATTATTTCAACATGTCACCTCACGCATGCAAATTACAGTTAGTCAAACTACTGTTGTTCTCTTCGCCTTTCAAACAAAATGATTGACTATGCCAGGATTGTGTCAGAAAATGATACGTTTATTTATTCCCTGTACACTTTTCATTTTGCTGCTGTTCAAAACAGCACGGTGCACGGAGGCACCAACAGCTATTAGCTGGCTTAATAAGGCTCATTACCAAACTCGGACAGACATCAACAGAGGTGATGCAGAGCAGGAGAGAGTCTCTTAAAGAAATGCAAAAGAACGTTTTGTGTGCTTCTTCAATAAAAGCCAAGGAGAACAATAGTTGACACGTCATCTGTCCCTGTGTTGGATTTATTTGTGCCACATGTGCTCTGGCAGTCTTGTCACCGAGCGTGTGAAGCATCACATCGTGATGACACATCTGTGTGGCAGCTTCCAGCAAAAACACTGCAGCTGGACTTTGACTGTGATAACTAATGACAAGGAGAGGGAGAATGGAAAGGAAGGAAAGGGTCGGGCACTGGTAGATAACTGCCATGAGGCTTGACTTTGTGGCTTCCCAGGGTGCTCAGAGCAAGAGGCGCTGACAATGCAGCCGCACAAAAGAGGGGGGAACTCCAGGAGTCTTAAATCTGTTCTTTACATTGTTAAACTATGGCGTTTAAGCACACTGTGTCCAAATCAAAGGCGGAAAATGTGGTACCATTTAACCTTTGCCAGGGTTTTATGTGTGTGTGCTTGATCTTACACTATGTTTATGTGCGTGTGAGCACCTGCAGCTCTTTCTTAAGATGTAGAAAATATGGCCAACTTCATCTGCTTCACCCATCTGCTGGCTGTCCCAGTAAAACGCCATCCTTTAACCGTCCTCATAAAGAGTGCAGTGTTGTAATCACATCTAAGGGCAACCAGAGATGCAGACACTGGAAAGGGGCTGGATAGTCTCATTGTTCTTCTTTACAGATGTCAGGGTACGGAGAGGCCCGATGTGGACGTCAGCCATTTATTTAATAGGCTTTGCAGTCTCTCTGCATTGCTATCGATTTACAACGACCACCTTTACAATTTCTTCCATCAGGCCATGTTTCATCAGCACATTCTGCCCTTGTTGGTTCACCACCTTAATAAAACACAGCGGAGTATGACAATGAGCAAATAAGTGCACGCAATATGTTCAATATGTTTTACAGGATAAATCACCAGTACCACGTTCCTCAGCAAAAGTCGACCATCTGTATGAATGTGGCTGGTTAAGAATCTCACACTTGAGCGTCCCTCTACCTTAGCTGATCTGATTACATGGTTATTTGTTGCGGCGCCTTAGTGAGTACGGCGGGCCTCATTCAATGAAAGACGTCAGTGAGTCCCACGGTACTTCAAAGAAAACAACGTCAGCAAACGAGTGTTTGCCAGAAAATACTCAAGACTGACATATACTCCACCAGGTTCCTTCTTCTTTCGCTGTCATTTCCGGTTGGGTTGCCGCAGTAAGCCAGCCCCACCTTCAACTTCCCTGTCCACCCTCCCATGTCTCACCTATCATGTGCTCCTTCTTCCTATCCATGAAGCATCATGGTTGGCTTCTTCTTTAGCCCGCAACAATTGCTTGTCTTTACCACCAGTGTGAAATTATGTATTTATTTTCGTCTGTCAGTCAGTCTGTCATCATGATAAATACCATCATGATAAAGGTAAGTACTCTAGGGAGGAAGGGCTCCGAAGTTTTGATATCAGCTCAAAACTTCGGAGCCCTTTGCTGGTTTGCTATAAGGTGTGGAGTAGCTGGATGATGGCAGCTGTGTCGCAATGACCTAGCACTCTCTTGTTTCCCTCTTCTTCGCAAGCACAACTCCACCACAAGTGTCACTTAGCCTCCTCCTCTTGCCTCGTCTCGACGCACATTTTGACCGATCACAAGCAGAAGAAACCAGGTCTGGAACTGGATCCAGCTCCCACCCTTCACATTGAAAATGCCCCTCTGAGAGTCAGTACTTGTTGTACGTACAGTATGTGTGAGCAAGGGAAATACTTAAAATCCACGAGACTTGACGGAGATGGGGAAGACACCGTGTGACCTTTGCTTGTCTGAATGCTTCCATGGATTACTGTGACGGCCAACTTCAAAACTTTTCAACAACCAAATAGGTGGAACCTGTCACTTATAAAGTAAATAGCAAAATACAGTATCGGTGGCTGCTTCATATATTCTATTATTATTAGTCATGTTCTCTAGAATAGATGTAACAGGTGATATTTCTCCCCTGTGTTGCCTCTAAGCTCCTCTGCCGGCCATCTTCCTTGACTTGCATTCAGTATGTGTGTGTACCTGGTTTCTTGTCCTCCAGGGACAAGAGCAGACTGCAGCGGATCATACGTTCTGCTGAGAAAGTGATCGGTTGCAGCCTGCCTCCCTGTGACTTTCACCACCCGCTCCACGTCCCTGACCCCGTGACAGGTTATGAGTCCTAGTTTATTTTAGCCATTTGTTTTGGATTGATGGGTTTAGGCATTATGGCAATGAAATCCCCACAAAGATAGCAGTACAAGTGTGTCGCGCGTGTGTGTGTGTAGATACGTGAGCACTGTCAATGAGAGCCGTTTGATTGGTTTCTGGTGTCTATAATAACCTCCGGTTGTTGAAAAGTAAATGAACTGTCAACTATCATATCAGTTAGTAACAGGACACACATTCACACACGCGCTCCTGTTCTCCATGTCAATGGACAAATGAATATGAATATGAACCAGCAGTGCCCAGACGTGACACCCCGACTAGCAATGACACGTAATTCCAGCACGATGCCGGTCCCCAGATTACAAGATTGATATGTAAATGAACCTCATTCCTGGAGCCTGTCCTCAATGGGCAGGTCAACACCATGCCGTCAGTCAGGCTGAACGAGGATCAGCAGCACAGGAGGCGTAATTTCCCTCTCAGTCTCATGAAAACAGTCCTTTTGGATAACACCTGAAATTTGAAATTGTTCCCTATTGTGCACTGGATTTCTGCATCTTACGTTCTTACTTGTAAGTTTAAATATTGTCAGCCTGAAAGTAACATAACTAGAGCGTTACTTGGTTCACACTACATTCACTCCTACAAAAGCCTATTTTAACTAGTATTTATATTTATTAATTAATTTATTTTTGGACATATAGTTTTGTTTTTGGAAACCGGTGGCCTCAGACCAAAATTTTGTTGCCATAATATAGTGATATGTTTTTGTGCAATGACAATAAAAAAAGTCTAAGTCTAAGTCTAACATGCTTCTCTCCACTGGCAGTGGGCGACCAGCCTGGACTGGCCCCGGTATTATTGTCTTTTGGCAGCCCACTGTGATTTTCATGTGATTCCCACAGCATCACATGCACACGATAACGTTTAAATAAGCCACCATTGCTAAAAGAACTTATCACAGAGAACACGGTGATCATTTAGGGTGAAAGAATGTACCGAAAAAGAGAAGTCAGTTCATCTTTTAATGGTACTTAATTTAGATGACAATACGATCAATCTGAAGTCTGCCCGCAGTATTTACTTTACTGACTCAGTAGAGGTGCAGTGGATTGACCGTCTTCCTAGTCTGTGGTCCTGTACAGCAAAAAATCCTGGCTTTCTTCCGTCCCTGAAAGCTCCACCTTCGAAGTGTCAAGAGTTATCAACAGGATAAGCAAGATGAAACCTCACCTTAAAATCTACTGAAGTATGATAGAACGTCCGAGTTAGAAAAAAAAAACCCAAGTCCATCATCCAATTCACCAGGACAAGGCGCATTCATCGAACCCACAAAGAATTCCCTCCATTTTTGTAGTCATTGTTGATTTTAGCATATGAAGCAGCTTGTTTGGAGTGAGACAGACAGACTAACTCAATATAACTTGTAAATACAATCATTTAAATTTTGATTCCCAGCTACTTTATTTGTATGGGAGATTCAGCTACTGAAGAAAAAAACCATCCCACTTAAGGCATGGCTTGGACCTCTTTGAGTTCTTTTCAATGTGCATCCTCCTTTCAGCAGGACATGCCCACAACACCTCAACAGGGAGGTCGCCACGACACATCCCCAGGGTGGTTTTTCCTTTCAAATATCTTGTCATAACTAGGAAACAGCTTCCTTTAGTTACTTTCATGTCTGAATCTTGTTCTTTTTGGCGCCACTCAAACACTGTGACCAAACACAACTCAGTTAAATGAGAGTTGGCCCTCCAGCTCAGCTCTCTTTTCTGCAAGAGAGATAGATGTAGCGTCCTCGTGTTTGACAGTGGTCATCCATCTGTCAATCTCTGACCACACACTTTTTAGTCTGAGTTGCCATGATCTTAGAACATGCTTGGCTGCTTCGAATTCCAGCGACAGTTGGAGGTCCAGCTTGATGAACTCAACAGTAGCGCAGAGCCAGAGATCTCTTAATCTAAAAATCTCTGTCTAGAACATCTGTCCACGAAGGTGATCCATAGGAGTTAACTCTAGTCGGTCTGATCCTCAGACGTAACAGGATTTTATATAATTCAAAAGTAAAAACTCAAGATACCATTCTGTGGTCAAGCAATTGTGTAACTGCACCTGAACGTATCAAAATACATCATGGGGTTCAGCGCCAAATAATGATCACATGAAATCAATCTATGTGTGTGCAGTGTTTATATATATATATATATATATTTTTTTTTTTTTTTTTATTATTATTTTATTTTTTATCTTTTTTTTTTAGCCTGTAAAAAACAAATCTATCGAGAATTTCAAAGCAGATGCATGCAACCTGCCTCACCCGCCAACTCAGTACAAGGTGTCAATCCGCTTGATTTCCAACCTCGTCAGCTCCTCTGATCCCTGACAACTGACCTGGTCTTCAGTCCGTGGCACTGTGTCTGCTCACACTGGAACATTGGTCTCTGGTATTCCTGGACCCTGACAACATCTCTGACCTTCTGTTACCGTGAAACGATCAAGAGATACGTGGAAGTAAGACGTGTTGGGAGTCAGTCTTTAGAAGCATATGGCTCAGAAGAAGTTCAGCCACAGTGAGCACAAAATGGAATTTTATTATGACCCAGTTTTGCACTGTACTATAGCATAATCATGATGGTGAAGAAATCAAAACCACAAGGCTGTTGCTATCAGCTGGGCCTCAGAATTTCAAATATAAGAGAAGCTGTTTGATCTGGATTAAACCCAAGTGCTAGATTAATGACAGGTGTTTACACAGTGATCCACGTCTGCTTTTTTTTTCCGGGTGTGCAGAGCAGAGTGTTGCAAGATTGTATTTCTGAATGTGAAATCAGATTAAGCTCAAACAGGGAGAGCAGGGGGGAGTGGGAGTGTGTGCTCCGCTACGCTCGCTTTACTCCGTGGTATGTGAAAGGGATTGTGTATGTATGAGTGTATGAATGAGGGCGACTCTGTTGGGGGTGCTGGGGATTGCGGTTCTTGGCTCCTTGGTATGTAGCCTGAAGTTTCACTGCATATATAAGATGCTTGCGTCCACCTGTTGATGGCTATGATAAGAAACCTCTGTGGCTCATGTTACATCCTTAATGTCTTCATAGTGACAGTCATAACAATGTCACAACATGATTGCAAGATGTTGTTACATCTCAATATCAAGTCATTTTACGTTAGCTTCCTCCACTGGTGTTTACAGTCTTCCCTCCAAACTCAAGTCTGGAATTTTTAGAAAAGAATAGAATAGAATAGAATAGCCTTTATTGTCCTTGTACAGTGTACGAGATTTGAGCGCTATTCCCTTGGTGCAAACAAATGTAAAAAGAATATATCAAAACAATCAGCAGAAAACAAACAACAAGTAGGAACTAATAAATAATATATACACAAATAGCAGCAGTAAAAAGAGCATGATTACAGCAAGTGGCACTTATCTGGATGGAAACTTGAATGATTTGTTATTGCACATAGTTATTCTTTATTGCACTGTGATCAATGTGGTCAGTAATAATGAAAGTTGTAGGCTGTTTTATCTGGTTTTGTTGTTTGTGTTCACTACTGAGATAGCTTTCGGGAAGAAGCTTTCTCTGAGTCTATTTGTCCTGGTTTTGTGTGACCTGTACCGTCTGCCTGACGGTAGCAGGTCGAACAGAGAGTTACTGGGGTGGGACGAGTCCTTGATGATGTTGCCTGCTCTGCTGAGTTAGCGAGAGTTGGCCATGTCCTCCAGGCTGGGCAGAGAGCAGCCAGTGATCTTCTGGGCTGTGTTGATGACTCTCTGCAGAGCTTTCCTGTCTGCAGCTGAGCACCCTGCGTACCACGCTGTGATGCAGTACGTTAGGACGGTCTCTATGGCGGCTCTGTAGAAGGTGACCTGCAGCCTCTCCTCCAGGTTGTTTCTCCTGAGCACCCTCAGGAAGTGGAGACGTTGCTGAGCCTTCTTCACCACCGCTGTGGTGTTTGCAGACCAGGAGAGACCATCAGAGACCTGCACGCCCAGGAACCTTATGTAGTGGACCCTCTCCACACAGTCACCCTGGTTGTGGAGAGGGGCCGGGGCCGCTCAGCCCTTTCTGAAGTCCAGGATGAGTTCTTTTGTTTTTGTGGAGTTCAGCTGAAGGTTGTTTACTGAACACCATGTAGTCAGTCAGTTGACCTCATCTTTGTAGTGAGCATCCCCCCCGAGATGAGTCCGACCACGGTGATGTCATCCGCAAACTTAATGATGGTGTTTGAGAGATGGGTCGGGGAGCAGTCCAAGAAGAGCATCCTCACGTAGCTTCCCTGCTGCTCCAGATGACTCAGCGCGGTGTGGAGTGCTATGGTGATGGCGTCCTCAGTGGATCGGTTTGGTCTATAGGCAAACTGGTGGGGGTGCAGATTGGGGGGCAGACAAGTCCTGATGTGCTGACAGACCAGCTTTTTTAGCTCCCATTCGTCTCGGTGGCGTTTCTGGTCCACCAGTTTCTGACAGGACAGGTATGAAGGGTATGATGATACTGATTGTCTTTTGGGAGGGGTGGAGTCATCACACTGCCAGACCCACCCAAGCTAAGACGGTTAGTTTGAAGCTTCAGACCTGAAGCAGGTGATCAAAGAGCAGGGTTGAGCTTTTGTTAGACAAATCAGATTGCAGTGTGACATCTAGTGGTGCTCCCGTAGATAGCAATCGAATTAATGCTACCTTACCTGAGAAAAACTACTGAGATCCTTAAATCCGTGTACTGTGGTGTGAGCGACAAATGAACGCATACTAAACTGTGGCACATATCACCATGACACAGATGAAAACAGAAAATCTATTATCTTTCATCTCTAAGTTGTTTTAAAATAATACTAATATATATACATACTTGATACTAGAAAGGCACTGGGACAGTGCCGACCTTGGGCTCTCATTTCCACCCTCACTGTTATAGCCCGACACATATTTTAATCAATATAATTTGTATCAACAATATTTTGAAATTAACGCAATCTGACAGCAGGTGGCAGCAGTGTTCTGGGGTGCCTATAACATGCATTAGATGTGGAGAAGAGGCCACGCAGCAGGGGTTGAATGAGAAACCCTGTAAAATGTTAAATACAGTAACATGAAAGTACAGTGGAACCTCGGTTCTTGACCGCAATCCGTTCCAGACGGCCGTTCGAGAAGTGATTTGTTCGAAATCTGAATCGATTTTTCCCATTACAATTAATGGAAAAATAAATAATGCGTTCCAAGCCTTAAAATAGGCTTTTGTAGGAGTGAATGTACCCAAGTAAGGCTCTGTCCGAGTCTCGCCACATGCCTCATCTCCAGCCGACAACAGGACATCGAGTGCTCCAGCCTCGGAGGTGTGGAGAGCGAGCAGCTCCCCTGTGACACTCTACCACGGTCCATTGCAGAGACAGGAAAGGTTTTACACCTCAATATGAAGAAAAAACAGTCAGTAAATGTAGCTAACGGGACACGTCTGCATACAGAGGCTGCGTTATACACAATAACAAAGCGCATTGTGGGTCAGCTGATCGGTCCGCGCATGCTATGTTTTTTCCGGCTTTTTTCGGGGGAGTTCTGGATTTTCGTTTGAAATTAGAAGCAAATTTTAGTTTGAACTCTGATTTATTCAAAGTCCGGGACGTTCGATAACCGAGGTACCACTGTACATTTTTTAAGAGAGCAGACTGTTGTGTTTCATAAAGTCAAAATGTCTGGTTTCTGCCCGCTATAATCTGAGCTCACCATGTGTCTAAATGCGGCAGTCGACACACTGAAAAACAATGATGGAATGTTTAGAACGATTGTGAATCTAAAATTAATTCATGTTATTTTAAACTGACCAGGAAGTTGTATTGAAATACGTTCAACTTGTAGTCAATTTGTTTACAAGCCAATGCTTAGTTAAGGCCCTTATACTGATGGCCTGTCGCTCTCATGGGCTGAGGCTAATATAAAGAGCCATTATTGGTTTTATTCTGACCTCGGTGTTCTGCAAGAGAGGGCTTGATTTCGCTTGTGTTTTTCAGGACATGTCAGTCAGTGCAGGGGAAATTAGCTTGTGGAGAATAAATATCAGCTTGTTCTCAAAGGCCGAGCCAGCAGCAGATCACGAACCACGTGGTTCTGTCCTATAGCTATTTTAGCAGTGTCGGAGATCTGGATACTGGGGAAACCATTCTCTGCCTGTAAGTGTTTCAGAATTGTATTTCACTGAAGTTCCCCTTTACCCTTGAAAAATATGGGCAGTTACGACCAGAAAATTTTAAAAATTTCTCGTACCAAGTGATGTCCTATGTATTGAGAGAGGTTTGCCTTGAAATCAACATGGTTGTGTTGACTCAGTAACAGTTTAACAGATAGAAAGTAGATCAACGTAACGTAAAAATGTCAAACACTTTGTGTCCTCCATACAGATGGTTCTCTAGAGGATTCTGCTTCAAAGTGTCTGCAGGACTTAGAGCTAAATGAAAACTGCAAGCATGAAAGAAAAATGTAATCTATTGTAAAACCAACTATTTTCTCACGTTGTTACTCTCATCACCACTTTATCGTATTTGTCAGTGGAAGTAGATTATAATTAGAACCATTGCAGGATGTGTGTTGTTTCGTACAAGACGGTTGTGGATTATTCATTTACTGCTCTTCTACTGTGTCTGTCATCTTAAATCGGCATGTTATTATTGCCATATTATTTCAGTGTGCCTTAGTTTATGTGTTTGTGTGCACACGTTACTCTCATACATAGAAGAACACTCACTTATCCAACCCTGTTTCCCACTGAGCAGGATTTTCCAGGGTTTGTCTTGATCTTGGACACTTTTTGGCCGAAAAGTTGGCTTTTATCAAACAGGCACACCAACACACGCTTCAGATGACGTGACTGAGACTTTCATTATTTTCCTGGGGACTTATCTCTGACCTTAACTGCAGACTGACCCACATTGTTCCACTATTTTTCAGAAGGGAACATGTGTCCTGTCACCAAAGGGGGATTTCTTTTATTAAAATGGTGCCCCCTTCCTCTTAAGAATTACTGTCACCCTCAAACTGCTTCCTATTCCAATAAAGTACAGCCTTAAAATCTCTTTGGAAGAGTGTGTCCTTCGTTTTAAGGTCCTCAAAGTGATCCTCAAAAGACTTGCATATTAGTCTTTATTGTGTCTATAGAGTACGAGGGGTTGTGACACTTATAAACCGTCTGCAGTCCAGGACACTCAGACACTCTTTTACAGCATGTGTGTAATGTGTGAGCTGAAGTGTGTGTCTGTGTCTGTGTTAAAGCATATCTGTCCTAGTGAGGTTCAATTTTGGGGAAAACACCCCAATATATATATATATATAATATCTGAAAGGAGAATCAAGAATGTTTCGAGGTTCACAACAAATCTACAAATAAAAAGACGTTGTGAAAAAAATGTGTTGCTCAGGGTGAAACTACTGACCTCCACTCACATGCCTGTCTGAAGTTTGTGTGCAAGTCAAACTGAAGTATTCAAGAACAAAGGGTGTATAAACTGCAGGAGAAAATCTGCAGGGATCTCTGTCGGCCAAGGCAATGAACATGAGAGAACTCCCACACAGAATTTAAAAAATACTCAATATTGAAAGCCTCACTAGCCTCACTGACGGCCGAAACAAGACTGCAGACAGCTAGTCGACAAGTCAGAGTAAGACAAAACAGTTTGCATTTTTGAGCACATTTGAATCATCCTCCAAAGGATCCATTTCACTCTTGACTGTAGTGCATTCAGTTCATTTACTTCAACATCGATTCTAGCTTCTATTGGCGACTTTTGATTTTCATTTTGAGTTTCAGTTGAAGATGCACTTTCACTGCTCTATCCTGGCCAAGATGACAAGGTGTAAAAAACAAAATCTCGCTTGGATGACAGGTCCACAATCAACTGTATATCACATCAAAAAGAAATACTGAAATCCTGAGTAAACCTGCTTAATATATTCAGTGACATTCAGAGGATGAAGAGCACCTGAACAGAAGACCACACTTCCTTCCTTAAGAGGCAACCCATCATCTGGCCTCACCAATCTGAGACCCTGTCAGCATGTCAGTCCAACTGTCTGTCATCCTGACAGGGCCCAGACTCGCCTGCCGCTCCCTCAATATTGTCTGTCGGCTGCCGTTTTCTGTCTCTGCAGGAGCCATCCAGCGCAGGAGTCACACTTAGCCGTCATTCTGACGAAAAGGTCAGCAAATAATTAAGAGAGCTTGAATCACAGTGTTGAAAAATACCTTTCTCTCCAATATGAACCATAACTTTTGTAGTACAGAAAATGAAATGATCCAGACTCTCAGTTCGAACGGGTTGTGGAAATTTACATTAACGTTTGGCGACTGAATCAGACAATGCTGTCAAGCTGTTTAGCTTTAAAAGAGAGCATCTCCAGGAAAAATAACCATGACACAAGTTTTCTTGATGCCATATACTGTCGTTGCTGGTTGTCAGTACCAATTTCTAGCTGTATACTAAAGTTTTACCACTGTATATTCAACCCATTCTCACTCCAAATAGAAACGATTTTAAAGTAACGTGTACGTCCTATGTTGAGGGGTAGAGGGGTTAGGACACACACAGAGTAGTGACAATCGGGAACTCTCATCACTACTTAGATAGTCACTTGGTATATAGCCCCTGGCTGCTTTTCATTCCTAGCGGCACTTCACAGTATAGAGCGAAAGCAGTGCCATTGCATTACCAACCCCAACTTCCATCTTTGTTGTACGTGCCACTGAGCCCACAGTAACAGGATATGCAGACGAAGGCAGAACATTTGCTTCAACAGAAAACGTAATGTGTCAACATCAGCTAAAGTCACTCGACAAGAGTCACTATTTGACACCTTGCTCTCCATCCATTCACTGATGTCGTACAGTGTGAGTTTGTGATACTTTTACCTTGTGTCAGTGTGAGTTTGTGCAGATGAAATTAGTGATCTTTGGTTGGTAGCCCTCTCACATGGCTAAACAAACAACTGTACTCCGCCATGTGCTTATTGCCAAACTGCCAGTGCAGTCATTCATGGTTCGTCACTGCTGACAACCTTTGATCAGGTCTATAAAGCCCATGGAATATTGTTTGAATTTGTTTAGCAAACACACTAATTATACAGGAAAAAGCAGCAGATACGAATATGAAACCAAGTCTGTGATATATTTTGTGGTTTTACTCCAAAGGAGAAAGAAATCTACTGAACTAAGTCAGGTGTCAGTCAACAAGAGCTCAAAGAGCACTGTTTGTCTTTGGATTGTGTCAACTAAACAGTTTTAAAATAACCAGAGCCAAAACCTGAGTTTAAATATGAAAGAAAGAGGGGGGGAACAAATGAGAGATTTTGAATTGATGATTGAATCACTGAGTGCAAAGTCAGACAGGCATTCTAAAGAATTCTAAACTTCTTAGAAAATAAATCACTGGCGAGGAACTGCCACTCTTTATCCGAAGCCTAATCTGTTAAATGGAAATTCATTATCTACATAATCTGATTTAAGTGTACTGACGTTGACAAAACATCCTGCTAGAAATGGTGAGTTGAATGGAATCATTTGGAACACAGATTTGTTTAAATGACTTTGGTCCTGTCCTTGATGTTTAAGAAAGATGGCTGTCAGAATGCACGAGTCCTCAACATTTTGACATGTTTCATGCATGTATATCTGCTGGTGACTTTTTGGGCTCCAAGGTTTCTTGGAGACTGTCTTATTCAGAGAATCAGTCAGAGTTGAGTGAGTGTTCCCTGGTTAAGAGTGAGTACAGAGAGGCGGGGCAAGACCTGGTCCTATGGAGATGTACAGGACTGATGTGGGATGTTGGATATTATCCCGGGCAGAAACCATTCCAGCCCAAAGAAAGAAAACGAAAACACATCGGCCAGGCTGCTCCCACTCTGGAAAAAAGTCATCTCAAATTTATGAAACAAGGTTGGACAAAGAGAGCCAATAATTGCTGTGGACGGTTCTCTCCTGGTCTTCATTATGTCTGGTCAAACTTGAAGTGGTCGTGAAAGACAGACATTTTCACTTTCTTTCTCCCCCTGCCTGCCACACACCCTCTTATTCCCAAAAACAAAGTGCCAAATTCTTGTCATGTTTTTTCGAACCTCCGCAGCGTGAGCAGGGAGTCGCTCACTCTGGAGATGACATTGAGTTAGTCACTCGCACATGAAACACAAGGGGAGGGTTCCTTTTCTCACAGTCATGCACAGAAGAGCCTGATCAGATAAGCACATTTTTATTTGATTTTATAAAGCGCCGCACCACAGTCACGTTACATTTGATGACTGATTAAATTATGACTAAATGGTGTGGGAGGGGATGTGAGAGCTGTGTGGTCTGACGCTGTCAGCCAGAAACAAACCGCACACTTACAGCCAATCCCAACCAGCCAGCCCCTTCACCACACTCACAATTAACTTAAACATCTGTGTGTGTTGATGAGCTAATGGCTGTGTGTGTGTGCGTGCGCATGAGCAAATTACATCTGTTTCAAGTGAGAAACTATGTTCCTAAGTGTGGCTTCGCCTGAGGTCCTGGGTCTGTTGCCAGGCCAGGCATTCTCACAACACTCACAATGCTGCACATATCTGAACTCAATTCAGCAACGATGTACCTAACGCTAACCACCAGCTGAACGCTTAATCTGGGCCGCTAAATCGAATCCCAGCTCTTAGTGATCCCCGAGACTGCCGCTAAGATCGTCTCTTTCTCTGAAGCCTAAATGCTTCTCACAAGTCCCACACACAAAAAAAAGTACTTTAAGTATGTGGGTATGACTGTCCAAGTCTTGCCAAGACATACTAACCTTTAGACAAAAGTAGGCTTTGCTTTACAAACATATAACAAAGATGTGAGTGATGGGACAAGGAAACAAGAGGCTCACATATTTCATCCTTTCCAGACATGATTGGATGATAGTTAGGTTTTTGACATTTTTTGAGTGAACATAGTGAAAAGGCGAGAAAAGAAAATGCAGTTTTATGCCCTTTACCATTTGTTATTATTTTGCGATTATTGAGAGGAGACTGCGCCATAAGATGACGGCATCAAAGAGCGTCTCTCTGACAGAATTTATTTGGACCACAACGTGTGTGACATGATATCCAGTCCTATCAATATCGTATCCACACCCTCCAAGCAGAGATTTCTAGTGTTTCCATTAATGTTTATTTTGTGATAATTCAAACAAGAATAGGTGGGTTGAAACCCCGTTTGTGTTTGTTTGACCTTGACTTACTGCATGACAGTACACCTATGCACATTTGTATTACATACGTGCATGAAGGTTGCTTTTGCTGATGATGATCTAGGACCTTTGAAGACACACGGAAACAACACTGAATCAACAACGCTCTTTTTTTATCACAAAGATGAAAGACACATAACTATAGTTGAGTTGCATGATTTTTGCAGTCTTTGGAATTTGTACATTTTTAGGGTGTTCAGGAAAGAACTACAAGCTAGCTCAATTTTTTGATTTGAGGAAGGAAGACACTCTCATTTTCGACAATTATGTTTTAGCCAAAAAACTGATGCTCGGGGCATGATAGGCTTTAAACATTTTATACACGCTGATATAAATGTTGTATTTTCATGACTGTGATGTCCAGGAGGCTGCATGTATGTATAGTGTGTCAAGTCACCGTGTGGAAGCAAGTGTGTTTTGGACACTCCAGGAGGAGATGAGTATGAGGCGGTGCCATTTCATAAGCTGTGTCTGTGCTAAAGGCTGTTCAGACCACAGTGACAAATGTTACAGTGAGGACTGTCATGGAGTGGAGGGCGATATGGCAAAAATATCTTATCAGGATTCTTGAGACTAAATTGAAACGAGTTACTGCACTGTGTAACCGAATAAATATGAAATTACTGTCAAAACAGCAAAGATGTGACTGTGCATCATTCAATACAGTCAGTAAAACAAGTGCACCAAAACATTAAATAACTTATTGTAAAGGGTCAAATTAACATGTTAGCCAAAGTAACTGAGGTTAACCTTTCATTGCAACAATTTGGAACAAAAAAGATCAAAGTGCAATGACTTTGGTTTTAAGCCAACTATCAGCTAACTAACAGTGAGGTGAACCTTGATGCTCTATGAGTGTAAATAAAGGTTTGAAGTGAAACTTCACGTTAGCTATTAGCTCTATTAGCTATGCAGCGCAAGAAACTTTGGCATCACAAGTCAGACAAGGAACACTTCATCATTCTGCCGTGAAGGTGTGTGGTCAAGTTAGAGATGCATCTGGTTATAGAACAACTCACAGTAGTGTTTTATTTGCTCTGGCTGGAGTGTGCGTGGGAGGATGATGCGTATGACAAGAGCGCTCTGGGCTGTTTCCTACACCAGCAAGAGTACGTGCATTAGCAGAAATACTGTAACTTATGGAAAGTGGCCTAGACTGTCCATATTAAATCCTAACTTTAGCAGATCATCAACATGTTCTGTATGTTCACAAGCTAATATTGTCACATTGCACACCCCAAATATCATGTGAATACCAGCTGTCACAAAACACTTCTTGTTTTCAAGACCACATTTCTTGATCTTGACCTAGAATCTACTGCTTTGAAACTATGTCTTGTCTATGTCTTTTAAAATTTAAATTAGCTAAATTCTCAACTGAATAAGTTTTAGAAAAACCTTCATTCAAATGCTACCTAGCTTCATGCTCATTGACATTGCCGGAGCCACTACTACCACGACTACCTCCACCAGTCATGGAGGGCATGCATTGGGGTCTCTGGTCTTCCATTTGTAAAAACAAACAAACGACACACTTGCAAAATGTATTTCTAATATAACTTTGAAGGCTAGGTTGGAAATGAGATAACTTAAGGGGGATTTGAGTTTGGTGGCGTTGGTTAGTTTGTATTTACGATGGCAAAAGACTAATGTGTTCTGTATTCACTTGGACTTGGCTCAGTCTTGTCATGCTCAGGTCTGGTTTTGACTCAGCCTCGGGTTAGGTGGTCTCGCCTACAACACTATTTTATAGCGCTTTGAGTGTCTTATTCCTTCAGAGCTGTCAAGCACGAAGCATTCTCAGTAAATTTTGGGTTAGGGTTGGGGTAATATTTTAACCTTTAACCTGCCTTTCAATTTATCTCTATTGACACTTTTCAGAACAGTCCTAAACAGAAAACCCACTTGTAGATCCTAAATAGCATGTAAAAGAGGTCACACATTTTAAAGTCTTCAGTATTTCGAGTACAGCAACTCCAAGCATTGGAAAAAAAAAAAAGAAAAAAAAACATCTGTGTTAAATATTTGCTTCTGTTATTTTTGTAAATTAGCCCAGACAAACTGCTGAAATGTATGGTTTGAATAAACTTTATGATTTGAAAAAAAAGCACTATGACAACTTGACAAATACAAAACAAAGCAAACGAGCGGGTGAAGACAGGCTGACATCTCACAGTACCATGATTTCCTGCTCTGAGTTTGTGTGACATGAGGGAATGCACTTAACCTTGCATATGGTTTTGGTTTGGCTAATTCTGCTCATCCCTTGTTCACCTCCCTCTTGGCCGTTCCCTGAGTGGATTCTGGCCTCTTGCATCTTGAATTAAAATGACAATTCGTCTTCCAGGTCCCTACACTCTTCCTCAATCAAAGCTGTGCATTCCTTGTCGAAGGTTAGCATCCCCGTAAGTGCTTTTTGTTTAAAAGAATAATAATCCCATGTAAACCAACATGCCACATTATCCCTCGGAGCGTTTTTTTTTTTTTTTTTTTTTCACCGAGTCTCTTCTTATCTAACGTCTCTTCCAGACACCCTCAAGACAGGCAGAGAAAGAGAGTGATGGGGTCAGTAAAAACCAGCGTGATGGGGCACTAGTTATGAAAGACGTCTTAAAATCTGAAGCAGCTTGACATCTCTCTGCACAGTGGTACCTCTCCAGGTCAACGCTTGCATGTCACAGCCTCTAGCTTGCCTGATTTCCTGTCTTAGTCAACGTCCTTCAGGAGTGGGGGGGTATTATTCATTATACTTTCTTTAAGTCCCCTTCACATCCCGATTGCTACCCATTAATTCAATGGTCAAACACAACATCGGGATTTTCAGTAAAAAAGATTTGGCACTGATGATCAGGATACGACCAACAAACCATTTTCTAACTTCAAACCATTGCTAACTACAGAGACCAGCATTATTCCTTTAACTGCAGCACTAAAGCGTCTTCTTAGCAAAGAAGTGCCGACGTACCATGAAGTGTAACCAAAGACAAGTACACTCAGAGTCTCAACTTGAACTTTTGAGAGTCGTTGGAATGGTCGCGTTGAGTTGAGATGCATGTATGGGTTTTCCATGAGCTGCTCTCGTGTGTTCTTCTATCACCCAACTTTGGGGTGTCAGGTAAATTGGTGAATTGTTGGTGGCTGTAGCCTAAAAAATAGTGAATAACTGTTTCCATTGACCTAGAATAGAAAGACCTTCTCAGACCCGCGCAACCCAACTTACTCTGACTGAAATCGCTCACTAATCCTTGTGAATGGCAGGTGACATTACCTGTCACTGTCTCTTCCAAATATTGTCACAGGTGGGATTGTCTCGTGAGCCCATTTTAGCTTGAAGGATGTGGGACTGGTGCAGTGAGAGAGGCCCAAGGAGGATGGATTACCGATGTTGCTGCGTTAGTTTAGATTGATGGCTTGCAGTAAATGATGTACACCTTCCTTCTAGCAACTAGTTGGCTTTTTGGTGTCGATGACTTGGTGCAGCGTTTGAACATAAATGAGTTGTGTTGTTTCCATTGTCACTGATAAATGGTTTGAGAAGAGGGACCACAAAGGGCTTTAGAGCGAGGATCTGAGAGTCCAGTGTGTACGAAGGGCATGAGGTAGTCAGAGCAGTAACTGAATTAAATTTGTGCAACTGTACTGTATGTGGGACCTCATAGGGAAATGCGCCCTATCTCCAAGCACTTACGCCAAGTCAGGTTTCTATGGCGGAAGATGTATGCTTTCTCATCTCTTCTTGACTTTCACGTTCCAAAGCTTGGAAATAGACAGTGAATAACTGAACAGCAGTGTTACGTGCATAGGGACCCTTTCTATGACTAGATCTCAAGGAGCTTGTTCTTGTGTTGCCAAGTCCTTTTAAACTCGGGTTCAAGAGGCAGAGCTTCAAACAGAAGTTTGGGGAAATGCTGTATGACACATAAACATAGCCATGTCCCACAGTGACCACCATCTCCCATTTAACACCAGGAATTCTAAACAGATGTAGCATGTAGTTGTGTGCTTTGACATGGGAGGCTGACACGAGGGCTGCGCCAGAATGTGCTGGGATGGGAATACTGCACCTCTGCAATCACAATGGAAATGGTCCAAACACAATATTGATCTCCTGTCTTACACACACATATGCATGCACACTTGTGCATGATATGCATGCACTCTTAATATTCACACACCCTTAAAAACCACACAGGTAATCATTTCCATCTTGGGAATGCCTTTGAGGGTGCCTCCCTTTATGTTAAAAAAAAGTTCCCAAAGAAGGTTGAAAATATTTTTTTCAGTCCCTTTTGAAGGTCCCTGGTTTCAGTTTGGCGGGTGTAACATGTCAGTGATTATACTTGGCAGTTGCCAATAACACATGGGACTCTCCCTTTGTGTAATGATTGTGGTTATTTTTTATTATTTATTGGTGTTACATATAATTTGATACACTGAATCCAGGTTTTATCAGGAAAAGAAAATCGGCTGCTAGAATTTACTGTCTTAAAATATAAGTGGAAAAGACAGACTCCCATTTACAGACAAACACCACTAACTTCTGCGGCAGGAAGAATGTTTTAATGGGCATTTTGAATGAAATTATACCGATGACATCATGGAAAATGCATGCCTCATCAATATTATGGTTTGGTTTGATTCAAAATAAAAAGACAAACGTTTGCTTTGATTCGATCAGTAGAAATACCGTAGTGCATACTGAATCAGTGTGGTTGTTGGAATGAGAAACAGGTCTGTTTGGATCCTATTTGTTCTCCTCTGTCGAAAGCATTTGTAGATCTTATCTTTACAAACACATGGGCTCGTAAGATAAACTTTTAAGATGAGTACTAGTTCCTTTCAGCAGGATGAAAGGATGAGGGACTGGTAACCACTGAATGCTTAGGGCCCCACACATGAAGTTAAAAAAGCCCCACAATAAACTAGTGTTGATAATAGAAGCAAATGTCACTCTAATCTGAGGCCGTCCTTACCCAGTCCATCTCATGCAGCAAACTTCCGCGAGTGCCTGTCATTTATTTACAGTGTTTTATTCTGATTATTCCGTTGGAAAAAAAAAAAAAACCACCACCATCCAACGCACTGGCATTCAGCAATTTGTATTTTCTGCTTATTGTTACAATTGTGAGATTTCGGGTTTAAAGGTCTTCCAATGAAAAAAATGAGCATTTTTATTACTGGCATTTTAATGTCTCTGTGTCGGATTGTTTCTTGATTGGCTTCGATCCACGTCACAATGCTGGTCAAGAGTGATCAGCTCTCCCTACACTCATAAAGATCTTTGGTCAGAAATATTGTTTAATATTCACAATTGTCTGCCCCGACCATTTTTAGAGATGATAATTGAGACAAATTCCCTCTTAACACACCACAGCAACAAGGATTCTCTGATAGGATTCACAATCAGTTTCACATGCTGCAAATGGATTAGACAACAGGAGGAAAATAGAGGCAATTGGCAAGACTCCCCCAATAAAGGAGTGGTTCTGCAGGTGGTGAGCACAGACCACTTCTTAGTTCCTATGCTTCCTGGCCCGACATCCACTGGTGGGGGTTATGGCACTGGCATCCCGTGCCACGGGTGAAAGCAGGTTCACATTGAGGGTAATGTGACTGGGGTGTGTCAACAGTTCCTGCAAGATGGAGGCATTGATGCTATGGACCTGTTTCCCAGAACTGAATCCAATTGAGCTTGTTTGTGTCCACTGCCGTTCACAACCATATGCATGTGTTTTCTTGTCACAATAGCATGAGCAGATTTGAACTGCCATGCTTCATGTGCGTCTCTAAGCATGTTTCACTTTGGCGATAACACACAGAGTTGCTGAGGTATTAAAGGTGAGGAGAACTCTGGCTACTGTGCCCCTGTTTGAACTACATAACAGGTTCCAGGTGCTACGCTCGATCATATTACACACAATGAGTGTCCCCAACTGGAAGCACACAGCCAGGCTTTTGTGGTGTGGTGGTAATGAGTTACGTTGGTGGCTGAGGTTTTATGTGCCTCTGGGAATCTGCAGACACCCCAGAGGGACCACCACCTCGGTGCTAAGCTGTAGCTCGTTTCTAATCACTCACTGCACCAGATGTCACAGAGAGGGAACTGTGGGCAACCATCTCACCACTCGCCTTGTTCTTCTGCTTGTGCACACAACCTGAAACACTTGATTCAAACAAGGCACTACAAGATTACATTTAATGAGAATGAATAATGAAGACTGTTGCACTGAGAGCAAGGTTTTCCATATTCCTTTCTCTGTCTAAAATTAAAACAAATGTCTGATGTTTAAAATCAAATTTTGTTTTGTGCTCCATTCTTCTTCTTCTTCTCTCCAGGACCCCGAGACATGCAGGTGGGATCAGGGCCGACCCTTCTCACCCTGGACATGGACTGTTTGTTCCTCTTCCCTCTGGCAGGAGGCTACGGTCCATCCAGACCAAAACCTCCCGTCACAGGAACAGCTTCTTCCCCACAGCTGTCAGACTGTTGAATTTGTGAACAGCCATTTTATTTTATTATTTTATTATATTTTATATTTTCTGTCATCGCTTTATTCCAAAACACTTTCATAATTGGTGGGATCCCCACTGACCATGGCAATAAATTTGATTCTGATTCTTCTAAAGTCATTATTTAAACAATGAGTTGGGCTCATTTATTTTGTTTGGTCAGGTTTGGTTTGGTTCCCATGACTTAGTGAATTAAGATCTATCAGGGGCATTGATTCTCCATCATGTTTCCACAACTCTGTTACAGGTTTAAATTACAGTCATAGTTCAACTGGGTGACTTTCCAAATGTGCTTTACTGCCATCTGAAGTTAAGAGTCCAATTCTGTTTACGGCATCAATCTATATGCCAAAACCTTAAACCAGAATGCATTATTTCAATAGCATAATAATAATAATATAATTCCTGCGAGAAAACACGGCACTCTCTCCTTCCTCCACTTTAAACAGACTAATGGTTTGTAAATGGTAACATGTTACATTACCCCTTACTGAAAAAAGGGGTTTATAGTTACCAGCATCACTGTATCTAGCAAGCGCAAGAGAAACAACGTGGTGTTATACAGTCAGTAAGCCCACGTCCAGACCTTCACATTGGAGAAACCAAACAACATCTCCATAGATGGTTGGCTCAACCCAGTTTCTGGGAAGACTCAAAATTCAATTTACACCTCAAGGGTGAGCAATACTCTAAAGAAAGCGAGAAAGCGATGCACATATTTTGACAAGACATAAAAGACTTTGTCATGGCGGAAAGTCCCTCTCTTCAACTGGGGACGTGGGTATAGACACTATGCTTCAGCCCCATAGAATACATCGGATATAGAGCTATTGCCTTTGTTTTTTGAGCCCTGGTTAGCACATGTGCAGTATTAACTCATCTCAACACCTCCCCTGTACAGGTCGTCATGTTTGCCCACAAGTACATCCCTCATTGTCACCATGGTCGCACACATGGACAGTACGAATGGTTGGGCCTATTGTTGTGTACCACACCTGAACTGTGTGCCCATTAAATGTGATGTCGACCATTGCCTTCCTTTTCCATTCTGCGCGCGTTATAGAAGCATTAACTCCAAATCCAGTTCACTAGAACTGAAGAATTCTTCTGGATACACGGTGAAGCGTTTGCGTTGGCAAATGTCTGGACATGCGATAAAGCCAGTGGCGTGAAGTAGAAAGTACAACAGCACCGCTCAGAGGAGGGGTGGCAGTACTGCAGCTGTTTTGCTGCCGAGTGGAGAAGGAGGCCGCTTCCTGTAGTCGGGGAGAGAGGGGGAGGACGCAGAATGGCGGCCGTGCAGTGCTCCAGATGCACGGCAGAAAGGAGAGGGTTTCGGCGAGAACTTGACTCGTGGCGATACAAATTGATCCATTGCGTTGGTATGATTGCAATCAAATAATGGGCATTGTTGTTCAAAATTGAGATGACGTGTTTTCCGGAGCACTTTCCGTCATGTTGAGCTACCGTGCTAATATTTACAAGCCGGCTAATCGGCGGAGTTAGCCGCTTGGCTTTCTTTGTCCCATCTAGCTGCCTTTTTGGCCACTCTTATGGGATTTTTCTGTCGTTCGACTGCATGACAACCCATTTTAAGCTGGTTAGACTGTCGTATCACTTGACATTTGCCTTCCAAATTGGAATCTGAGTAGATGTTGCGGGGTTTATTGACTTTTATGTTGGCAATGCTAATGCTACGAACATCGTTCATGTTGGTGTATTTGTAGCAAGGGAGTTTTAGCTACACGTTTATTCCTTTCTTACCTAACACATGCAAATGACAACTTGTGGCAAATGTAGTTCATCCTATAACCAAAATAGGATTTCGACTGCTAGCCAAACACATTGAATGGGCTTGGTTTTTGACAAATCCGTGAGTTTTGTTTTGTTTTGTTATCATAGGTGACGTTTTTATATGTTGTTTTTCAGGGTTTGAAAGTATTCTGGAGGGAATATATGGCTCAATGCTAATGAGAGATCTTAATTTATTCGATGGTAAGTTCAAATTAATAACTTAAATGAAAAAAAAAATATTATAGGTGTTGGGGTTGTGTAAATTGTCAACTTCACTTTTTGTGACGACAGACTGTGAACCTGAAGAACTGGATGATTGGTCCCCAGAGTCGAGTGTCTCTCACTGCACATTCTGCAACCTTCCCATAGACCGAGTAAGTTGAAGAACAAACACGTTTTGATTATGCTGCTCTCGTTGCATATGTCTAAGGTCAGCTGGATGATAAACCTGCAGGTATCCAAATTCACGCTATTTTTATAGGGCTGATCAGTTAGTCGAACTTTCGTTCACAGTTACGATTGATGATGATAGTCATCATTCATTGATTCGCCGAACTTTCATTGTGTCCTGATGCACTGTAAATGACATGCTGGGCCCCACCCTGCAACAATCCCTGCACCTAACAGTTGAGTGAGTGCGTGAAATGGCTATTGCTTAGGGATGCTCCGATCGATCGGTCACGATCATGATCGGCCAGTTTCAGCGTGATCTGTGAATGACGATCACAACTGATCTCATGACAGCCGGCGCTCTGATGAAGTCCTGTGCTTGTGATGTGTCCACACCTCCCTCCCAGCTGCACACTCGGCAGCAGAATGTCTGCTGTGGAGCTTCTTTCAATCTGCATCCTGCTGCACATGCACAGCAAAATGCTGTGCAGGGAAGCGTGTCAAAATGAAATGCGCCATTTAAAGCGCCAGCACTTGACAGTGCACAGAGAGTTTAAGAAGCTTGTGAAAGTGAGACCGCTGGTTCCTCAGCAGCTGGCTGTTAGCACAGCGACCACTTAGCAACCCCCGCCGGTCCAAGCGTGACATTCGGAACGCTAAGCAAATTGACCAAGGAATAATGATTAATTTCATCGATCTCGATGACCAGATCGGTCTGAAACGACCAAATCTGTCGACTTTTGGAGTCTGGTGCAGCGTTCATTGGCCACCTGAATCTGAAATGTTTGACAACGTCCGGAGTGGAGACTTTCATAAATTCACTGTCTCTTGAGACCCGCTACAAGAGGCTAGTATGTAAATATTTCATAAACATAGTAAAGTCTCAAGAGATTCACCAAAGTGTGATGTCTAACATTGAATTAAATGTTTTTCAGTTGTCCTATAATAATAATAATAATAGTTGCTGCATGCTGCAAGGTTTTTCAAGGTTTTGCCTCCTTGAAGAGGTATATCAAAACATGTCTGGTTCTGTGTATGGTTCATTTTTTTTTCACATGTACACAGAAGGTCACGTCATTTTGACAAATTATTTGTCGATCCATGTCATCGGTTTTGGTGAACAGTAGCGGTGATCAACATTCTGGCTGATGGGTATCAGTGAACGGCAGCAAAAATCCTGATCTGGAACATACCTATTATTGCTATGTCCTAATCAAACACCTGGTTTAGATGGTGTCAGTCATCTTGACACCCACTACACAGATTGAGCCTCCCTCCTGTTTAAAAAAAAAAAAAAAAAAAGAGGGAGACGATAGTACTAGCCGCTGTTAAGTGTTGATGCTCCATACCACAGGGATGTGGTTTTCAGCATCAGGGTTATCATTCTTGTCATAACCGTCTAGCTAGCCCTACTATTTAATGGGGAAGTTTCTGTTTTGATATTTGCATGCAACGGCACTTCTAAACTCAAGGCAATTCATTATGTAAGCTATTGTAAGGACAAAATGTTTGAGATTGGAAAGCATTTTCTGCTGTAGAAATAAAAGACTTAACCATTAGTATTGATACAAGCCTATCAAGCAAATATGCCCCAGGTGCGAAGGTGCCTCAGGCAGTGACAACTACTTCACACCAGCAGATGGTGGACACGTGGAAAAAACGTTATAGAAAGGGGAAAACGCTGCTTGAGTCTTGAGGGACAATGAATACGAAGAAGCACCACAATCATCACCTCCACCAAGGAGCTTATGTTTTTGACCACATTGATTTGTCTCTATTCAAAATAATTTGAATACTTAAAGACAGATTTGGATACAATTTTCAGGAACTATGTGAAATGGGACAGGGAATAAATTATTCCTTTTTGGGAGTGATCCAGCGCACCGTCGGCATCCAGGAATGTTCTAACATCGAATGTTTACTCCACTCTTTGCTTTAGTGTAATTCAGGATAGCATTTGTGATAAGGGTGCACTTCCTTGATTTGAATCTGGTCTCCTTAAGACCTGTACATGTGGAGCAGGTTGAGACCAGTGGCAGAAAAAATAATATTGGAATATTTATTTTGTTACTAGTTCTGATTTCACAGTGGTTTGAATGCTGGTACATTTTCGCAAAGGTTCCAACTCTAGTATCACGGTCAGTGTCTCTAAAAGGCTTTAGATAAATTGCTAATGTCTGCATTAAAAGATCTTTTTCTGTAGAGAATAAGTGACCATGACCATGAAAACCTCCCCACATTAAAAACTGATGAATACAACCAGTCCTCTACGGAAATATAAAATAGAAGCTCCCGTTTTCAAAGAGGAATAAAATGTATATGTCTGTCTTGACAGGATCAAGTACCCTCAGCCGTCTCACCCCTCTCATCCCCATCTGATTACTCTCCTTGTCAACCTCCAACAATCTCTGAAAGCAGCCAAAGAGCTCACAGGTTTCTTCAGTCTGTGTTCCACAAAAAAGGTGAGTTAGCAAGAAATTCATTGTACAGCTTTGAAAGATGATTTTTTCAATTTTTAATAGGATCTGTTATTTTTTAGGATTAACACATGCCGATTGAAATGTCTGCTGTTAACTCTTTGGACTTGTGTACTAGTACCATAAATTCCGCACTAAAATCCCCTAATTTTTCCTTGCTGTCTGAACCCTGTGATTTACATGCAGCTAACATGGATTTTTACATGCAGACAACCTTCATGCCACTAAATCAAACCGATGAATATACATGTTTTATTTACCTTAAAGCGTGCGCCAAATATGCCGTGTTCGCCTCTGTGTCTGCAGCACTGATCTCCTTTACTAGTCTTTTGCATATTGTGAAATATGTAAATAGCTCTCTATATTCATAGGCATCTGCCGCTTGTTCAGTCTCTTATGTGCATTAAAACATTGTTTTTGACAGATGTGAACATTGGCGGCGATTCCTCCATTCCACTGATTGCCCAAGAACTCATGAAGAAGATGATACACAAATTTGCTCTGGAATATGCGTCCAAGTGCCTGCTAGACACAAGTGCAAGTGTTGTGACAGCAGGAGAGTCATTGCCTTCACCTGAAACAATTGATGGACCTCTGGATCTCACCGTTAGTCGCGTCCAAGTAGTGAAGGAAAAAGAACCTGAACCAGGTAGAAGATGGCTCTGTGTAATTTAAATTATTTGCAAAAAATGGTATTTCAAAAGTGTTACCTTATTCAATTGACTCTGCATGAATTCAGTTTTGAAACATACAGTTTCAGTTTAAAAATTTGTAATTTACAGGTTTTACTTATGTGACAGATGGTGTACTTGACCTCTCCAAAAGAAATGCAGTCCAGGCAGCAACAGCAGCGTCTAATGATAAAAGCTCAGGGTAAGTATCTATTTTTTGGAACTGCATCTGTGTAAAGCATGATTTGATTTGCATCTCGCAAAATTTAAGGCATATGATATGCTACTGAACGGTGTCTTTGGTGAGGCCTGGGAATGATTTTATTTGGGCTTGTTTTGTTTGTTAAAATTTGTGTACACAAAATCTGTAATGTAAAGAGGAGAAATTTGGACTGATGTGCCTTAAAATGGAGCATAAGTTTGACAAATACTTTACTGACTAGTGCTTGTCAGTTACCATGCTGAACATACACTTTGTATTGTAATAGTTTTGATAGCACATGCCAGCATAGTTTTGTATTTTGTTGGATTTACTGGATTTTGCCGTCAAGCAGACCTAATAGCCTTTTTGCGTTCCACTTTAATCTGCTTCATATTTCCTCACTGGTTTTACCTTAATGTAGTTTTTGTGTAATCCTAAACATTCAGTCCCCTATGTAATCTGCATCTGTAGTACTTTTAGTCCTCTCTGCTCTACTGGGCTTGAACATGAATTACTTTCCTTTCCCTGGTAGACACATCAGTTTATAAATAGTGCTTTATCTTTTCTTGCAGTTTTTTTTAGAAAACTGATAAATATTATGTATGGGCACAGTGTTGCTATAAATGCTAGCACTGAATTGTTGGTTCCCAGGCAATGATGTATTGGGCTCCATTGTTTAAGTCTATCTAGGTATCTGCATCCACTCAGTGTTTTTGATGTGCGGGTACTCATGTGACTCCATAATATAACATCATAACGGATCGTCTCAAGGGTTATCGTGCATGTGCAAAATTACTTGAAGACATGATTTATGCTACCTACAAAGTCCTTGATTTTGCATGTCCTGACATATGAGCCTATGAGGTATAGTATTGATCTGAGGATAATCATTATCTCTATCTTTTCACTGTCTTTTGGGGGTTGACTCTTTTATCTCTTGAACGGTAACGTCACAATTGCGCCCTACGATGACAACTGGACGCCACATATTTAGGATTTGAAACGTTGAGCATTCAATCTAATTCTGATTATTCTGCCACTGAGCATCTGGGATTTTCAGTGAAAAGGATGTCTTGTCGAATTCCCCAAAGTAATTACTGCCTCTTCACGTCTCCCACTGACGTGAATAGGCTTGATTACACCTAGTGCGTGTGAAACACCAGCGTGTAAAGAGCAGTCAAGACATAATGGTCACGGTGATGTTACCAACACAAGGAATAAAGGAGTGGACCCCTCGACTTAACCCCCGTCCCAATGCAAACAAAAAAAAAACAAAACAAAAAAAAACACAAAACCATCCATCTCCATCCTGACCCTGCTGTTTGGTCCTCCCATCCTTAGGAGGCAGTGCAGGCAGAAGGACTACATTGAGAGGAGCTGGGAGCTGTCAGAGAGCCTGCTGTCGAAGGCCTTGAAAGATATTCGTTCAGGGAAGCTTCAGGTGCAGCGTGCATCCTTGCTTTATGGAATACCTCTAGCCACTCTAAAGCAGGGTCTAGACAGCCGACTGGAGCAAAGACCAGGGAATTTACTGAAAGTTGCCCCTGGATATAGGGAGTTCAAGGAAGATTCGCCATCATTTCATGCCATGTCATCGATGCTTGGTGGAGACGCCCGCCTCGTTCTACAGAAAGTGGCTGCATGGGCAGAGCAGGCAGAAATTGGTGGGGATGCAGAGGAGAACAGGGACCTGTTTTTGTCGTCCCCACCTGTGAAATTTTATCAGCCAAGTGGTTTGCAAAAAAACCTGTCTCACACCTTTGCCCAGCTCAGGGATGCACTCCAACTTTCTCCAAGCCCTACAAGCCCTAGTCTGGAGCACCCCACGTCCCTACGTATTCCTCAGGTCCGTTCCGCCTCTGACCACACCAGGTCTTTCCAAGCTGACAGCGACAACAAGGCTGAAAGCCTGCGGTTCCCAACAGTAGACGGCGAGTCCAGTTTTCCTGCCAAATCCTCAGCGCCATTCAAACTCAGACCTCCTTTCCTGACACAAGGATGTACAGGAAGTGCCAACCAGTCACCTCAACGCGTGGGACAGCGCACATTCTCTCTGGATGATTCAGAAGATGGCGCAACCCGCGATAAAGACAAGCAACCGAGAAAAAAGCGGGGAAGATACCGCCAGTATGACCATGAACTGATGGAAGAGGCCATTTCTATGGTGATGGGAGGCCGAATGAGTGTGTCCAAGGCCCAGGGCGTGTATGGAGTGCCCCATAGCACACTGGAATATAAAGTCAAAGAGCGTACTGGGACTCTGAAGAACCCACCCAAAAAGAAATCTGCCAACTTTGCTTTGTCTAACTCCTCTGGTTCTGGTTCAAACACCAGTTCAGCTAACTCAGGGACCTTCTCAGCTGCTGCTGCGAACAGGTTGTAGACCATAAACACCTCCAAAACTCCTCAACACTTGAACTAATGACCTCTTACATAGTACTTATTCATGGACACAACACATGCCTTTAAGATATATGAATATTAATATTCAGGTTTTTTTTAATACTTTCTCTGCTGTTGTGTTTGCCTGACTGGTGCTGGGGTTTTTGTGTCAAATCTTAAGTTTGAAAATGTAATGCTTACGTTGCTTCTCCCTTGTAAGCAAAGCATCCCTTGATGAAATCTGTTCCTCAATACAGAGATTAATTTCTCCATAATAGAGCGCAAATATCCGTAGCATCTGACATTTTCTGGAACTGCGATGAAAAATGAAATGACAAAAAGGCTCCTTAAACTGAATATTTTTGTTTTTGACTGCCCAGCACGTAGTGAGTGAAACACAACCGTAGAACTGTAGTGTGATTTCTGTGTTTGCTTTATCAGGTTATTCAGGTTTGATTCAAGTTCTTAAAGCCCTGTGTAAATGGGCTGTTGATGATTGTCATTTGCAGCTTTCTTTCTCTGGGTGACCTCCTTGAACTACTTAAGTGACTTAGAACCTTTTTAAGATGGATTTAAATCACCTCTACAGATAAACGATTGTATATCCAACTACTGTTTTATAAAAGAGATTAGCTTCTGAAGCCATTTTGTTCACATGATGCACCCTCTCTACTTGTACATGCTAGTCTTTGTATTGAGTGCAGTTGGAATGCCGCATGATTTGTAACGTGCACTGTAAAGCCTGGGTAATGTACACTAATGTTTCGTTTGTGAAAATGTTCTTTAAACAGCCAGTTATTTCTGCCTGTGCTGCCGTAGCTCTGATTTGAACAATTATTTAATGACTGCTGCTTGATATTTATTTTTACTTTCGGAGTTCATTTCAGGCACAGAACCTACTGCAAAGGTCGTAACACTGTTAAGCCATAGCTTTGGAAACTGGTTTATACTTGGTGTGGAGTCTTTTTTTCCTAGTGTAGAAACACTGGCCTGTTGAGGGGGCTGAAGGCCTCTCTGCTGGTGTCGTTGAGATTTGTGAGTCTGTACTCTTGTTTGCCTCTGAGATGTAATCATTTTAAGTGACAGGGCTACTACCAAAGCAGCAGTCCAGGGTCGACCACGCGAAGCTGCTCGACTGGTTTTGCTGCGATGGCGGCTTGTCCATTTCTCTTTATGACCTCGTTACCATATATACCTCTGAACTAAATCTGCCTATCGTCCAGTGTCAGGTTTCACCTCAAGGTCTCTGATGATGTCGAATGTGCTTGAGCATAAGCTCCCACCAGCTTAGCAAGCTGTACGGGCTGTTTCGTCTTCAGAAACCGTCATTTGTAGACATTGCCATCAAAGAAATTTTGGCTCCACATAGAGAGCAACTCGTCTTTGTGGAGTGACCTTTTTTACTGGTATTAACTGTGGCACTTGCTGGAGAAGCCTTGCTGTTTACTCAGCATGCTTCTATAAAATGTTTTTTGTGATGTCAACTCAAACTTCATTTTATCCATCCCAATTTAATAGCATTTCAGTGAAGTCATTTCTTCACAGCTTGAATGTTTGACAACATAACACTGCAGGATAGTCTCCGCTGGGATTGTGTAAAGGATGAGATCCTCAGTTTGGAAACAAGTCCAATGCCTCATCGCCACTATCTTTGTTTTCAAATGAATCAAGAGTTATTATACTCAATCCAAGGGGTGGTAGTCGTGAGTAAGAAATTCAAAGATATTTATACATAAATCCATTGTGGCACTATAATTTATAAGAAGCATTTATCGTATATTATAGAAACCTGTTCAATGTCTTGCGTGTTCTTAATATTTATTTATTGATGTGCTAAGGAACTGTGATCCACTAGTTTAATTGTACTTTAATTGCATGAATGCTTTAAATGTTAATCCTCTATTTATTTGATTCTCAAAATGACAACTTAACTATTGTAGTTGTGTAGTGCATTGTGAAAAAGAAGTCATTTTAAATCGTAAAGATCACCAAAATTGAGATTCAACCTTGAACTGCGTCTGACCCTGATGGTCTGAAAACTTGGGTCTTTACACTATGTCTGACTGAGTGAGACGGTGAAACATATCAAAGACATATGCAGTTTGAAATCCTAGTGGTGATGTGTCACTGACTTGATGATTTAATGTTGATGTGTTTGATTTTGTTCTGTTGTTTAATCTTGCATTATACAAATGGGTTTGAGCGTTTCTACAATCTGCCTGTTGCAGAAGTGTTGGGTTTGACTTCTCGCGGCTTGATTAATAAAACCCTCCTCTGACACAATCGAAGGCTTTTTTTTTTTTAAGCAGTTGCACCGTGATGTCAACACGACCAAGCCAAATTCACTCTCACTAAATATGGTCTGCGCACTGTATTATGTAAAACTTAGTTTTACATCCATGTCAGAGTAGCGTTAAGAATTTCATAATTCATATATTTCTTTTAAACTTGTTAAATGAGTGCTAGACTTTGGTTGTTTTGATTTGCCTTGGCAACCACACAAAACCGCCTAACTGAAAACTTTGCCTTTTGCCTCTAGCTGCTGTCTGCCGTCTGAACTCGGACATCAACAGAAGAAGCATCACAAGAACTCGCCATTGAATGCTGTTCTAAGTTCTCTTTGTCCAGCACATGGTTCCTTGCTCTACCAAGTGTTAAAGTTGGCAAACCAGGAAAGACTGCTGCCCTATGCTGATCCCAATCGCTCAAAATGTCAAAGGTTTTGCTGCTGTGGGCATCGATGCGAAGTTACCAGCCCACTCTCAATGGCAATATGTAAAACAGGTGCCCACGACTGCGTACCGTCCTTCCCTTTATCTGAAGAGTACGACAAATACATATCGAATGATGGTCAAGGAGACTGCAAGTGCGATGACCTCGCCCACCAGTTCGCTTTGAAACAAAGCAACACTCCTGCAATCTCCATGTGCTGCTGTCATCAGCGATGTGGGATGGAAATGTGCTCAAAAGGTCGGCCTTATTTACACTGCCAAAGTGTGGATGTAGATCATATCTGCAAAATAGTTGGTGGATGTGCATCCTGTCCGTCACTTGCTCCAAGTTTAGGCCCACCTCCCCCTGTGTGCTGTAGCAAAGCCAATCCGTACCCTAACTGTCGATCAAGACATTCTTGTAAAACACAAACGAAAACAAGAATAAAACAGGAGTTGGACGACTCTCATTGTCCAGTCCTCAAGAGAGAGCGTAGTCCGTCCCCTCCCCCTCTTTCTCCAGTCCCCTCAGACATGCATATGAAAAGTCACGAAAAGCCCCCGTGCCTTCTTCACCAGCCTCATGAGGGTCCTAGATTACTGGGCAAAGCCCATGTGACCTCTTGCTGTCAGGAAGAGCGTTTGGACTCAACAAAAGAAGAGCCAGCGTGCCCAATGTGGACAGCACATGTCCCCAATGGGTCTTCCTTACAAGATGTCATGATGCGCTTCAGTGAGAAACTTGACACCATTAGGCCCTTAGATAAAGGCCAGCCTCACGTGGCTGAGAAGCCGCAGGCTCCTTGTGTCCCTGCAAGCCAGAAGCCTCACTTTCGTGCAGACACACATCTAACGGAGATCATCACGACTGTCTTGCACACGGGCAGCGCAAGTGACTACAATCTCAGTGAACTGTTCAATCGCCAGGACAGCAAAGAGTCCATATCTCCCAATACCCGCTCCCGACGTCGCCAAGAAGTACTCGCAGCCATAGCCAAACCTCCTACGGATGCATCCGCCCGAAGACAAACTCTGAACATTAAACGTGAGCTTGCACAGTATTACAACCGAAGGAAGGTGTTACCTTCAAAGTGCGCAGGACGGAAAAATGGGTGTCATAGCAAGTCTTTGGATGCAGGTGAAACACAAGGGAAAATGGCAACTGAAGAACTCCAGCTGAGCAAAGCACAGGAGATGGAAAGAGAAATAACTATGAATAAAAGTGACAACGGGGGTGTTAATGTAGACCCTTGTTCGCTGGATCCAAAGATGCTGTCAAAAGAAAGAGACTCTGACAGAAGCAAGGCATCTGATTTGGAGGAGAAAGGAGTCACGCACGTGGAGTCGAGACGATCCAGGAGAAACATAGTTCCTCCGCAGCGCTTCTCCTCTTATGTCACAGAGCCTAGAAAGATGTTCTTTGTTGCATGTTTTTCTGAAAACATCTTTAATCAGCGAGCACGGGAGGACAATTGTTTGACTCCACCTTCCTCGGATAAGAATATGTATTCCACAGTCACCGTGTCTGGACCTCAAAACGTCAGTCATTGCTCGCAAGTAAACCAACAGTATGTTGCATTCTGTTCAAAGTCAGACTCTCAAATTCCCAAACCTCTCGAAACGCTCCACGGTAAAAGAAAGGCCCAAACACAGAGCCCAGATGGTCAGACTGACGGCTGCGACTCAAGCGTCAGAAAACTCAGAACTTCTCCAAGAAGACAAAAGATCGCAAAGACAGAGTCCCCGGACATGGACCTTAACATCAGCACAGTTTGTGAGAACTCCGCTACCTCTCCAGTCCAGTACACCAGTCCAATCAAGCTCATGCTTGTGTCGCCTGTGAAAGACAAAGAAGGTTTGAAATACAGTCTGAAAACAGCACCTTCAGGTTTAGATGAGCATCCTCAGGAACCATTTGATCCTTGTGTGGAATCTTCATGGTCTGGGACAGCGCTGAAGTCCACTGACGCCAGTACTCATTTGGAACCTGTTTCCTCTGCGCTGAAGTCAACTACTTTGCGTAAAATATCGAGTTCTCCATCAAAGTCACCAGTTAAGTCAAATTCAACATCCTCACCCGTCAAGTCTCCCTCTTCCTCTGTCAGTTCAGGTTCTTCACCAGCAAAGTTGCCTCTTTCACCGAAGTCTGTTTCACCCAAAACAGTCTCTAGGAGATCACCTGACCTTTCACCAGCAAGGCGTCTCCATGAAACTTCGCCGGGTAAATCTGGCCATGACTCCACCCCCAAGAGACGTCGGGGTCGACCAAAGAAGTTCCGAGCGCAGCTCGAAACAAAAATCAAGAGACCCATTGGTCGACCACGAAAGCAGAAGGCGTCGGAATCAGCGACTGCTCCACCGACGCTTGACAAAAACAATTTGCACGATGATCCGTTAAACAAGAACCTGAAGATCACTGTGGTCTATGGCCGCTCCAGGAGAAACAAGAGGACCGTGTCTGAGAGCTTTGACCCAATACAAATGGAATTTAAAGATGTCTGCCAGGCAGGAACGCGAAGTTCTAGCCGTTTCTCCTCTGCTTCATTGAAGTTGTCGGAGAACCTCATCAACACAGAGCAGTCCATAGGGCCTTTAATGCAGAGCACTAATGTCAAATGCCCCAAACATTGCGATGCTCAACCAGCCAGAAAACCAGGCAGACCTGCTAAAGTCAAAATCTCTGGGATTTCTGTCACTGTTGCCACCATGTCTCCCAAGCAGCGTAAAATCAAAATGAAGAAAGAGTCCAGGGAGTCTCCCGCAGCAGTAAGGCAGAAGAGAGCAACAGCATTTAGATCAACCAAAGACTCCTGCTTAACCGCCAGGCAGTCAAGGCGTGGTCCCCCTCAGGAGGAGGCAGAAATGCGAGACAAGAATAAAGACAGACAGAAGAACAGGTCTGCACCAGTACGTTACTCAAAGAGAGTAAGAAAGCCCTCCATTTACTTCCTTCACGCTGTCGCAAGTGCCAGCTCGAGGTCGCACAGCCACAGTAACGCTCTCCTACGACGCTCCAAGCAGCTTTTGCTCAACAAGGCAAGCAGTGAAATGAAGCAGGAAGAGCAACGAGTTTGTGTGGAAGATGAGCGGCGAGGACAGAAAAAGAGCTCATCTCAGAACGTCAGTAAAATGGCTGAGGTGTCTGTAGACTCAATATTTACCCAGAGAAACCCGCCACGGTGGTGGGCATCTTCCACTGAAGAGATGGCTTTGAACCAAGAGCTCATACAACAAATACAACTCATTTCTGGCAGCTGGGTCTCCATGAAATCTACCAACGAAAAAGGAAAAGAAATGAAGACTAAAGCGAGCACCGACGGAGACGGTTCGCTCGAACACTCGTATCTGGTTAAAGCCCTTTTTGACTGCCCGAGAGATAAACCGTGGTCTTGTAGCACACAGCAGCTTCGCTCCTGGTTCATGCAAACGACAGAAACAAAGTCCCTAAACATTATCAAGAAGGCCAGCTCTCGTAATCCGTACGAAGTGATGCACTTTTCTCGTCCCGTTAGTAAGAAGAGCTCTTGCAGCAGTCCCCAAGCAGAGCGGCTGCGCAAGCATGTCAAGAAATTTGCCAGGGCTGTGCCCCAAAGTCCGTCGCAGCACCGCGCCGCCCTAAGAAGACAGGACGTTAGGAGGAAGATATCGACTTTAAAACACAATGTCAGGCGAAGACTTTTCTCTCACAAGCGTCAGACACAAGGGGCCAAGAGGGAGGTCAGAGGGGGGAATTACCTGATGGTACTATCCAGGGCGAAGAAGAGGTTCCAAACTCGTGATGAAAGGAAAGTCTGGCTAAAGAGGCAGAGAAACAACAAACGCAAAAAGGTGGTGACGCTCAAGGTGGAGGCGGGGAGACTGATGCACAGACGAAATAGGAGCCAAACTCAGGAGCAGGTAGATGCACATAAAGAGCCAAAACATTGCACTAAAGCCTGGAGTCCTGAGACACTGAAGGATTGCCGCGTCTTTCTGAAAAAGATTGACCTTGCTCACCACCGAACACCTGAGCGACCCAACTCCAGTACTGTGACACTGGATGACCGAAGTCGCGTGGGAGGGGTCAAAGCTGTGAAAAGAAAAAGGATGACGACAAGGAGTGCCCGAAAATCCGCCCTGGAACGCGACAAAAGGCCAGCAACACGGCAAAAAGGCAAATCTCGAAGTCCCAAGGTTGGATCTCCTGAACCACCACCAGCCAAAATGATGAGACAATCGAGGATGAGGGGCCTAACCGGACCCAGATGGTGCGACTTTGTCTTTGGTAACTATCCAAACTCTTGACCGCCTCTTCTGACTTTCATTAGAGCTAAAAAAAAGTTTCTCTCTCACTGTTTCCCAATAGGAAGTTAGAAGCACCACACCGCCTCTTTTCTTACTGGGCAGGGAATTCGGATTGAAGTTGTGCCTTCTGACTTTGACCTCGCAGGTCCAGTCTTACACTCTGCAGTCATGTAGCAGTCCACCTTTAACTCTTGCACTATTTTTCTGTACATGTACGTTTTGGTTGTCTCAACATGTCCAGTTTGCATTTAACTCACACGTTTTCCCATGCAGCGACTGCTCTGCCACACCTGTGTCAAACACTCCAGCCATTGAATTTTATATATTTTTTGCCGTTATTTAATTAAATCTTATTTAATGTCAGATTTTTTTAAGCGACTACAGCCTTTGCAATATTTTTATGAAGCGTAACTTCATGGTTGGAGTTGCCAAATTCCCAAGGAGCAAACCTTGTTTGCTACTCTGCTTATCAATGCTGGACACTCTGGTCCAGACGTTGACAGAAACCTTATTTTTGTAGTGTGTGGCTGTGTATTTTGTGTAATAAGTTCTTTTTAAATGTCTCCCCTTTGTTTGCCTGAGGCGTGTGCACTGACTTCAACAGACTTCAACTTCCTTCATGTTGCAGTTAGCTTCACCGGGCTGCATTCATTTTCTCTTGATATAGGTTTTCCATTGATAAGCTTACTGTGAGGTGTAAAGAAATCATGCCATGGTATGCACACAGTCCTAGTGAGACCTAGAAATATAAAGGAAGCTACACTGAACAGATAATATGCAGTTAAAAAAAGCAGATTAATCCCTCTCCTCACAAGTCCCAATTTTGCACAACCTCCCTCCAATAGATGGTGCAATACAAAGCTGTTGGTTTGTCACAATGTATTTATATTTTATTTCTCAGACAAATGGATGTACACAAGAACCAACGACGACGTGTGATTGAAATAGTTCCCTTCTGAATCTTTTGTCAAAGCATTACTACTTTTCAATGTTTTCGAGTTTTGTTGCGTCTTAATGTCTTTTAACAACGATGCCTCGCCCCCTCATTGATGCTGTGTAGATCTGTTGCTGGTCGGTCAATGTGGACCTGTGACATGTATCTGACTGATCGACTGAAGAACTCGGTGCTCTACTTTTTTTTTTAACGTATATTG